>NC_056606.1:18945893-19313393 GCF_018340385.1 Cyprinus carpio | reverse complement strand
GGCAAGTTACAGTTTTTCTCAGTCACTTTGGTGCATTTCTCAAATCAGAAATGAAATTCTCAAAACTACTTGTACAACCTCCACATCATCTAGTCATTTATACACATCAAAAAACCAGTTTCTCATTCTTTTGAACAAGTTGCGATTGCTTTTGTACATTCATGCAGTTGATTATGCACATTTATGTGCAGTTTCCTACATTATCAGTTGCTAATGTCATGTTACTCTCTGAAATAGCTCAAAGGTTCATCTCATGAGTCTTCAGTTGGAAAGCATACACTGTATAGACAGACACAAGAGTTACACAGTGGACTTATCTTTTTATTTTCATCTTTGTGCCCATATTTCTTTTTTCCTTCTCTATATCACAATGACATTTTAAAGGTTTGTTTTTTTTGTTTGTTTTTTTTTTTTGGTCAGACCACTAGTAAAAGTGTAACTAGGAATTCTATCCAGTCTCTTTCAATCAATATCCCACATACAGTAATGTGTAAATTTGTACTTTTGAAATGGATATATGGCATACATAAGCATATGGCATAATGTTCAATACAGTAACTGTCATCCAAAATGTTGCCATAGTTTACATCAGAACATCCCTCCAGAGTATACTGTTATATTGACAACATGACTAAGCAATTTGACTGTCTTATCCGTACACAGTGACACAAGGACTTGTCATTCTGATGGCACTGACATGTTCATTGACACAGATATTTATTTTTGAGAGATGAACTAAGGATTTTGAGTAAGAGACTGGCTTTTGCAGGTAATCCATGGTGTTTTGCTATTTGTACGAGTTGTTTTGAGAAATGCACTTACTGTTTTGCAAATGTCAAGGATGATTCGGGAAATGTACCAAAGCGACTGAGAAAAACTGTAATGAAATATGATCCCATTTGAAGACACAAATTCCCAACAGTTCGTTATGAGCTTTGAAGCAACCCTACTTTCTCAATAATTAGAGAAAGTAAAATATATATATATACACACACACACACACACACACACACATATTAATTTGTTTATTTATTCATGTTCTAATCTTTATTTGCATTCTTTGTAGAAATTTTATTTTTCTAAGTCCTTTGTATGTTAAAGTAATTCAAACTGTTGTCCATTTGGGGGCGACATTGACCATAAAACGTGAGCCTTCAGTAGTCAACGTGTGAGCTTTTACTGTAAATGGAAATTGAAGTATTGTATGGAAGGATGGCAAGCTGAAAACAAGCTTTTTGCCATAACTGATCAGTCAAAAGTTACCTAAAACATTCTTGAAATTCATTAAAAAATGTAAATGACAGGCTAAAGGATTTTGATAGTGTTAGAGATTGGAGTACAGACAATTTTAAATAATTATTTTTTAAGCAAAATACAATGGGAATGATATTTTACTTATTATTGAGGCAATAAGTACCTTAAATATAGCTATATGATAGTCAAGTCAAGTCACCGTTATTTATATAGCACTTTTTACAATACAATGATACATTTAAACTTAATATTTTTTAATATAAAACTAAACTGTACATTAAAAACATTTTTCATTTAATGACATTTATCCATTGATATACATTATTTAAATAAAATTTTAAGTCTATCATGTATTTAAACTAATGTAATTATTAATGTAATCATCATTAGTAAATAAGGCCTTCTGTTAAATATAATAATTCACAGTGATCATTCAAACCTCATGTGCAGATGTTGTGTCTAAATAAACAGAATAACAGTGTATGTTACGGGAAATTTCAAAATAGCAAGAAAGAGTCACACCAGTCTAGTTTACTTTACCCAGAACTTTTCTGGTCTTCCAGGAACAATATAACTTGCATGCAAAGTTTCATGCGGACATTTCCTGGTGTCATTAAGATTTGTGTCTCAAGGCTTGTTTGAATTAAGCCCCTTAAAGGTACAACCAGCAGACACTGACATGACCCTCAGAGACTTTTAATGCACCCCAGGGACAGGCCTGGACCAAAAAAGATGAATTTTGCAACCAGGGTCATTGAAAGAAAGTCAAAGAGCGAACACATGGAACAAATCAACCAGAAATGTCTCAAAACACATAGTTTACAAAGGACAGTAAACTCTCGTATATCATAAGCACTTCTGCACAGGACGACTGAAGCTGCTGTTTCCTGTCACTGTGTGCAGTTAGAGAGTTGAACCCATCAAAGGTCATTGACTTTTTCAGGGTTATATAAACCAATAACCTAATCCAAGCCTATTACAGATGAGATGAAAGATAATTCATTATATTTTCATTTAAATCACCTCCCTATAAATCCAAACTGCTGTTAATCTATTTAATCATATGATGCATTATTATTAATGGAATTATTAAGGGGTAACAATCTTGCTTCATTTTGCTTCAAAATAAGAATATAATCATTCCCATTTTTTTTTTTTTTATTGAATAAGCATATTTAGTTCATTATTTAACATTGTTCTATTGTTATAATATATGATTAAGTAGCTATAAAACAATTCTACACAGTAGTATAAGAAGAATTTTTTTTTTTTTTAAATAAACTAAACTAAAAATATAATCAGAATGCTACATTAGCGAATTAGAGCTCTGTATGCAGTGTGGAGATCCAGCGGCTTCCTGTGAAAGCTGCCAGCTGTTGAAATGACTTATAGAGTCTCATTAAGAAAGTGCTGTCTGCTAACACAGAGCACTGTTCTCATTAAGCAAACAGAGACACTCAGAAACGCTCAGTATTGATCACACCAGGATGAGAAATCCTCATCAAAACCAGCCTCTCCTTTTGTACAGGACAGCACAACAGACTGGAAAGCATATACTCACTAGCTAAAATACTGTAGTAATACCATGTTTTTAAATATAAAACAAGCACTGATATTCTTTTAAATACACCATATAAATACATCATATATGATTATGGAAACCAGTCTTACAGTACCTTTTTTTGTAAGAGACTCCCACAACCGATTCATCAAGTTAGAAAGTTTAATTATACATCCCAGTACTTAGTGACAGCACTGCTGACTCCTGGAATTAATTACTGTACACGAATTCTGGGAAACAAATTAGAGAAAAACACATCTGGCAGGTAAAAAATAAAAACTTGAAAGCACATTGTCAAATGCAGCCACTTAAAAAAGGAGCTGTCATCTCATAATCACAATGATGTCCAGTCTTTTTACAAACAGTTTATTTCACACAGCAAGAACAATCATTCATTAGTGTTTATTATAAAACAGATAGGAAAAGAACATCCGGGTGCTCGAAGCAATTAGAGTCACACATTTATACTAGAACTGAACACATTATCTTTGAACTACAAAGAAAAACAAAAAGATGGAGATGACCAGCCAACTACAGTAACTAAAAAAGCCTGTCATGTAAAGTGCAAATCAGACACACGTCTGTAAAGGAAAAACCACCCGTGGATCAAAGGGCATCATAAAATAACACAAAAGGTCAGATTTACTGTCAAACACTCTAGCATTAATAATTAATAAATGAAATCTGTTACATCAAATTCGTTTAAAAAATACAAAACACTTACATGAATCAAACGTGTTTTTCCTATAAAAACATTGAAATCAATTTCGCTGTGACCATACAAACATGGTTTTTGCACTGTTGAAACACTGCCAGGTGTTTATGCATCTTATAATGTTGCAAACTGGATGCGATTTAATGAAAAATAATCATGTCGGTAGTGTGGCATTGTTAGTCTCTCGGCTGCCTGTGTGTCCTGTTTAATGAGCTCTGGCTAAAGCTACATTTGCATCATAAGCCTCCACAAAAAAACATCACACAGACGTGCACACGCATACACACAGACATCAGTATCCCTTCTAGCCCGCAGACACTCCAGCAGCCTCTTTTCTCTCTTCTCTCACCTCCCCTCGCTCTCTGCGCTCCTCTAATTGAGGCGAATCTACCCTGGACAAAAGCTTTCTCAGAGGGGAGCATTTGGCCGTATCTGTCACAAGCCAAATGTGAAAGTTTCACATCAGAAGCCTGAAAGTTGCTGATGTGGGTGGCAAAGACGGGCTTGTGGTACTTGTTTTATGTCTTACAAATTTGTCTCGTTCTGTTATTTTATATGTGGTCAGTTAGTATTTGACCCAAAATTTAATTTTAAAATTGCTAACAACAGATTCACTGCTGCTTTCGGCAGCAACTGGACTAAAGAATAAAGATGGGGGAGTGAGGAACAGGTCCTGATCTTTCTTCCCCCCTTCATTCTTTCAAAATCCCACCTTCAGGCACCTACTTGTCTTTACATAACCATTTTGTCTCATGGAATTCCATTTAGGTTTTGTGGCAAAGGGGTGCTTAATGCTTTTACAGTGTTGATACACTGGACCTTTATTTGGAGTGTTAGAATAACAAAAGAACAATATCAAACCACAAGGAACAGCAGAGTCCATCACCTTTCACAGTAATGCAATGTATTTTTCTCTTCTACACTCCAGGGCTCCAGCACCAGATGGTCTTCCAGCTCATCCTCTTCGTCCTCCTCTTCCTCCTCAAACACACTGATTTCCTCAGTAGAAGTCTCTAGGCAGTAGCTGCTGCTGCCTTGACCCTCACTGTATTCGTAGATGGTAGGTAGGCTGCTTCTCATTCCAAAGCGTCTGCGTAGGGCAACCAGCAGCGGCTGAGGCACAGTAAAGATGTCCACATTATTGCCCAGGTCCACCCAGGCCAAACTGGGAAACTTTTTGGGGTCCTTAACCACCTCTATCAGGTCTTTAAGGATAGCTACAGTCAGCCGGTTACCATTGATTGCAAGGGTGGTGAGTTTGGGTAGCACTCCTAAGAATGGTAAAAGAAGTCGCAAGCACTCATCTTGGAGCTCTGTGAAGCTGATGTCCACTGCCGTCACAGATGAACCATTGTTCTGAAGGTAGTATGCCACACGATGTAGATCACGGCCAGAAAGGGGGATACCAGACAGATCCACGGTATCGTTTGTTAATTTCTTTTTCAGTGTAGTTTTTAAACTGTGAAAGAAAAAAAGTAGAGTTAGTATATTAGAGTTAGTATATTACATTAAATTAATTACCATGCTATTGTGTCAGTCATGATATAAAAAAATAAACATGGCATATTTTTTATTCCATTATTTACTTACAGATTATTACAGAATAATGTGTTCATTTAAGAGAGCATTTTAGAGTAATTTTAAATAGCAATGCAATGCAATATACCCATTCTTTTCATTTGAATTTTTTCTATTTCAGCTGAGTTTTTTGGTTTAGAACTGTGAGGGGGGTAGAGCTTAAGTGACTACAGTCACATACATGCACAAGTCCAGGGTATTATTCTCATCCAATGTAAGCTGCTTTTTGAGGCCAAGACTTTCAAGAGTTCTAGAACAGACCTATAAAGTTACAGTGAGACAAGCTCTCACATAAATAATTAAACAAACAAACCTTAAGTATTAGTGGTTGAAAAGAGACTTTTAAGGATAAATGTCACTTGTTCTAAAGCAGGCCTGTAAAAACCACAAGAATGCTGTTAACAAGCATTAGTGGTTCAGTGGAAGAATTCTAACCTGCCACTGGAAGGTTGTACTTCACTGACAGCCAATCAGATTGCAGAATTTCTGCAAGTTGCCAAAGAGTGGAAATGATGTCAGAGCCAATCAGATTTTTCATGCATTTTTATTTTATTTTATTTTACTTATACTTATTTGGACATGGGTTTCAAACAGCTTTGTGCATGTTATAAAACAAAATAATAAAATTTGATAATACATTACAGGTGCAAAGTATTTTAAATATGTGTCTTGTATTTTTGGATTACAAGACAAATTAACAAAAAAAAAAAAAAAATAAAAAAAAAAAAAACAAAAAAATAATAGTAAAAAAACAATAATTATAATAAAAAATAAAAAACTTCTTTAGAAATGTAAATAAGAGGCATTTAAATTGAACTCAAACTTAGTAATATTGAAGTACTTAATTAAAATTAATTGAGTGATGGAATAATTTAAGTCACACTTAAGCTAAATGATTAATTAAGAGGTTGCTGCCGCTCCATAATACAATTCTCTCAATAATCTCATGAGTTAGGAGTGTGGTCAGAGCAGGTGCTCTGAATGCCTCTGATTGGCCATCGCATTCATAAGCTCAGCATAATCGTGTGTGATTGGTTATAACATGCAACACTGTAAAAATGTGGAAAAAGAAAAATAATGCAACAAATAAGCCCTAATATTAATTAGATAGTATTACTAGCCTAGTCTTTCTATCGTCAAAGGCATCAGCCACAGGCAATATTTCTGATTATCGTAGATACACGATACTATCGTCTATCGGCACAACCCTATTTTAGATGCAGACTTCAGAAATGTTTTTTTGTTTTTTATGTTGGAATGAAAGAGACTAAGTAGTAGCCTATGAAGTGCTTCTTATTCTTACCCAAAGATACAAAATGGAAGAAAGAGTTAAACTGAACACAATCTCGCTACTCAAACTGTGTATAACCTTTTTTATATATGCATTTAACCATTTTCCATTTACTTGTACTGTTACTTTCAGGCTACTTAAGTATTTAAAAAAAATATTTAACATACTTAAGTACAATAAATATCACATATATCACTAACTTTAAGATTTTTACTCAAGTAATATTCTAAACGGTGACTTCAACTTCTACCAAAGTCATTTTCTGTTAAGATATCTGTACTTTTACTTAAGTGTGGCTTTCAGGTAGGCTACTTTATCCACTACTGCTTTAGGAAAAAACAGCTTTAGATATACAAGCAAAAAACACACCAATACAAAGAATTCTAAGAATTATTGCAGTACATGAATTATGTGACAGTATATTACGTTTGACTTGATCCCCATAAAAAATATTACTCATTTAAACATCAGTCATCATTCAATCTCAAAATCCATGTGACTTAACCGGATAGTTTGTTTTCTCAGATAAAGGTCAGAAAGGGACAGGCAATTTAAATCTAACTCTGCCAGCTGTTTCTAACAGTGATGACCAATGCTGTTTGTGATGTGCAGAGACTGCCCCTCTGCCCCTCTGCCACTGCTCATTACCAGTCAGCACATCCTCCACATATCCATATATGCAATGCTGGAGCAACAAAACTGAGCAGCCTTAGTTAAAAGGGCTGTCAGAAAAAATGAGAGCACACACCAAAAAATGGAAAACTGTGGAAACTCGGGCTGACGGAGATGTTTGCAATCGTGTGTGATTTGCTCTAAGGTACTGCTACTGCAGCTCCCCCATATACTTGTGTGCAGATGAAGTAGTTGACAACACAGCAGCCGGGGGCAAGGTTGTCGATTCCTGGAAATAATTGTAAATAAGCTTGTCTTCCATATTTATGGAAGACAGACCATTTCTTTGCATTACATTCTATGCATGAGCAACGGATCCATGTGCACTAACTACGCTTTAAATTAGAGAGCTGACAACTGAACAGCAATGCAGCTCCCTCCTTCATTCACCCTGCAGCACCCCACCCCTCTGCAGCGGGGAAAGTCCATCTGCTTCTCCTCTGCCTGGCATGATAGCATTACATTCAGAGGGGCTTTTGCTGTGACTGCAGAATTTGGTCTTCCTATGCCATGTGCTCTATTGTTCTGAGTTTGGGCTTGTCTGATTGGATTAAGGGCCTTCCTACAGGGGCTGCCTGGCACGCCACTAGCACTGTTCTGCGTAGGAGCCAGAGGTCCAGCCAAACAAAATGCACGGATCAGCCCTTTTCAAAAACAACAGTGTGTGTTGGTGTTATAGTCGTGAGGAAGGGTGCTGAGAGCTCCTGGAGTTGGTGGGATGGGGTAGGTATCAGACTGCAATACAGAATTGGCTGCCCATCTGCAAGATAGCATGGCAGCGCTTATCCTGGTTTATAGGCTCAATGCATACTTCATCCTTTATCTCAGGGACATTGTTGACATTGTCAGGAACATACCATTTAAGACTGAATTTTAGGTAAAGTGGCAGGGCTATGCATATGGCAGTGTTTGCGTTAGACTTTAACATCGTTCGTCATTTTTCATGTTCAACACACTGATCTATAATAGATATAATATGAACCGTACATATAGTGTGCCTCCCATCCAATAAATCACAATAGGTTAAGCTTTGTTCTTTGTTAATTTTGATATGCATAAAAGTTTATACAACTGATGTGCACATAGATCCTACAATAAGTGGAAATATGAAATTTGAAAGGTGATTTCCAGGGTTATATGTAAGGTCAGTAGACAAAACCAATCAATGTATCGATTAAATGAACTGTGGAACAATCTAGAATCCATGAAGTAACTGAACAACCTGCTTAATGAGAGATCTACTGGCTCTAATTGCATCGTACATCCACTCTGCCCTTTGGGATATTGACATGTTTTCACCAAGAGCTTAAATGACCTATCAAATGTAATCTCAAAAACAGCTAGATACTACAAGGAAACAAGCATAAAAACATAGGAGGCTGCCGCATATGACACATTCTGACAAATTTTAGTCCAATTAAATTACATGACATGATGATTAATTAATACAAAAAATCACATGCAACAAAATTAGCTGAAAAAAGCCCCCAAAATAAAAGAATTAAAACAAATTTCATTATGGTGGCAGGCAATATCACTGAATAGACATTACAAAAAGTGAATTGCACTACATAAACATTAAACTGACGGCCCTAGTACTTACATTTCACTATTACACCTTCATTTCCACCAAAGACATGGTTTAATTTGCTAAAGATGTACATTGTGTCTTCTGCACAGTAAAATGGGTTGACTAAGCAAACCTGAGATGTACATGCAGAGCTTCAGTAGCACTTCTCTTCACGCACTGACTTGTGGACAAAACCTATTCAAAAACCTGTCAGTGCAGATCTACATACCACGCCACCATGACTCTCAAAATAACATTGTCAAAACCCTCTTCAGATGATTTCTCTAGCAAGCCCTGACGACGTGGCAGGTTTGAAGGCCTATTTGCATTAATATTGCCCCATACTGACACTTTGACATATGCTCTATATATGCTTATGTCTCTGAGACTTTATTTAGATTTAAAGGTGCAATGTGATGCCAGGTGCCTCTGCCGAACGGACAGTATAAGTCACATTTTTTTGATTTCTCCCTCTTCTCCATGGGCTCTGAATCTCTCTTGGGATGATGTTTGAGGTCATTCTGAGCCTTCTGCAGATAGCAATCAGGTTTTGTCTCTCTTCAGTGCCACATACATACACATTTTCCAAGCCATCTTAAATGTGAACTGCACAGAACAATGACTTTCCAGTTGGCTAATCCCATTTCAGTACTGGTGAGATAGTCGATGCTATATATATCAATATGGATAGTAGACAGAAAACTCGGTGTAAAAGCTGCAAGCACTCTCTGTATTATTTGCAGTTCTGCTGTGGTAATTCTCAAAATATTAAAGCCATAATTAAATGTTTTTGTGAAGTACTTGCACACATTTTTGTAGATTTTTTAATTTTATTTTATTTACTCTAGTCTAAACCCATTTTTTTTATATACATATTTTTAGTAATTTATATATATATATATATATATATATATATATATATATATATATATATATATATATATATATTTTAATTACACATAAAAATTATTATAATTATTAACAAAAAAACCAAAATATTACACACACACACACACATTTTAAAGATATCTAAAAAGACAAATATTATTAAAATATATTTAATTATTTAAATAATAAAATATAAAAATAACTATAATTATTAAAACTGTAAAACTAGCATTGCATTATAATGTTATTATATAAATTATATAATAACTATATATAAAATGATATATATAAAAAAAAAAAAAAAAAATATATATATATATATATATAGTGGATAAAATAAGTAAATATATTTCTAAAGGTTCTGGTGCCGTGAAATTTTCACCAGATGTCGGTAACAACCCAAGTAGTCCATACATACAAAGAAAGCAAAACAAATAAGTTCAGAAATTAAGTTCTGTGTAATAAAGTAGAATGACAGAGGGAAAAAGTATTGAACACATAAAGAAAGGGAGGTGCAAAAAGGCATGGAAAGCCAAGACATCAGCTGAAATCTATCAGTAATTAGAAAGCAATCCTGCCCCTCGTCAGTGGAAATGAATATTAGCTGGTTTAGTCTCAACTGATGGCCTATAAAGTGTCTCATGACCAATGTGTCACACAAGAAACATTTCATGATGGGTAAAAGCAAAGCGCTTTCTAAAGACCTTCACAACCTTATTGTTGCGAAACATACTGATGGCATTGGTTACAGAAGCATTTCTATACTTCTGAATGTTCCAGTGAGCATTGTTGGGGCCATAATATAAAAACATCATTTCACCATAAACCGGCCATGACCAGGTGCTCCTCGCAAGATTTCTGACAGAGGAGTGAAAAAAATGATCAGAAGAGGTTTCTAAGAGCCAAGGACCATTTGTGGAGAGCTTCAGAAATCCAATCATCTGACTTGAATCCAATAGAAAATCTATGGAAAGAACTACAGATCAGAGTTCAAAAAAGAGACTCACAGAACCTTCAAGATCTAAAGACTGTTTGTGTGGAAGAATGGGCCAAAATCACACCTGAGCAATGCATGCAACTAGTTTCTCCATACAGGAGGCGTCTTGAAGCTGTCATTACCAACAAAGGCTTTTGTACGAAGAAAAAAGTGTGTAAATAGAACTGTGGGGTTTAGGTTATGTTTCAGTCCCAACATAGCTGAGAATTTACAGTGATGTTTAAAGTAATCTGTCATAAGACACTCACCTACCATAAACAGCCCTCATTGCCCTCAATCTCTCAATCATCCCACCTTTCGCTTGTTGTGTGGCACTGTGAGTTGATGCCAACCTGCTTTAATTAGCCATCAGAAGGCCACTGTGGGCTTAACGGTGAGTGTCAGACTGAAGCAGTGCCAGTTCCTGGAGCTGCTAATCCTGCTCAACACACACGCCAGCACTCCATCAACACAAACACACTATCACATGTGAGATCCCTCCAACAAGAGCAGTCTCGGACATCTCTCCCTCTTCATGGGGTTTCACCTACATGGATCTGAACGGCAGCTTCAACTGTGCCAGTGGAAAACTCATGCTACATGCTAATGTGAAAGGAATGTTATGGATTAGGGAGGAATAGGATCAAAGTGAAAACAACTAAGAAATTATGTTTTGCATAAAGCAAGTTAAGCCGTGATTTTTTTGTGCCTATAATTTCAAGACTATTAGACACATTTTCCCTCAAATTCGCATTACTGTAATATTGTAAAATAATTAAATAATTTGTCACGGTATACGGTATTATCACGGTATTTAAATTTTGTTTCAAAAAAGTGGTCATAATACAGTACAGTACATAATACAGTACATTTTTTTTCTGTATTTTTGATCAAATAAATGCAGGCTTGATGAGCAGAAGAAACTTCTTTCAAAAACATTAAAAATAGTAATGTTTCCAAACGTTTGGTCTGTACTGTATATGTGTATATATATATATACACACACACACACACACACACACACACACACATATATATAGTATATATAGCACAGATAAAATAAGGCCATTTTATTAGGATTTTTTACATGTGATATTATTTTCAAGATGATTAAACATGTTTCATATAAATTTTCATTACTGTAATACTACTAAAAATACAAAACTAAATAAAATATTAAATATGAATTATATATTATTAATAGACTATTATTATACACATTTAACCCCAAAATCAAAAGAATAAAACAGAATCATATTTTACATTAAGAAAATAAATGTAATGTAAATTAATAAATCTTAAATGATAATTAATAATAATTTTATTCTAAAATTATTAATATTATAATTATATATATATATATATATATATATATATATATATATATATATATATATATATATATACATAGTGGTTTGTTTTGACAGAATAAAAAAAAAATATTTTTGAACACATTTTCCATTATATTCTCATTATTGTGATACCATAAAAATTCATAACAAAAAATTTAAGTTTATCACAAATTAGCTTAACCAACTATGCCAGTGGACAATACGTGGCACTTGCTAATGTGTGAAAAATGGATTAGAAAGCATATAAGAAGTAATCTAGATAAAGCAGAAAAGCTAGACAATTTAAAATTTCATATAAAAGTTCATAAACAAGGTTTAGCAATTTCATATTACTTATCAGACTGATTGTTCCTAGAAACTCCAAGGAAGACCCATTTCCAGCATAATCGCGGGGTGCTTTCAATGGTGCAGTAATTTTGATGAAAGGTTTGTCTAATTATGCACAAAAATAGGCCAGATTTGAATCAGATTATAAAACATCCCCTTGCCCGATTTAGAAGTGTAGTAGTGTTATATTTGCAGCCATTGAAAGAGCTCCCCTTCGATAAGAGCAAAGAGTTATGATAGCAATAATTACAATGATGATAATAGCACGATGTGTCTGATAGCATGGTGCTCCTAAAATGACTATATCTTCAAAAAAGACACTTCAAAGCAGAGCTCAATCTCAAACCCTGCTGGCCGCTAATGCTACATGCTTGTAAGCATGAGTCTAATGCCTGCACCTCCCTTCTATCTGCCCGTATAAGGCTGTGACAGTTGAGTTATTGGAAAGGCCCGTCTGCGAGGAAGTGATGGATTATATAATAGTAGCACAGCGGGCGCCCAGCCAGCACAGTCATTTCAAAATAGCTATAGAAACGGTATTAAAATGTATTGCTTCAGAAGTGGCTGATAGCTGCTTTGAGCTATGCTACTGTACGGCAGATCGGTGCCGACTGTACGCTCGGCCTTTTTAATGCGTCAGCCCTCTGGGAATTTATGTGTCGGCACATTCGCCTGGTTTCTGCCAAGGCCACAAACAGTGATGTGATTTTTATGCTAATCAAAGCGTTTGGAGGGCAAATGCATCTTTTCAACAGGAGGAAGAGATTTTATGGCTCTTGTTTGCATTCATGCTAATACTGTATCATCTTTTTGAACGTCTATCAATATTTCTGTTAAAAAGACTTCCATGCCTTACAAAAAGCACATGGTTTTGCTATAAAATGCATAACAATAAATATAATATAAAATATACTGTATACTTAAATAATAAACACACTTTTTGACTGTACCATAATGTTAATGAGTGATTGAGTAAAAAAAGGAATTTCTGATTTAATTACATTAAAAAGAAACATTTTCATGATAATAAAACACATTTTCAAAACAATAATATATTCAAATTTTACCATTAAAATGAATATTCAAATGTTATTAATATTATATGTACAAAATTAAATATATAAAAAACTTAAAATAAATTAAAGCCATTTTTACACACATACATCAACTTAAAATAATTTACATATATATTTTTATTCAATAAAGTAAAATTTGAGTTTTTTATGGAAATTGGGGAAGGAAATGTGAATATATATATACAGTAATATACTAGCTTTTTTTGTTTTCCTTTTTAGGGCACCTAATAACATTACAAATCAGGAATAAGCTGCTTTAGTCAAACAACACACATCTGACAAGGATGACAGTCACGTTGAAAACAGTCATTGTCTTGTGCTGTTATTTACAAGGGGCTAAATGTTCTGTACCAAAAGTTCTCCATGTGGAGATCAACAGGCGATTAATCACGGATAAGGCTTAACACTGTTGTCAGGGTAGAGTCTGCAGAATGGTGTATCTAATAGGATTAAATTGAGCGAAGTGAAGTCACTCTACATCTTCAACCAGGGCAAAGGGGAGGAGAACAAAGCTGAGTAATAACGTAACATCAGTTAGTTCAAGAAAAGCAGGGTCGACTGGAGAGTGAAGAGAAAAACCGGAGAGATGAGTCAGACCTGCTAATGACCTTTCTACCATCAGCTCTCCAGAGATGAACAGACACACGATATGTAGGTCAAACACATTTAAACGTGGTCAACAGGGAGGTCAAGAAGAAGAAATGGGAAAAAATACATAAAAAATAAATCAATCAAAAGGAGAGTAAACAGCAGAGACATGAGGGTTAGAGTGTAATAAAAAAAGTATTAAAAAATAACATTTAAATTAACTAAAAATAAATCAAATGAAATCAGAATGAATTAAAGGCAATACAACAAACTAATAATTTATATTTTTATGCATTACAGCAATAAAAAAAAATATATATATGTGTTTTAAATGGGAATTTGAGAAGAAAATGTATTAAATTTTTATGCCACAATTAAAAATTTTGAGTACTAAGATACATGAATCTGATAATCAAACATTATCATGGTATCAAAATCCCATTGTAGTACCATTTGAGACCATCACTGTATTATGGTTACTGCCACAGAATTTTTAAAAAGAGATATAATTTACACATTATACTACATAATATTGTTATGGGGTCAACCAAATCACATGCTACAAAATTAACCAGTATTTTTGTCTTGTTTTCCAATAAAAAAACATTCTACACATCATCAAACTCATTTATAATACAGTATACATTTCCTCAATTTCTTATTAGCTGTAAAAATGTTAAATCAATATAGATTAAAGGCAACACCACCATAAATACTACAGTTGTGTACACATAAGCTTACATTTTATATGTAAATAAATTTAGAGAAATTTAATTTATTTTAGAACTTATAATTTACAGTCATTTTATAACTTTATAACTTATTGACATATTTTATAACTTGGAATTTCTATTCTATTTATTTCTATGTATTACAATAATGAAATGTGGATGTTTGAAATGAGAATAGGGAAGGCAAATGTGTCTAATTATTATCCTACAATGCAAAATTTAAACAGTGCACAAATAATTACCATGGTACATGAATCTGATAATCAGAAATGATTCAAATTCCATTGTAGTACCATTTGATACCACCGGTATCTAGAAAGTATCTAGAAATAATTTTCTTCTATTTCTAAAGGAACTGAATCGCATTAAATTCAGGAATATGTGCCACAAACTTAATGAGTATATTCTTATTTTCCAGTAAAAAACAAAAAACAAAAAAAATCTCTAGACAAAACAAATTTCGAATGGAAAGCAAAACTGTAAGATCAAAGGACTCAAAGTGTATTTCTCCTGCAATCTAAAAGACACAACAGTGAGCACATGTCCGCAGTAACATATGAGACACAAAACATGGATTCTGCTCAGGTTGACGTCACCTTCAAATGTGGGCTAAACGCCAAGCTGCTCTTGATGGACACGTGCGCGCAGGTATCTATCCGCCAGCAGCGGGCACATGCATCACGTAAACTGAAACCCAAGCTGCCCCACATGTGTTCATCTCAGTCTGTCATCCAATGTTTTCTAGGCCACCGTGAGCGTCCGCAGGTCCTCTTTTGGGTCAGACTCACTCTGCTGTGAATTCTCTTTCATCATGCTCTTAACCAAGGCTCTCCGCTGACCGGGCAGCGATGGGTCGTGTAGGTTCTACCCCAGCGGCAGGCAGCCAACACGCTCCACATAATGCTCATCAGAATGAGGAGGATGTTAGCTGACAAATATCAACTCCTCGCTGCTTTTAATGCGAGCGCAAACGCTCCCCCAATAAACTTGGCATCAACACAACGCAGGCAACCCCGAAGCAGAGCCAAGACCTCCATCCGAGAGAGGATAATTACACAGAGGGCTGCTGCTGGGTCATCTTCACCCCTGCTGACTGCTTTATTAAACAGATTCATCATTCCAATTGATTTGGGAGGCCGTTACGGCTGAGAGGCGAACGGCTGCCTTGCAGGAGCGCTGGGTTGATGAAATAACAACTGCCGCTGTGCTGTTTCGTGCTCTCGCACGAGGGGGCTTTTCCAGGAGCTATCAAGAATATATGGGTGATTAGCCTGGAATCGAGAACAGGCTTTAAAAACACCACAAAAGGCAAAAAAACAAAACAACACCGGCTTCTCGAGCTTACAGGCACACAACACAGCTGCAATGAGTGTTACAAGTATGAGTAATCAAGACACTCTGATCTCATTTATCTCAGAAGAAAATATGAGGGTATAAATACACACACAATTTTATGTACACACAAACACACACACACACATACAATGTTTTCATAAAATTTTGTAAAATCAACATTTTTATATTTAATTAAATTTCATTAATGATATATTTTTAAATGATTAAATATAAAATATTTATCATTATTAAAACTATAAAATTATATTATTATATAAATTATATATTATATTTAAATATTATAAAAAAATATATGCATATATTTATTACATTTAATTACATACTACAGTATGTGTGTGTATTAATTGTAATTAATATATTATATAAGTAGAATAATTATATAGATACTTACACACAAAATATAACTAAATCTAAAAATAACTATACATAAAACTAAAACATGACTATAAAAATATTTATCAAATATAAAAATTATTATTATAAAATATATACTACTGTATATATAAAACATGATATATGTATATATAAAATTGTTTATTAAAATTAATGTAATATATAATTTAATGTTACATCATTTTATAAAAATAAACCATATCTATTATCTAGATTTATATACTATAAATAATATATATATATATATTAGAATTATATTAGAATTAGAATTATGCTCAAAAACACTCATCATAAATCAAAAAGAGAATCCAAGAGAATTCCAAACGCTACACTGGAGGGAAGATAAATGTAACACAAAGCTATTGAATAGTTTCATTAAGTCTTGAAATAATGCATATAGACCAAATGTTAAAAGTCGTTTTCTGAGAAAAATGTTGTGTTCCACTTAAAAAGTAATTACAAACTGGTTTGGATCAACATGATTTCGAGTAAATAATGACCGAATTCTCCTTTTTGGATGAACTTTCCCTTCAACGCTGGTTCTAGCAGCACAGATGCAAACAAATGCAGTTTTTCTTAGTTCTCGCTCTCTCTCTACTCGAGTCTCTCCGATACTCTGTCTTTCAGGTTTTCCCCTCCGGCCACCTAACCTCTCTCTTTAAAGCTTTTCTGGGAGAGGTGCTAGGCAGAAAAAAAATCGATGTGGTTTAAAGGAGCCTGAAAGCTCTCCTAAAGAATATCAGAAAGAGGAAAGAGAAATGGGGGACGTCTTTAGAAGCTGAGAGCATCAGCAACACCGCATCTTTCCTCTCCTCGTGTTCCCTTTAAATAGAACAACAGTCGGCCTGACAGTATCTTCACACTCTAACAGGCGTCTTGTTCCGTTAAGCATTCAATCTTTTCCCTCACGACCACCTCCGAGAGTGTGACAAGACAAACGGAGGAGGCATTTCTGCAGATTAGTCTTTCATAACAGAGACTGAAAGAGCAGAGGTTCACAAATCACGTGAGCGATGGTGATGACGGTGATGGTTTCTTATTGTTCGGGCTTGTTTGGAGATGAGTTGCTGATAAAACAAGGAGCAGAAGAACTAAAATGCAGCTGTCGAAATCTCCCAAACTGGGTTAATTGCTCCGGGATGGGGAGAGAACATGGATATCATTAAAAAGACTTTCCCTTTCCTAATGACTTCCTCACCATACCTGCCCAACGCCCAGAGGGAATGATGTTCCCTGTGTTTCGTATGCTGTTTGCTGGGAAAATCACGATGTTTGATGGAAGAACTCATCTGAGAGAAACATTCGTCTGAGTTTCACCTGTCCGCGTTTGAGGCAAAATGCCAACCGTGTGGGCTGATATCAAGAGAAGTGACAGGTGCCTCTGGAAACATCAAGTAGACAAAACTGAAGTAGGTTCTTGTAGGATCAGGAGATAAATGAAACTGAAGTAAAATCTTATATCAAAAATTGCATAATAAAAAACACCCAAAACACAATCAAAATAATCACAACTAATAAAAATCAAAAGTCCAGTAACATTAATAAATACCATATACCTTTTTTAATACCTTTATTTTGCACGGATGCATTAAAATGTATTAAAAGTGAAAGTAAAATGTTGCAAAAGATTTCTATTTCTAATAAGAGCTGTTCTTTTGAACTTTCTATTCATAAAAGATAAAATGAGACCCTGGACCACAAAAAAAGAGTCAATTTTTCCAAATTGAGATTTACACATCACCTGAAAACTGAATAAATAAGCTTTGTTAGGATAGGACAATATTTGGCCGAAATACAACTGTTTGAAAATCTGGAATCTGAGGGTGCAAAAAAATCTTGAGAAAATTGCCTTCAAAGCTGTCCAAATGAAGTCCTTAGAAATGCATATTACTAATCAAAAATAAAGTTTTAATACATTTATGGTAGGAAATTTACAAAACATCTTCATGGAACATGATCTTTAAGAAAAATCTTTAATTTTGACCCACACAAAGTATTTTTGGCTACTGCTACAAATATACCCGTGCAGCTTAAGACTTGTGACTTAAGGTCACAAATGATCATGGTTTCCACAATAATATTACCCAGCACAACTGTTTTCAACACTAATAATAAGACATGAATGATTTCTGAAGTGTCATGAGAAACACTGAAGACTGGAGTAATGACAACTTTGACATCACAAGAATAAATTATATTTTAAAATATATTCAAATAGAGAACAGATATTTTAAATTGTAATAATATTTCACAGTATTGCTGTTTTTAAAACTTTAGTATTGAGAAGATGAGGATTTGGGATGGGTTTGATAATGAATGAATAAATTCTGATTCTACTTGTGCTTCCTTAAAGGGATTGTTCACCAAAATATTTCATTTTATTTTATATAATTTACTAACCTTCACCATCCAAACCTGTATGACTTTCTATTTTCTATTGAACGTAAAAAAAAATTATTACACTCAGATTTTTTTGAACAGTGTCATAAAACAATGAGTTCAATAGAGACTTTCATCGTGTATAAGAAACAGATACATTGTTCAAAATATCAATTTTTTAGTGTTCAGCAGCAGTGTTATTTCAGCAATTAGTAAATAAGTAGTTATTTTTATTAATATTTTAATTTTAAGTAGTTTTAGTATTTTGTTGTATTTTGTCACTTTTGTTTTTTGTCTGTATAGTTTTCATAAATGTTTATTTCAGTTTTAAATTTATTTTAGTACATCATGTTAAACTACTGTAAAACGAAAAATGTCAAATCTATTTGATGTCACATCAAATAGCTGATTTTTTTTTTGTACTTTAATTTTTTTTTTTTTTTTCAGTTAAACTTTTTTATTTCAAGTAACATTTTTTTTTACGGTTTTATTTTTAATTTTTTCAGTTTTAGTTTCAGTTAACTACACTAACTGTAGTTTTGGATGGCGAGGGTGAGAAAATGATGACAGTATTTTCATTTTGAAACTGTCTGTGATCTGTTAAGTAACTGAGGTAGCTCAACATTAACCCAATAAACTTTCATAGCTGTTTAAGCATCTTATGGAGATGTCAAGAATGGCTAATCTCATTTCCTTCTAGCTGTCTGTATTTCATTCTTTCAGCACACAGTTTTCTATCCTTTGATGTCAGTTGTTGTGGAGGTGTATCCTAATAAGGGACAGATGGACAGACGCAAGACTCTTACCAGGCTTGAGACTTCTTCCTGGGCACGTTCTGTCTGCTCCACTTGGAGTGAGGGGTCAGGTGATAGATCAGCTGCCTGCAGATCTTCTCAGAGGACTTGAGAGCATCAGACTCCTGCAAAAATCAAGATTAGGAGAAGCGGGTGATGAAGAGCTATTCTGGGAGATGGGCTGCCAAATAAAGCTCCAATCTGAGAGCTTATGGTCACTGACAGAGAACCTTAAAAGACTTGAATGTTTACCATGCCTAGTGCTATTAAAAGGGTTGTAGGGAGGTAAACTGTTCAAGTTAATCTGTCAGTGATTATGATTTAGATTAAATGCCATTAAATAAGCAACAAGCCACAAGAGCATAAAACCCCCTTAAACATGATAAAATCATTGTAATGTGGCAACACCACGGCAGTAGCTTTTATAAAATAGTACAATAAAAGACACTAGTCATTAATCATTAGAAATCAATCAAGGTAATTTTTTTCAAATGTTTTTAAAAGAAGTCTCTTATGCTTACAGAGGCTGCATTTATATGATCAAAAATACAGTAATATTGAGAAATATTATTTCAATTTAAAATAAATGTTATTAATTTTTGGAACAGTCTGCGAACCCTCGAGCACAAGTTGACTGTGTGCGTCTACAATGGTTAACTTGACGTCATTCACATTAATAATCAATGAATATTTAAAGATATACAAGTCTATAACTTGCTGTTGTAGTCAGAATCAACACGCTCAAAGGTTCGCAGACCATTCCAAAAATGGCAGATGGCTTACGTATCGTGGGCCATAGAAACAATCGCTAATGAGGAATCTACATATATATATCTATGAGTCGAATAGGGCATCTATACATATTTATGGTCTCCACGACATGGCGGCGGCAACAATACAGCAGCGAGGATAAAGTTACGACTTCCTTCTTTGCGTATACATATGAGCAGTGTTATGTAAATCTTCCAACACAGTGATGTAGATACTGTATGTGGGGGCATGTTTAAATGAGGCATTTTAGGAAAGCGCGGATGAGTCTTACATTTTAGAAAGACTCTCTTTTTGGGGTTTAAGACTTTACAAATCTTATATATGCACAATCAGCTTGTAACACTCCATAGACAAAGGACAACTTGAAATCGCATCATATGACCCCTTTAAAATGTAAGTTTTTTTTTTTTGTAAAATATTCTTGCAGTCTCTTGAACTTACAATGATTTAAATAAATAAAGTAATATGACAATCCAATGAGAGTGGGAATTCCAAAAAAGAACTAAAATGCATGGAGACATTAAATTAATTCATACAGAGGGGAAAATTGCTTAATTGTTATGAAAATAATGTCATATTGTTAAAATTATCTTAATGGTCCTAAAAAACTCAGCATCATGAATATCATATTGATTTTGATTTAAAAGCAGCAGTTAGTGCTTCAAAGAGTGGTACTTTTCCTTAATATGTAGCTTGAGATGAAGATGAGAGTTCAATTAAAATGTCTTAGTTATTCATGCCATTCTGAATTACTGGGTGAGAGGTTGGTTTGAGGCTTTGGCTCACCTCTCTCTTTTTAAACGGATTGGCCGGAGCAGAGCTGAGTAAATCTAATCAGTGCTGAAGCAAAACAACACAAGCGAGGCAGGAAAACACAAAAGACTGGGCGAAGCCATCGACTGGAGTCGACTAGCTCATACCATCACTCTAAGAAATGACAGGAAATAAACATGTACATCTTGGTGGCCTCTTGACGGCTATTAAGTCAAAACAAAGACGTTTTTGAATCTTCAATGTATATTAAGTTGGTTTCTGGTAGCAGAGAGTGACATGAACTCCTTTAATAAAGACACCATCCATTCGATGACGTGCGCTCCACTGGGACTTTTATTGTCGGAAGGATGTACATGGACTTTCAATCAGCTACTGAACATTAAGACATTAGCCAAAGCTCAATACGCAACTGCCACAGTTTAATGAAAAACTGTCAATTGTAAGACAGTTAAATGAAAAACAAAATCTATGTGCTATGCACAAACAAAAGCTCATTAAAATGCCTTTCCATATTTCCCGTGATTCCCATCATGAATAACTGCTGCGATTGAGGATCCCCATCAGCTGACTCCTGGGACTCAAAACTTCATTAGTTGCTGGTGTAGTGAGACACACATTATACTGTATTACAAGCAGTGCTGGGGAAGTTAAGCGAAGCTACAAGCTATCCACGCAGATGATGCTAAACCAGAGACAGAATCTCATAAAGATTAGACCACATGCAGCTGTAAAGTCCCACTTTCCAATGAAAAGAGCCTCATATGTGCAACTTTTCAGTGATTCGAGCAAAAGAAGCTGATTTTATGACACAGCAGTTGAAATATCTTATTAAAGTGACAGCATCTTTCTTATTTGAAGTTATTTAAAGGTGCAAATTCCTTAAAATAAAACTAATATAATGTTTATTTATATTTTATTTATATGAATATTTATAGGAATTTATTATTATTTAAATGATTGAATCTTTATTACGACAACAACATTAGAATTGAGATGAAACCTGGCGACCATCTACAAAAATACTTATTTCACTCACTGAAATGCAAATCAATTTCTAACCTTTATATAATGTGTTTGTTCTGGATTTGTTGTTTGTTATTCTGTCCAAATAAACCTACCATAAAAATGACAGACCCTTCATGACAGACCCTTCATTTCGGAGAATATATATATATACACACACACACACACACACACACACACATATATATATATATATATATATATATATATATTTAATCTGGTTTATGTACACAAACTGAAAAAATTTATTAATTATGAATTCCAACTCTACATACAAGTTTTCTACTTTTAGTTACCCCTCAACACTGATTACAAGCATCACATACGTCTAACAGGTTTGGCTTTCAGGTAAGACATCTGAATGGCGTGAATCCATTTCTTTGAGAAGCAAGGTGGCTTTTCTGAGCTCAGTGGGATGGGATTTGGTCTACCTGTCAGCAGGTAACAGGATGTTTATTAAGTCAGAGAGGAAGAAAAGAAGCAGAGAAAATTGAGAGCCATTCAATCCCTCGCCCTCATTTTCTGGGTTTAGATGCTCAGCTCCTCAAGGTTTCTGCTGTGAACGAGGCTAGCAAGCATTTTCACAGCTGCACACTAAGAGCCCAGCTGAGAATAAGAGAAAACTTCACCACAAATCCAGCCTGAATACACTTTTTGCCATGTTAATATAATCCCACTGTCCGGCTTGGATCTGATCCAACACCTTTTCCTCAACAAATGCTTATTGTTGGTTATGGTGCTTGCATAACCAAATGTTTTTTTGGTAATGGTTGAACTACTGATGGAAGATGGACTATTCTGACGATGTCTTTCATACTTTTCTGGACCTTGACACTGTTATTTATTTGGCAGTCTATGGGACAGTCACAGGCCTCCCGGTTTTCATCCAAAATATCTTAAATTGTGTTCCGAAGACGAACGAAGCTTTTACAGGTTTGGAACGACAGGGTGGTAAGTGATTAATGACAAAATTCCAATTTTGGGGTGGAGTATCCCTTTAAGTAATAATCTGCCCCTGTTATAATAATTTGTGTGAAAAGGAATAAGAGTTGTTGGTGTTTTACTGCCACCAGTGTTGATTTCAGCTGGAAACTGCAGTCAGTTGTATGTATAAGTATATAGTATTTTTTGGAGTTTTGCACATTTTTCCAAAGAGTCTATGTTGGAAACATGACAAATGTTGATTCAATTTGCTATTCAAAAAAAGTCTCAAAAGAAAATGACAAGCCTTGCCCCTTCAAGTGGATCTATTACTGGAAAGGGCTCCTCTCGCTGGCCTCTCTGTCCAATTAAGTCCAAACAGAACTGTGGAATTTCAGCATGGAATGAAAACATCACTGATGGCTCTCTTGAGCAAAATAAAGGTCAGTGCCATCTTTCTGTACTTCTCATGCTTTGCAAACTAATTTAGGACAGGGCTGAAGCATGAGCGCCCAAGCTCCAGTCCTGACCATGGGATGACAGCTGCCCGTGGTCTTATACAGGAGGCGGGGGCTGTAGAACTGGCCCGCCAAGCCTCTTACTGCCAGCTAAAAATAAACGCTCTACATATCTGGAGACTGAGTAATGAATACGTGCACAGGTTTTGGCTCAAGCTAAAGCAGGGATCCTGAGTTAATGCTGACAGCTGTGGGCTGGTATCGAGTCAAACCCTTCGACTAGCCACCTCATGAGTTTGTGTTTACCATCATCTTCGCTTATTAACGCTGGTGGCTTACCCTCTTAGGACACTGCATGTCTCGGGCCAAATTGAGCAAAAGCTCATGGGAAATTGGATCTACTAGGTTGAGGAAGGCAGCGTTCTTGTAGAGGATGTCGTTGAGAGATGTTCCTTCAAGACCCAGGTCCTGTTGAGAAAGAACACGAGAGAGATTGTTAAGCATGTAGGATTACAAATGCGAGTATAGGTCACTGATAAATCTCGATATTCAACAACTTAATCCTTTCATCCTACGCCTCCAATCTCCATTTGCAAAATTACACAAGGGGCTTTTTTGAATGACATGGAGATAAAGTAATCTTTCCATCGTGTTCTAACTTCTAGCGCTTCGAAAGAAAGAAAACTCTAAGTATAAGCCGAAACGTGTGTTGATCTATTGCTAGACTAGCGCTGCTAACCTTTAAGTCCAGCTTCTTTACGTAAGGCAGAGAAAGTGTGTGCAGACACAGTGACAGCTTATTAGCTAAGTGTTCTCCCCCCACTGAACAGCCAAGCCAAGGGAGTCTGATCCGACCAGCCGGGAAACAAAAAAAAAAAAACATGTGAGAGAATCAAGAAAAAATTCCTAGAGGACCACGTTTCTTGTTTAATCCACTGGCTAGCGCTATTAGTAGGGACTAAGTGAACATATAGAAGTGAATACAGAGGGCGAAATACATTTGATGCCTCCAGGCAAACGTCAGCATCACAAAGCAACAACTACACCACCCTGTGAATCGATTCAGAGACAGATCCCACAGGAATTGATGAAGATGTGGAAACCTCCCTATGGGTCTCACACTGATATATTGCATGTCTTTATCGCAGGGATTCCCAGACATCTGGAAGCTCCTACTAGCCCTCTGTTTTTCATCTATAAAGCATAAGCTCAGGTCATTTCTGTTCTGCAGTACTTTTTGAACCCTGTAACCAAATGAATATGATTGCGCTGTAATTTAAAAAAGATGTTCTATAAAAGCATTTCGCAAAACTCTTTGTACTGTGTATCTTTTCACATTGACAAGAACAAGTGGAATAAAAAGCTAAAGTTAGCCATTGCTCAGTAAAAGATTGAGAGGGTGTCAATTTAAACTTAATGTTTTAAACGTTTAAAACTGTGATGATACATCGGTTGAGACAAGCCGAAAAATACCACAGAACATAACAGAATTCATCAAACCCACTACTAATATTTTCAAACTCTTTTTTTTTCAATAAAATTATGTCACTTCCTGAAGGATGATGTAATTTAAGAACTAGCTGTTGTTGAAAAAAAAAAAAAAAAAGTTTTTGTTAGTTAGATGCTGAAAGATAGTAAAACCTATACAGCAATATTTAAAAATCTATTGATCAGAGTAAAAAATTTAACCTAAAATATTATTTGATGTCTTTTTATAGTAAAACTGAATATGGAAAAATCAAGCCAAAACTACAGAAGTTAAATTATTAAAAATTCATCCTTATACTTATTTAATTGTGTTATTTAAATGTTATTTTAGCATTATTTATACACAATTATAGTATCTATTAAC
Organism: Cyprinus carpio; assembly: GCF_018340385.1. NCBI lineage: Eukaryota > Metazoa > Chordata > Actinopteri > Cypriniformes > Cyprinidae > Cyprinus > Cyprinus carpio. The sequence goes on along the minus strand of NC_056606.1, from coordinate 19,288,093 downwards.
ATTTTAAATAAGCTTTTTATTTAAGTTAAAATTTTAATTTAGTCATTTTGTTATGTGTTTAAGTTATTTTATTCTTTTTTTTTTTTACATTTCTATTAGCTTTTAAGTTACATTTTTTAAGTTTCCATTTTTCATCTAATATTTTATTGCAACTTTATTTCAATTTCCTAAAGTGATTCTTAATAGTTTTAGTAAACAATGACAATACTGACTGTGATAAAATTAAACTAACTCCTTTGATTTCCATCTTTATCCAATGTATTAAGACATGCATAATGGAGACATGAAAATATTCTATAGTAGGAAAGACCCAGACAATATTGCAAAGCAGAGTACTGTCTGGGAGATTAACATGCAATCAAAGAGACAGCATTTTAAATTCAATGTTATTATACAACCACAAAATCTTTGTAGCATTGACATCCACTGCATGTGCTCAGTAGAGCATGCAAGCAGAGCTGTTTCCTGCCTTTGCTCAATGAGAGTCAACAGCAGAAAATGAATTGCACTCATTAGGGCACAGGAAGAGCTACAGCAGAGATAAGGGATGTTGTTTTTGTCCTCTCTCCTGGGCAAAAGGAAGCATCATGCTCCATCACTTTTGACCCCCAGTTGATTAACATCCAATCCATTTTTCCCAGAATTGAAAAACTGACTTTCAATGCACATAAATTAATTTCTTTCAGCAATCCACAGCCTTAAAAGGTAGCGAGCTTTGCCTTGACGTGACCCCTTTCTCCTCCAACAGGGTGTTAAGAGCTTCCAGGGTTGGGGTGAGTGAGATGACTGGCTGGGCATCCATGTGACAAAGTGCCATATCTAGAGTGGGCTGACAGTGATGACTGAAAATGCACTTAAACTTGACTAAATATGAAATATTTAACAGATATTTAAATGACTCGAATAACTCGAAAAAAACTAAGTATCACCTACTTTACTGATACTTTAAATGAAATGGATAAAAAAAATCCAATGGAGCAAAAAAAAAAAAAAAAAAAAAAAAAAAAAAGGGACTTGCATGTGAATTCAGGGTAAACAATTACCTCCAGAGGTGTGTGATATGTATTGATAATATCGTAATTGTTGTTTTAACTGTACATTGAGTATGTCTCACATTTTCTCAAAACAAACAAAAATATGTGCTGAGGGTTCAAATGTACTGCAAGATGAAGCTTATGAAAATGCAGTTAAAATGCTCCTATAATTCAAGTTATTGAATCAAAAATTATGTTTTTCTATATTTATAAGATATGATATAGCCTAGTTGAGTAATTTCACTCGAGCAAGAGTGGCATTTTCTAACATGTGAGCATGATCGCCAATGTGGTATAAATTTTATAAAACAGTTAAAAAGTTAATATTTAGTGAGTAAACTTTTAGACTTGTCTGTTTTTTTGTTTGTTTTGTTTTTGCCAATCAAAATAGTTCCAAACAAACCTGGAGCAGAACATTTGCATGTCTCAGAGAAACATGAATAACGGAACTAATCATATTTGAATCAGTGATTCAATGATCCATTTGTAAAGACAGCCATTTGCTTCATTTTCAAATGAAGCAGATGTTTTAAATTAATCATTTGAATGAATGATTCAATTAATCACCCATTAAGGGGCTTACCGCCACCTACTGGCGGCAATGGTGTCTTTTTTATTTTTCAGGCCTAAACCAGCGAAGGTACCATTGTTTAATTATCATTACTGAAAAAATCCCCAAAGTATAGAGACAACTTTTTGTCAATATCACCACCGAGAACACCTTAGCAACCTCATTCCAATGTTTTAAAAACACTCAGAACACCTTAACAACCACACAACAATGTCCTGACAACCACTTGGCAATCTTTTTGCACAATCAAGCACAGAAACTGTGACAATCTGGCTTTAGTTTTCAAGCTATCAGATCTCCCATCATTTCATTCTGTTCCAATTATCTTTTGATCCAGATGTCCAGACTCTCCCTCCAGATGTTCAACAAGCTAGAAAACATCACATTAAAATTACTCATGGTGCATAAAAGAAGCTTTTCTCAGCACCTTTTATCCAGTGAGATTAGAACTGGAGGACCTTCATCATCAGGTTGCATACATTAAGATGTTCCTTGATTTCAGGACCCTCTTAATCAATAAACACAATTCAATGCCACAGAATCCTTCATAAAGTCAACAATACGTTCTGATTCTCTCGTAAACACTTCAAAGCTGGAACTGTGGTGCTTCCATTAGCACACGCTGGATCTGCACCACTGGCCTTACAATACAAAGCGTATCAAGATAATCTTACTGCACAGGCCATCAAGATAAAATGATGGACTTACAGAGCATTGAGGTACCTGTCAATCATCAGCTGCAATATCTCGGTACTAGACCTCAAAAGCTGAACCGTTCATCAACGGCTATCAAAACTCTCAGTCGCGATCGAGACATGAAGTGAACAGGTTTGGAGAGGTTTTGCTCTGAGCAGTTTGTGATATCCTGAATGTCTCCAGATTTTGGAGACCAGCTCATCCGTTTTGACAATTACAGTAAATGTAAATCAGAACATTTAAGAAGCACTTATGCAAAGGAACATTTTAAGTCATTGTGATGATTTTGGATTAGGTTGTGAAGAAGTTGTGGGACAGGTTCTGTCAGGCATGTACAGAAAAGCTATTTAGGTTTGTCCATCATTATCTAAGATACAACACAAAAAGAAACATAAAACATAATGGAAAAATCATATGAGAATCTGAAATATATTTACTAACATCCATTTAATCACTCAGAAGAGACTAAAGGAGTTTTCTAAAACCAAAAATCTATAATGAAAAAAAAAATGGTACTTTTCTGATTTTGATATAAATTAATGTCCTTATTTATACCATAGTATGAATTTAAACAAATATGATTATAACTGATAACAGCTAACAACAGAATTCATTAATAAAAACTTTAATTATTTATCTAATAATATTTATACCAATTTACTAACAAAATAATAACATGGTATTTATTAGGCTACTTGTTTAGTACCTTGGCACATATTAGTACCATGTTTACGTACTTCCAAAGTACTTTTTGTAAAGCTTATAACTTTAGCAGTGCATACAATTAATTATTTATTGCACCCAAATTTCTTGTAAGAATTTTATTAGAAATATTTGGATTCATTTTGAAATTGCATACTTTTCATTTATCACAGTTTTTAGACAATATTTCTTTTTAGACTCTGGAATACATGTTTCACAACGTTGTATTTTCAGGGTATGATATAAATAGGCTACTGCAGTCTAGATACAACAGAGAGATGTCATTTGTGATCTTTTTTTTCTTAAGTGAAAACATCATGCTACAACATCAGCATCAGCAGCAGCAGCATCATCATCAGCAGCAGCAGCAGCAGCAACAACAACCTGTAGTTCTGTGTAAGAAACTATAAAATCTGGTTTATTAAAAAATTATGTTTTGTACCTTTCTAAGCAGTTTCAACACATCGATGGCTTGCTCCAACTTTTGCTCCTTCAGCAGGGTTTGGATCTCCCGAACCCAAGCCACTCTCCGGACATACGGGCTGGGGCTGGATCTGCGCAGCATTCCGGGAAGCTTGTCGGACTTGAGCATGAGAGAACCGAATAAAAACTCTCCTCTTCCTCCACTCCTCTTCTCCACATCCCGTTCATGATGCTGTCGACCCCTCCGAAAGAAAGTCGCCTGGCTGTCCAAACTACTTTGCCTGGTCAACTTCGATCCCATCTTTCAACTTTCCTATTTCAGTATCAGAATCAAATAATACAGCGCTTTTTCATAAAGCACGTGTGAAGTAAACCTTGTAAGCTCTCTTTAGTGAGTGCACGCTCATAATTGCACTTTGTCGTGTTCAGTTGCTCGTGTATAATCAAATTCATCAAGTAAAATTCATACTGAGCGCACGAAATGATATAGATGTCACTTTCTCCTCGCTTCTCTTGCCCCTGCGCGAGTCCGTTGTGTTTGTGTTCTTCCAGGCTTCCCCAAACGCCACGCCCATATCTCACTCGCTGTCCAATCAGAATGCTCGATTGCCACATGTGTTTACAGTAGTCACGGATCCGCCCATTTCTAGCAGCTCAGTGTTTATGATGGGAAGGCCGTTCTGTCCTGTCAGCAGGCAGGGCTCGAATTGAGGGGGGATGCTGGGGGATGGAATCCCCCTGGTTGAAAAAAAATAATACATAACAAAAAGCATCCCTTCTGTAAAAGATTCCATCTCCTTTAGATTAAGAAATGTAGCTATATTATTTAACATCTAATCATGCAAATGAAATGTTAAAATGCCCTACGTATGATAATTCACAAACTAAATAACGGCGATTGGCCAATCAGAACTCGGTACTGTCACAAGTTCTCGTCATTTTTCGCGCAAAATGGTTCAAGCGCAACTTTTGAAGGTCTTTAAAAAGAAGACAACTGAAGGTATGATTTTTCCTTGATTAGAATTTAAAGATATTCCCCTGACATGTTCTGTGCTGTAGCGAGAGACTGAGAGACGAGCTGATATTATCAGTCGACTTTGCAAAAACCAAACAAAAACACGTTTTGAGAGTCCAAAAGCATTCACTGAGCGATGAAGCCTGTTAGAATCCAGTTAGAATGTCGTTATAATTCAAGCAATGAGAGAAAAATACCCATGTATGAGTTTTTGTTTTTATATTCATTGCACAAGCATAGCATACTTTTCTATTAATTTGATGAACATTGCATAGCAACACGGCGATTCAACGGTCCGTTTAGATGGACTGACTTGTTTCGTTTCTAATTGAATCAGCTGCTTTGAACAAATCGTTTCATGTGAATGATTCAATAATCATTTATTGTTAACAGGGACTTGCTGCCATCTACTGGCGATTTCATTATCGTAAATGTTAAATAACATAGAGTGTTAGCCTATTGAATAAACACTAATTAGTTTCTGAATTATCTGAGAAAATTATTCTGGTGTCGAACTTAATCAGTTATTAATCAGTTGATATGTTATTAAACTTAAGTAAACAAAGATGTTTGCTAAATCGGGACTAACCAAAGAAGGCCTCCTAGGCAATAATAAGCCAATTTTTTTTAAGCTATTACATGATACTTAACAGTATTTCAAATAATAACACGGTATTACTATGGTATATGTTAAATATAGGCCTATATCATGGCATAACCATGTAGGCTACTTTTTTTTTTGTATGGTTAGGTTTTTGTTTGCAGGTTTTTGTTTTTGTTTGCAGCAAAACTGTACATACAATTTATACAGTACAAATAATCCCATATAAATCATATAGGCTTCTGACAAAAAATAGTACAGAGACATCTATCAAAATATAGACTGCAGTAAAGAGACGTTAGATGTTTGGGCTTTTTGATGTCTACATTGTGTGAAACATTATGTGTCCAGACTTCCTTGCTAATCATTCACTAGGCAAATGTAAGAGATTTCAACATGAACGGCTTAACCATTCAAAGATTAAATGTGTATACAAGTGATAGAGTAACAAAAATCCACCTGTAGGTGTGAAAAGTTTGCGAGTGTTGTTTTTTTTTGCAGACGTCATTCTGCTGTGATTGTGGCACGGGTGGGTTTACCATCACGAGACAACCTGTGCCCTTCTCACTGGTGTCCATAAAACAATTATGGATAATTTCACAGACTGATTTGGTTAAAGTTTGATGGCCATTATAGTTAGACATTGAGAGGCAGAGGTTTAGCGCATTGGCTCAGTCAGCCTGTGGAAAGGAGGCTCATTCTGTGGGAGACTCTACACGAGGCCTGTGAAGTCTACAGGTAGGTGATACTCCATATACTCAAACCTCAATGTGCATTAAACTCATCAGTTATGAAATTAACAGAATCATCCCAACAGCTTTGACTATTTTCACACAGAAAGCAAAAAGCAAAATATAAGAAGGCAGAAAAATTGTGCAGCATCCTTCCTGTTGTTGCGTCTTTTAAATTGGAAGGAACCCACACTGAACTCCGAGGATCGTAATTTGTGCTCTTTGTTGCAATTTGTAAGAGGAAATAACACAATCTTTCACTCTTTTCTGCGCGTGTGAGAAAATTCTAGTCTCTTGTGTGGTGGGTTTAATTTTGTTGGCTGCAGGCACTGCAGGTTTCTCTGAGATGTGCTGCAGTTTGTTCCCACACACAGCAGTCTGACAGGATTTAATGTGGACAGTAGCAGGGCTTTGAAACTATGAAAAGGCGCTTTTCTGAGGAGGATTTCACTTCATACAAGGCTTTTTTATTCAAGTTTTCAAATTATAAATGCATGAAACCTTGCTGCCTTTGGCAGGGATACATGAAGTTACATTAAGCAACATAAAATGTAGAACATGAAAGAGCCAGGATGCATATTGTAATTCTTTATAGTGCTCATTTTGTTCTCAGATGATACAGAATCAGGAGTTGATTTACACTGGGAACTAATAAGCATGTGTATAATGATCAAATAAGCAAGCATTTTTAATAGCAAAACTAGAAACAGCAGCGATGGAGAATCCTGATTACCTACAATCTTCCTCAGAGGAATACTATCAGCTAACTAAATGAGAACAATTTATTATGCTTTTCTGAATGCATAATCATTGCAAATATGCCTTGACTATGTATTTAGCAAGAAAGCAAAAAATGTTGTAAGCATATTCAATCTCCTTCTGTTAGTATTCTGCTGCTTCATGAATTATGTTGTGTTACATAAAGGATAGAAATGGTTAAAGGGCACCTTTAAGCATAGCTTATATTGTACAATCATGGATTGCAAAAGTTAATATGACCAGGTCATGGTTAAATGAGAATACACAAGCCCCATATATCTTATCTGTTAGGTACAGTTAGTCCATGTTCTTTTTGTTTAATAAGCAGTTAGATTGAATCTATTTGTTTAAATTCAGTAATTTATTGTGTTCAGGTTCACTTGATTGTTTCAGCTTGGGCTTTTCACACTGTGGTTAACCCTGGGTTATCGTTGTTCAAAACCCCACTTTTAACCCCAAGTGAAACATTTGTTATTTAAAGGGGGAGGTTATGAGACCCCGCTTTTGTGGTGTTAACCCCACATTTTCATGTGAAATGTGTACAGTGTGAAATGAAACATTGTTACTTGTTACTTGCAGTGTTGCTTTTCACACCTAGTTAACCCTTGGTCATTCTAAACCCTGGGTAAACGTAATGCTGGGTTAGCTTGCTTCACCATTCCGACTGCTCATAATTTACCTGGAGTTAACAATTAACCCTGGGTATTCATAAACTGACATTTCACACTCTACATGGTTAGATGCTGGGTTCATTTTCTTATTTGCATATTTGCGATGCCAGTGTCAGTAACTGTATGAATGCAGTACGCGACATGTTTTCATAACAGCTCTAGCAATGCACATCCTCATAAACCCAACAATAATAACATCAAGTTTATAGAATTTTCAGACTATAAAGGTAAGAATGAAACGGTCTCTTCTTTACTCATTTTAACACATTTTCCGTCATTAATTAAAGGTGCTGTATGTATTTTTGTTGGCTGTGCTAACGCATAAATATACCCTAATATGTTTGCAGATATTTTGGAAACATGCTAAGTTCAAATACTTTTTATTCCGAAAACAGTGCTGTAGTCAGTTATTCTACTTTTGGAATGTGTGTTCCGTGTCAGAATGTCTGTTTTTGTTTTGGTCTGTGTGATTCCGCCCACTGCCAATTTACCCAATAGTAATTTGACACACCAAGTTGCCAGTGGAAAACAAAACAAACAAAAAAAAAGCAAACAATCTGAGTTAGACATCGAAGATTCTACCTGATCTAAAAAGCCTCGGCAACAATCTAAAAAGCTCTATGACTAGAGGCATATCAGAATGCGGAAAAATCTATTTTTGAGCGTTGAGTGGAAGTGGAGAAGGGGGAAATTACTCTCTCCAATATTTTTCATTTGGACCACTAGCTGTCAATATTACATACTGCACCTTTCCAATAATTTTTTTCACCAGTTTAATTCTGAAACAACTGTTTATACAATGGCTGCATTGTATAAACAGAAATCTTAGGCTGCTTGTTGCCTTGCTGCCTTATCAGACAATGACTTTGCAGGCAAGGAAACTGATTTCGGACATGCTTCTGAGGCAACGTAACGGTTTAATGATCTACAACAAAACAAAACAAAGTAATATTTCATTACTATAGTACTAATTTCTCACTAGAAGTAACATCAAAAGTGGAAAAAGTTACATTTACATACAAACTGACTACCAAATGCAACTTTCTGATGCCAACCATCATGGAATAGAATGCACAGGATTGTGGGATATCAAAGACAGGGAAGGATACATCTGTGCTGCCTTCAAAAATCGATTAGGAGACAGGAAGTGAAGCTTATTTATCATGCTTCGGAAAGTCATAAACACTGCATATAAAACAGTAATTTCAGAGTTTGAATGCAAAAATTTCACATGATAATGGAAAACTAATTAGATTGAAGATGGTTTAATTTAATTGTATGCATCAGCAACAGAAAACTAGACATTTGCTGTTACATGTTGCAGGGAAATGGTGCAGAAGTCTACTGTGGTGGGCCTCGCTTTGCTGCTGCTGGCTGCAGTCGGCACGTTTTTGGCCGTTTTCTTTTCGGTGCAGGGCAAGAAGGCCTCTCCTGAACCTGAACCTGAAAATGGTTACTTCAAGGCAGCGGTGGCAGCAGATGCTGGGACGTGCTCAGAGATTGGCAGGTTTGAGCTCTGTTCTCCTCAAATGCACATTCACTTTTTGCCATCTATGACATGTAGTTTATGTGAAATTTAAATAAAATGAATGAATTACGTTCACATTACATCAGAGTTTACATTATTGTAAACAAACAGCAAATATGTTAGAAAGGCCATAAGAGAAGATCACTGTAAAATGTTTTGTTTGGTAACATCAGAGATTGTGTTTAATAGCCAAATCATCCACATCCTCCCATACCACACACCAAAGAAAGTTTTTAAGGATCGCATCATGCAGTAATTGGTTTTTAAGGTATCGAACACTTTTCTCATATTGTTATTGGGTTGTATATCAATAGAATGTTTTGTCAAGTTACTTAAAAATGTGCTGCAGGAAGTAAAATCCACTTTAATTGGTTTTATGTATGTGAGAACTATTATTTAATACCACTGAATCAAACTGAGCACACTAATGAACATCATTTTAAAGGTCACATCCTGTAGGAATACATCCTTAAGACTCAACACCAGAGGTGAATAGGGTACAAATGTTAACTAACAGTTATCATCGTACTTCCCCAGTGGATTTATCACAGTACATTAAGACAACTGTTTTGTATTACGTGTTTTCTGGAATGTTATGTAAATATGCAAATAAGGCATTACCTATTTAAATATGCACTCATTTGCATACATTTCTAGAACAGAAATCTGAATACCTGATGAAGCCAGATTCAAACTTCTAGTTCCATTTGGTTGACATATTAGGTGAAGGTTTTTACAAAGGAGATTTGGATATCTCTTTTTATCACTCCATAAATCAGAAAAATATTGTCAAGAGCCAGGAATAAAGTAATGGAATGTTTTATAAATGAGGTGAATGATATATGAGCAAATCCCTCAGTAAAAACATTAGGAATATAGGTGGGAATAAAACTGTAAAGTCTGGTGTGTGTGTGTGTGTAAGTGTTGCTGAAGTGCAGATTTGATCTACAGATGCAAAAAGATAAATTGTAATAAAATGAACACACATATTGCACATTTTTGTCAATGCATAATATAGTGTTTTTCATCAAAATCTTTTTTTAGTTGTTGGTGCATTCTGATATTTAAAATGGTCATGTGAAGGTTTGCATGCCAAATGCCCTCTCTGTGTGTCCTCCAGGGATATCCTGAAGAGAGGCGGCTCTGCTGTAGATTCTGCCATTGCTGCTCTGCTGTGCGTGGGATTGATGAATGCTCACAGCATGGGCATCGGAGGAGGGCTCTTCTTCACTATTTATGATGCCAAAACAGGTCACTATTACCTGTCTGATTCAACCTGACACACCAGTCTGCAGTGTCTGTGTGTATCTAAAGAATTTCTGCACATATAATGATCTATTTTTATAATTTTTTTAAATATAATTCATATTTAATAATATTTGGAACATTTGTATTAAAACTTTTGCATTTTTATATAACATTTGCAACTTTTATTTTGTATTTTTTATGCACACTGCATAAATAAAATGTAAATTATGCACACACTGCATAAATAAATGCTTAATATAAAATAACTGAATATAAAAGTAAGTATAGATACCATAATTAATTGTTTAATATATTAATATTTTAATATTATTTATTAAAAATATATGTACCTATACATATAGATAGGTATATATGCATTATTTGCAAAAAATATACTTGTTAAATATTTTTATGAACACTGTATAAATGTAAATAATATAAATGTTAAAATGTGTGTGTATATGAAGAGTTTATACACATTTTAATAGCTGAATCTGTTTTATGTGATTTATTTATTTATTATAATTATATAATAAAATAATAAATATTTATATTTTTTAAATTACTTCATATTTATCGATTATTTACTTGATTTTGCAGGAAAAGTCGAAACCATCAATGCACGTGAGACGGCCCCTGCAAACGCAACCAGAGACATGTTTGGAAATAGTACAGACCTTTCCCAGAAAGGTATCTATTAACTACATTACAGTAACTGGGAAAATCATTAGTGTAACAGGATTTACACGATGAGTGGCCTCGTGATACGGTGCCAGCATAGAGAGATAAGCATAAAAAACTATCAACACAATTTCAACAATCAATAACTCACAGTACATCAGGCTCAACATATGGTTGATACAGGACTTTTCCAGGAAAACCGTAAAACTGTTCACTGTACATATGGTCTCATGTCACAAAGTATGTAGTGTTATCAACTGCCATATATAAAAAAAATCATCCACAGGTGGTTTGTCTATCGCTGTTCCTGGAGAGATTCGGGGGTATGAAATGGCCCATAAACGGCATGGCAAGCTTCCATGGAAAGAGTTGTTTTTACCCAGCATACAACTGGCAAGAAACGGCTTTCCTGTTGGCAGAGCATTGGCAAGTGCCATTAACTCAAACAGAAACATCATTATGGGTGATAAGATGTTATGGTGAGCACACATGGATATTTTCAACCAAGATGTTAAGCATTAAAAAATAAACTTTTAACAAGGTGCACAAAGTAATTTGTCTTTGATATGTCATTGGGGTGATATTATAAAAACATTTCTATAATGTAATTTGTAATATGGTATATCCCCTTTCAGCCACTGCGTTTATGCACTAACATTTTCGGTTCGCTTCCTCAGTTCTGTGTTCTGCGATTCCACCGGCAACATCCTACAGGAAAACAACACCATCACCTTCACAAAACTGGCTGACACTTATGAGTTCATTGCAGAGAATGGGCCTGATGCTTTCTACAGCGGACGGCTTGCCGAGAGCCTTGTGAGGGACATCCAAGCTGCAGGTTTTTGTTCACACATATGTATATTCTCATAATCTGGACTAAATCAAAAGTGTGGTTGGATGATGTGATTTAGCCCAGGTATATACAAACACACACTGTATATGCAACATTAAATTTTTAGTTCTTTAGTTTTTTTTTTTTTTTTTTTTTTTTTTTTTATGCACAAACTGCACAAATACAGTCTGTGTTAATTAAAAATATCGTAATATTTAAATGTCTAAAAAGCCCCTGAGCTAACTTTAAAAAGTTTCTTTAGTCTCAAGCCTTAATCTAACTCAAAATCTTGATCCAGGAATGCATTCTGCTATAGTAAATCACTATAAGCGTAGAGCCACATTTTTTTTATTTCCTGTCTGTAGATGATGTACTTGACTGCACATATTAGTGAGTTAAAGATGCTAAGTTGTGCTGTTTCTAGGCTTCTGTTGTGGCTGATGTGTTGTGGTTCATTGATTTCCAAATATTTTACATCCCACTAATTCCTGCAGTGCTGCCAATAGTCCACCCCCAGGCCGAGGTGTTGAAGGATAACACACAATTGGTTGTTAATGACTAAATCAATAACTCAGTACGTTTGATCTCATTAAGTTGCTTAGCGTCATGCATCATACGTCCGTCTGTGTCGTGTGTATTGCAGATGGGATTATAACTATGGAGGACTTGAGAGATTACAAGCCCATTCTGGATGAGTACCCCCTCACTGCTACTGTGGGTGAATACACAATGGTGACACCAAACGCTCCTGCCAGCGGCCCAGTCCTCACAATGATACTCAACATCCTGAGCGGTAGGTACAGAGTTCAAGCACTAGACAGCCTATCCAGGGCTGCATTTCCCACTTGCATCATAAGATTAAACAGATTGTAGAACCATTGTCACCAATGATCACTAAGCAGCTCAGGACACAAATGAACTAGATAAATGTGTAATATATAGCCTGCAATTTAAATAATATAGGCTAAACTATGGTGTTTTTCTAAATATTTTTTCAAAAGAATATTTCTGCCCACTAGAAAAAAAAAAACATAGAATCAAAATGTTGAAATGGTTCCAACATGGCACGCAAACAGTCATTGGGATTTTATTTTAGTTTTTTTTATTTCTATATTTTCCATTTTCATTTAATTTGAGTTACTTTTTGTAATTTTTATTATTTTATTATTTGAAATGTCTGTATATTTTTGAGTATTTTTATTTCAGCTTAAGAAATGAAAATTTGTCCCTTGTCAACTAGCTGAATTTTTTTTTTAAGTTTTTTTATTTAAATTTATTTCAGTTACATTAATTTATTTCAAGTAGAAAAAAAATGTTTTCTTTATGGTTTTAGTTTTACTAAACTACCCTGACCCAAACTCAATTTCGATTTTAGCGATTTTAACAACCAGCCAGTAAATATAAGTCTGTATAGTAGGTTCATTGTTCATTCGAGTTGGACATTTTCGAAAAATGACTCGTTGTTCTGATTCAGCACTGATTCACTCGCTAGTGAGTTCAAGATTGTTTCGTAAGACTTTCAAAACAATCTATTCCTCAGAATCATTTGTTCGCAAATTAGACATAACGGCTCGTACTGTGTTCATTGTCGCATACAAATTTTTCCTGACTAGATTTTACATTTTTGTTGCACATATGCTTATTATGTTGTATAATGTTATGTCATGTTATGATATAATGTTTACTATTATATTTGTTTATATTTTTTAATGAGCAATGTATTGAGTTGAAAACTAGTTTCCATTTAAACCAATGTTGACCAGCATGAAAATGTAGTGTTTTTAGCAGCGAGAGGAAGCATCTAGTGATTACTGATTACAGGATGACCATCAGTCAATCTTTAATGTTTCCTCAATGTTTCCTCATGTTGAATAGTGACTTCAGAACATCCTAACTTTTCTTTGCTACAAGCCATTAAAATCCCTCCGCCCTTCGCTCCTGTCTCCCACACCAACACTAACGTGGGCTGTTTGCCACTAATTGGACACAAACCAAGCATGGAAAAATCCATGCAGTCAGCGTGTTCCGACCCTTTCCTTGGGGTTCCACCAGTAGGGGATACTCTGAAGCAGCCTGTCGTCTGAGATTCATCAGCTTTGCTTTCTTGCGGTGAGCTGGACGCTCTCCACAGCTCTGTGTCTTGGTCTTCAGACACCCACTCTGTGGCTTTACTGATGAGATACTTAGTCATTAAGTTGCTGCCAGACAGGGCACGGCTGTCGATAAACACTGTTAGCACTTGTTTTTTTCACAATATAGTTTGATGTATTCAGTCGTTATGAAACATCTTCCATTACGAATCATTCATAACGGTTCAATTATTTCAAATAGACGGGTCTGGCATGAATGCTCGAGACAATTTGAGAAGTTTTCAGACACTAAAACTGGGTCAGTTGTCCAACGGTAAAATAATAGTTGACCTAAAAGTGAAAATAATGTCGCCATTTACTCGCTCTCGTGTCATTTCCTAACCCATATGACTGACTTACTTTAGTGGAAAACAAATGAGATGTTTTGCAGAATGTTCTGCACAATTTTCAGGGTTTAAGACCTTTTGCATATCCACAATAAACAAAATTAAACTTAAAAATAAACATATCTTAACAGACGAAACAAAAAAACAATTGCATTTTTTTTCACAGACGTCACAATAAATAACCACATATTGATTACCCAGCTAACAAAAATACGTTCTAACAATGCTTTGCTAAAATTTCCAGTATGTTATATAAATGTTATTTCCGAATGTTCTCAGAACGTTCATAATGTCCCCCTTTTTTTTTTTTTTTGGTTGTGCGAACATTATGTGAACATTCCATTGTATCATTTTTCAAACATTATGGGAATGTTACTTTTGAATGTCCTCTGAACAAGTACTGTTCAAGTAAATGTTTTTGGAGTAAAAAAGCTTCTGAAGACCTTTCTATGGCAGTCATCTTGATGATTGGCGGTTCTAGCCATTTATATGACAACAGTTAGCATGGTTGAGTAATCACAGAATGTAGTGACTCTAACTGACCTCTCATTCTTTTTCCTCAGGTTACAACTTCAGTTCAGACAGTGTCTCCAGCACTGAAAATAAAACCCTCACCTATCATCGCATAGTAGAGGCGTTCCGCTTTGCATATGCCAAGAGGAGCGTCTTGGGGGATCCAGAATTTCTCAACATCTCTAGTGTAAGTTGTAATGAAAGCGATACTTCATTCAAAAAATAAATAAAATACAATTCTGTCATCATTTACTCATCCTCATCTCATTCCTAGCCTATATGATTTGCGCTCTTCTGTAGAACACAATGTAAGATATTTTGTATCATACCTGTTTTGTCTTCTTTTCCTGTATCGTGTCATTTTTTATTTTTGATATTTCTATGTAATTTATTTATTATGTATTTAATTTAATTTAAGTTTTAATAATTTTAGAACTTTATTTTATTTTAAATAAAATATTTATATTATTTATTGCCAGTGCAACATTTCCTAAGTTTAAAGCAACATTTTTTTATTTTTAAACTTTCCATTTAAGATGTATATAAACTCATTAAAAATCAACTGAAATATAAATATAAATATAAATATAAATATAAATATAAATATAAATATATGATTTTTAATGAGCTTATTTTTAGTAAACATTAACAACACCATTTTGGACTGGATTGATGTTATGTGGCCAAAGACAGTTCTTCAAAATATTTTTCTTTGTGTTCTGCAAAAGTCATGCAGGTTGGAAACGACATGAAGGTGAGAACAGAATTTAAATTATTGGATGAAATATTCCTTTAAGTAACTTTTTATCAGTAGAATATCCCTAAAACTCAACCAACATGCATTATCTTAATGTAAAAATGCTCACACGTATCTTCAGCAGCTGTTCATACTGTCTCAGGCATATGTTCGTCAGCTGTGATCGAAGTGGTTACTGAAACTGGCATGCTGTATCTCACACTAATCACATAGCATGAAAATAGTGCTCATTGTGCATCCGCCCTTTTGATCAGAGGTTCTTTCAAGCTGTAGATTATTGTGCGGCAGTACTGATCTGCTTACCTCCTCCTCGTTCTCGCCGGCAGTTCATCCAGAACATTACCTCGAAGGACTACGCTGACATGATACTTCAGAAGATCACAGATAATATGACTCAGCAAGAGAGCTACTATGAACCCGAGTTCTACCTTCCAGACGATCACGGCACAGCACATGTGTCAGTGTTGGCTGAGGACGGCAGCGCGGTGGCCGCCACCAGCACCATCAACCTATAGTGAGCGTTTGCCATCTCAAACATCTGTCATTATTAGTCAGAGAGTGTACACTTTTCGGGAAAATCTGCTTCTAACTGACTTACTTATTCATTTAATAATAATATTTGTAAATGACATCATATTCTTTTTCTTCTCCCAGTTTTGGCTCCAAGTTAATGTCAAATTCAACAGGAATTATACTGAACAACGAGATGGATGACTTCAGTTCTCCCTTGATCACCAATAGCTTTGGAGTTCCTCCTTCTCCCAACAACTTCATTGTCCCACGTGAGAAAACATGATAACAACCATGGGCAATAATATATTTTTGTAGTATGTATACTAAAAACCACATGAGACCATACTTTACATTGAGTTTTATGCACAATGTTTTCTTAACATCATTACATATGGTAAAATTACTGCAACAACAATATGTTAAAAACACAATATAAGTTAAGAGTAAAAATTGTTATGTATGTAAAGTATATCTCACCTTTAGAGGATATTATTCAAAATGATTACTCTAAATGGACTTCAAAATTAATACTCAAAAAATATTATGACAGTAATAAATAAAAGAATAGCAATAATTATAAATAAATACATTTAATAAATCTCATTATTTTTCAAGTGAGTTCAAAAGATCAGAATTGGATTGAAAGTGCAAAATAACCATGCTTATTTCTGAGATGAATGGCACACAATTATTTCCATTACATTATGCTCTTTTTTTCTCTTAGATAATAAGCATTTTACATTGTATACTATGCATTATGCTGGTACATAATTTCAAACACAGCCATGAACTTCAGTGTATCTTTGAAGATTTTGTTTGTCAACTCTGTTGCTTCTCATTTTTGCTCAGATAAAAGACCCATGTCTTCTATGTGTCCCGCCATCCTGCTAGACAAAAACAATAAGGTTAAAATGGTTGTTGGAGCCTCTGGTGGAACAAAGATCACCACAGCAGTGGCCGAGGTGCACTTCCATTTTATTTTAGTCTAGATAGTTGTTCTGGGCATAGTTCAGACCTTATCAGCTCATAAATAACTGACATTTTCTGCGCAGGTGATCTTAAATGCACTGTTCTTCGACTATGACCTGAAGAAAGCGATAGTAGACCCGAGAATTCACAATCAGCTCAGTCCAAACACCACACAAGTAGAGCCTGACTTCGACAAGGTGGGTGAAGCAATGTTTACAGGTGTCATTTTAAACACTAATACTGGATATATGACTGAAATAATGTACAACATATACTGTACATCTCCTCTGTGCTGTACACTGTAATAATAATAATAAAAAAATTAAAGAAAGAAACACAACATTTATGGTAAAAAATGGCAGATGTGGTTGCCAAAACTTTACTGGACTGAATGTAAATAAATACAGTAAAAAAAACACATATTTCAGTAACTGCTATGATGTTAATATATGAATCTACTGAAGTACTAAAATCTGTTTTGTAGCTTTATAATATGCTGACAACCACCATAAAAACTAAGGTGGTAATCAGAAATCCACATGATAATTCAAAGTTCGATACAATTAGCTTTACCACAAGCTGAGGTAAATATTAATATATAGAAGATCATTATATACAGAAGAATATTTATATGTAGAAGACAGTTATACACACAAATACAAAACACCATCTTGGAAACACACAACACTAAATTAATGCAATAAATACAGTATGCAAATCAATGAATTAAGAATAAACAGTTGGTTCAATGAAAAAGCATCTAATGTGAGCTGCCACACAGGGAATTTTGGAAATGTCAGTTTATGTTTTGTTGACTGTAAATTATAAGAGTATAAAAATAACAGTATTTAAATGTTATATTTATTACAGTTTTTTCACTGTATATAGTAAGGAAACTTTATTTTAACCAATTAACAGTTTTTTTTAATGCATTTTTACCAGTAAAATTACATTTTTTACAATGCATGTGAGTGTTTTTGAGTGTAACCACTTATCTGTGGTCATATTTTGTCCAAAATTATTTATTTGGTTACTGCAGGGTTTTTTTATGTTGGATTGAAAAATATTTTTTTACCACATTTTTACTAGTAAAATTACATTTTATTTTTACAATGCATGTGAGTGTTTTCTAGTGTAACCACTTATCTGTGGTCACATTATGTCACAATTTTATTTTTTTTTTATGTTGGAGTGAAACATTTTTATTACCACATTTTTACTAGTAAAATTACATTTTTTTTTTTACAATGCAGGTGAGTGTTTTTGAGTGTAACCACTTATCTGTGGTCACATTTTACCCTAAAATGAAATTATTGCAACCGCAGATTCTTTTAATGTTGGAATGAAACATCACCCGGATATTTTCTTGATATTTTCTTTGGTTGTTCTGAATACACATGATTTTTGCTAAGCACAACCCACTCACTATCAACCCACAGACCATTTTGGAGGGTCTTGCTGCGAAGAACCATGTAATAGAGGTGATGAAGTCCATGGGCGCAGTGGTTCAGGCCGTGGTGCGGTACAGTGCTGGCCTCAGCGCTGAGTCAGACCCCCGTAAGGGAGGATATGCAGCTGGGTACTGACATCTAACTCAGCGATCCGAGTTTCTGGTCAAGCTGGAGGCAATGGAGATGCTACTTTCAAGACCCCAAGGAAACTTTCCCCTCATGCTGCTCTGAAACAACCAAGTGCCTCCATCAGAGATACAGGCGAATCAGCTCTGGACAATCAAAAGCCCTGGTGATGCTGATCTCTGCACATTTTCAGCGAATGAGGAATAAAACACATTCAAATACACTCACAATGGAAACGCACCATCTTTCTTCAGCTGTTTCTTCCAATAATTTCCATTCATCAAAATCTCTACAGATCTTGTTACTGTAGAAGGGTATTTATTTCTGCTAATAAACGTTTTGTGATGGCCATTATGAACTTTCTTGCGTGACTTCTGTCTGTATTAAGATTTACATCCTGGCAAGAGAATATTTTTGCAAGACTTAGCAGGAGCGTCTCAGGGGACAAAGTTTTAATCAAGCTTCTAATAAGAGCTGAAGCGTGAACAAGAGTTGAAATGCCTGTTTTAATGTCCCACGAGTATGTGGTCCTACCCACAGGCACCGGCCCGACATCAAGCAGCATCATTAATGCTGAAGTTGTGGGGGACAGAGAAATATCACATAAACAGTCCTTAATTAAACTTTCAAAACTGTACTGGGCTAGAAAGTAACTAATAAAATGTATGTACAGGTTATTAAATTAAAGGAAGAGTCAACCCAAAAATAACAGTTTTGTCATTCCTAACCTGTATGGAATTTCTCATTTTGAAGAATGTTGGTAACCAAACATTGACTTTCATAGTCATTTTTGTCCAGACAATGGAAGTCAGTGGGACCCGAAACCATTTGTTTTCCAGCATTCTTCAAAATATCTTGAAATGCATGCAGGTTTGGCACGAAATAAGGGTGACATAAATAATGACCAAATTCATGGGTGGAGTGTCCCTTCAATCTAACAAACTGTATAGAATTTGTTGCCTGTGACTCAGAGTTGCATTTTTATTCTAACATGTAAAATTTTCAATTTGGCATATAAAATTTACCAAGTCAAAATTAGCCAAAATTCCAAGTATACAGTATACAAAACCATGTAATCTTAAAATGAATTATTAAAATTATTAACAGTTTCCCCAAAGTTTTTGGTTTCATGTAAATTTCGGCGTTTCCCGGCAAATGTGATTCTGAATGGCAAAACCGCCAATTGTACTTTTCGCGTTTCGCGAAGGGAAAACGGTTTCCCTGTGAAACAAAATGTGAAAAAAAAAAAGCGCTCAATAGCACATTATTGTGCAGCACAATAAGACTTTGGAGTGGGCATAGTTCATCAACAAAATATTTCCAGTGCATTTCTCTGGGCTTTCATTACAGTGCATTTAACATTAATTTATTTGACATAATCGCCCCCCCCCCCATTTATGTTATTTTTTTTTTTTTTCAAACTTGCGGCTTTCCCCATTTTTTTACTGTAATTTCCAAATCATACATATTAACACAATGTATAAATAAATAAATAAAAGTAATGTATGCCAAACCAAAAACATGTAAAAATGAAATAAAATGTTATAAACATATTATACATGTGCACATTGTGGATTTCTGGTAAAAATGCTTAAAATAACTCTTATGCTATCCAGTGCCTGATGCTATCAGCATCCGCGCACTAATATTACTTTAATCAAACATAGCTAACACCAAATAAACTACCTATGCATTTTACTATTTCACAGCCATCTGATGCTAAAATGTCTCCATTTTTGTGGCCTCTGTGACCCATTTATTTCAGTTACTCACAGTTTCGAGGCCAGACACAGGATATTTCATCCTCTGTGCTCCAGAAAGGAAAGCTGATTTGCACTTTAAACAGAAGTTCAAAGCTTGTCGTTAGCGGCTCATATCATAGCTGTTTTTAAAGGTCACGTTGTGAAGTCTGTTTAGATCATGTTCTCATACAGCAAACTCTACGCAAGTACACAGACATGTTTTGAGCACAGTCCCTGCCTCTTCATTTGCCAATATTTTAGCATTGTCTTGTGCTTTTTGGGGGCGTCTGTTCCTGTCGGGTGGCTTTGAGAGCTGTTGGGTTCATGCTGCTAGGAAAAGGTCAGGCTCTTTCACTGTTCCCGGCCCTCCCATAGGGGCTGACAATAAAGCCCTGTCACGTGGCACTCGTCGCTACAGCGGCACCACCATTTAGCCCAGAGCACAGCCCAGACTTTTAGTCTAATTTTTGAGGTGGAACACAGTTTGAGACTAGACCCAGACGGCAGGTTCAGAGATTGGTTTGCTAATGATTTTAAGGCGGTTGAAGACAGCTGGTATCTGCTGTATTCACATCCAGTCAACAAACTGCAAGGCTATGGCAAATAATATTGAGTTTAATACTGAATTTAACATCAATGAAAACAAGACTGTGATGGATATATTTACAGTTTTTAATAGCAGGTGCTACATCAGTGCTACATATTTTCATAATGCACTGGCTGGATTAATAAAAATGTATTCAACTGACACCATATGTACATATGAAAATTTTAACGTTTGGAAATTACAGCGTGTTTGTGTATTGTTGATAATTGATTTTGCTGACCACGTACAAAAAATGATCGACTATATGTAATTTACTGTGAACACACATAAAACTGATTTTAATCACATTATGTTTTGTACACTATAACTTCTCCCATCTTCATGATTTATGCACGGTCTCATTTGAGCTTGTGCCTGGATTAGCAGGGCTAATGCTGAACCATTTTCTTAAATAATAAAAGTCAAACAAAAGACTCATTTAAACATTAGAAAGTATTTATTGTGATGTATGAAAAAAAAATTGAAATGCACTTAAATGCAATTCCGTTAATATGTCATATTCTGTAGCTTTCTGATGAACCATGGGACATGGTTATGCTGAATATCCGTCAAGTTCAATGTCTGAACAGCTCCAATAAACAATATAAAAAAACAATATAAAAATATAAAAAAATTATAAAATAATATATAAAAAAAATTGAAAAAATATCATTATGGAAAATATAAAAAGTGCATATGAAAACTAGAAAATATTTAATAAGAAAATATATAAGTAAAAAACAATTGCTAAAATAATCTCATTCAGTTTGGTGACAATCAAATTTTCTAACATCTTACAAAACGATTTTCTTACAAAACATTTACTTTTTCCCAACATTTACAGTAACACCTTTAAAATGGAATAGGTTCAGTAAGATGCATTTAGAAACACTGGCCTCAAGTTAATCGCTGTTAGCGCTCATGAAATAGTGCTGGATGATGTTAAGTGCTTCTTTGTACATAATCTGAAAATGGCTATGATGACAGTTTTTGTACATAGCTAAAAGATTTGGCTACAAAAAAGTAACTTGACATTTCCATAATTACTGGCCAGGAAAAAAATAATACAGCTTCTTAAAAAAAACAACAACAACAAGTAGACCGATGCTGGGATGGTGTATTTTTGTAGACCAAAACCTGGAAACAATTTAGCATTTTCATTGTCCTTAAGTCAATGCTCTGTTTAATGGGTTTCTGGTTAAATGCCAGAAATAAGGTCTGTGGTGAACACAAACTCAAGATATTTTCATGTTTTATTCTACGACATAAAATACATCACTTATGCTGCCTTTATCGGAATTATCGTAAATACGAGTTTCCTAATCGGAAATTAGACTCGAACACCTCTCAATTCGTATTTACTACTGGGAAATTCGGAAATAATTTTGATACCAGAGTTTCCGAGTTGGGCGGGCAATACTGGGCAATACTGTTCTCACAACAACTACATCCCTTTGTCTTGTCGCTAAAGTAGTGTATTTACAGGCTAGATATGAACGATCATTTGAAGCATGTTGTATGTTTTACAAGCAGTGAAATAAGCATGTATTTGACCGAAATTCCAGAATTATCAGCAAACTGCACATGTAGCACGTGAAGGCAGCATTAATACAACAAGTGGCTATATGGGACTACAGACATTAAACGTCATCACACCAAACAGGAAATCTTATCTACTCGCTAGTCCACTTTTACAGCCTTGTAGTGTTTTAATCATGCTCTTGCAAAATATTCTAACTCAAACTTTCAGGAAAAATTTAGTTTTTTTCCCCAGAGTTGTCTGAAGCTTAATGACGATGGTGTTGAAGTCATTTGACCTTGGTGTATTGCATTTATAGCATACGTTTAACTATAATAAGGCGTTTTTGCACTTCTTTTTTTTGCTAGAACTATTGGTGGTAGTTCCCATTTTTTGGCATGTTCATACTGCAGGAACTAGGAATGGTTTAAGTTCTAGGAACTCCGTTTGGGGGAATTAATTTAGCTCCTACTTCAGATTAAGATTCCTGGATTTTCATGCTCTTTCAATCGTGTAAATTGTGCATTTACGTTCCATCTCTGCTTTCCGAAAACGGTGTTCTCTGTTCACCGGTTGTTGATGTTTGTAAATGGCATTTAAAAAGCCGCTTCACAGTTGCTGCTACAAGTGGGAATGCAACCAGGAAGACAGCCTGAGAGGGAAATAGTTTTTCTAGGAACGACACCTTATACTTCTGGCGATTGTATTTAGGCTTCAAAATGCATAAAAGTTTTTTTTGTGAAGATGAGCAAAATGTGTAAGAATCATACGCTTTTGTTGGTCACAGAGCTTATTTTTTGCAATCATCCAAAAGCAAGTGGAAACATCCAACTGGGTTTCTGTCGAGGCTTTCTGGGTTGGCCTACAAAAATACATCATCACTGTTGCACTCTATACCATGTACAACACCTTGCCCTGACCTGAGATTTATGGTCAAAAAAAATTTCCTACCAACACAGTTCAGCCTATTAGATAAAATCTACCTTCAATATATAGTTGACTCTTTCCTAAATGAATGCCAGTGTGGTTTTTGAGATGCAAGCCTTCCTCTGTGTGACAACTAGCCCCTGTCTCCCTGACATACAAAATATATTTACATGCACTCAAATGTTACTGTAACAACAAAAGTGGACATGGACGGATAAATGCACACCATTGTGCACAATCACCCCATATTTGAATTTATGGTGTCTACAGGCGTCGCTGAAAGGGAGCGCTGACCCTTTGTGTCCACCCTCACTTCCTCCCAGGCCTGATGAATCACCAGTCTCTAACAGCTGACAGCACAAACAGAGGCAGGGTCAGTATCCCGCTGACCTGCCTTTCTTCCTGGCGTCAGATACGGCACTGATGCACTGTCCTTCTTTCGAGATGCCATTGACCACATTAAAAAAAAACATGCTGTCCTTCACGGTGTGTCCTATCTTTTGCATTGCATCGATAGAAGACTGAGAAGAAGAAAAGAATAAAATGTTACTACTTAAGTCACTTTTGATTACCATTTTTATGATATGAAGATTATAATCAGTGACCGGGGACATTTCAAGAGGAGGTAAAAGCAATTACAATCATTACGGCCACACTATCAACATGGGATTATGGGATTGTGATTCACGGTAACCTCATAATATTAGAGCGGACCTACTTTCCAAAGGACTTACTTTGTCGTATCCATTCTCAAATTGGACATTGTTGTTGGAGTCCACAAATACTATTTTAGCAGCGATAGATTCGTTAAGGTTCATCCCAAACCACAAGTGGTTCATAATGGACTGAAATAGGAAAAGAACAAGGGGATGTTCGTTAAAGAGGGTTTGTCAGGTTATTTTCAGCAGGACATCTCCATACTGAATCTGTGGCATGCTGTCAACTACTGCATACAATAGTTTTTAATTCAGACAGTTTTATATTTAATGTTTCGATACAAATGTTAATACAACAATTAAACTAAATTAGGTTCTTTACCACAGGATATCACTGTACTGCATTTGTGGCATGCTGTCAACTACACCAGACAATCGAGGTGGAGCAAACTATTCGATTTTGCTAAAAGATTAAAAAAAATTTTTAGATTGTAAGACTATGGACTTGCAATAATAATAAAAAAGATATTATATAAAAATCTAAATAATAGTTAAAATCCCAAGAATAGCCTAACATTTAAACTAAATTAGGTTCTTTTCAACAGGATATTTCTATACTGCATCTGTGGGATGCTGTTGACAACCACAGACAATCATTTTAGCACACATATGAAATGTGTTTATAGAATGTAAATGGAGGACTAAGACAATTTTATAGCTCAAGTTAATTTTTTTACTGGAAAATATATGCAAGTGCCTTAACAAAAATATGAATTTAAAGTCAATACTGACTGTATTCTGATGATATTCTGGGAGAAACAGAATTTTCAGGTATATAGAGGTGGAGCAAATAGTTATTATTTTGATAAAGATTACAAAAATGAACATTTTTAGACGTCCAATACAGAGAACATAGACATTAGGTTGGAAAACAAGTAGTTCTATAAATAATTCAATAAACAGTTACTATAATAACTTTAAATGGTTTCTAAATTAGAAGTACTGTATGAAAATTGTTTGTAGGTGCAGTAGATGAAAAATATTTAGTGCTGGTCAACTAAGGCTGTGTACTTCATAAAACAGGCTGAACACTGATAACCTCATATAACTTGTTATTTCAAATGGAGTTTCTCTCACCAGCGCCATGGCAGTGGTTATAAAACTTCCTCCTGATCCACCAATCACTACAGTCTTCTCCTGGGACTGCAGGATGGTAGGAGCCATGGAGGAGGGAGGCTGCTCGCCTGGAGAGAAAAAAACAGACAATATGGTGACAAGAAGTTTCAAGACATGCAAAATGTAAGAAGATATATAATTGGTGAAGGATCTTCACCTGGTGTGACAGAATCTGCTCGGCCGCAGAAGTCAGCCAGCTCGTTGTTGAGGATGATACCCGTTTTAGGAGAGAAAACAGTTGACCCAAACCTGAAGATTTAAAAATATTAGTTTTCATAAATATTAGAGGATTTGTATTTTTATTTATTTTTTTATTTTACAGGATATCTAAAACACAGAGTCTTTACACTAAGTACAAATTTACACTAATTTTGGGCACCAGCACGTGGTTGAGCTAGTCAACACTACAAAAGATGATTATTGAACAATAGCTCCAGTGGCGTCGATGGTTAAGTGTATGCCATTTATTGTCTTTTTGACACGATCCACCCGAGTTTGAATCTGCCTTTTGCTGACCTTTTTTTTCCTCCATTTTTAAATCTCATATTACATCGGAAAGGCATTTATGTTTAATAAAAAATTAAGGAAAATAACGAAAAAGTTGAAAATGAAGTATCGGGCAGAGATAGTGTTGGTGTAGGGATGACTTTATTTTCCCAATAAGGTGGTATCCATTTAATAATTTGAATTAAAATTATAATTTGCCCTCAACATGTTATTATTGCACACCGTTTTATAAATACTACAATACTGAGGTGCAACTTATTGCTGCTACCTGCAATAAGTAGCATAGCAGAAAATCCTGATATTTTAACAGTGTTAATAGATTCTATAGTAATTTGCACTTAGTGTAAATAACATATCAGTAAGAAAATCTTGCTATTTTCACTTAGTGCAAATAGACACTGCTTACTTATATATATTCACACACTATCCCTTTAAATCTTGAAACACAATTAGGATCTCTGCTGGGCATATGCTGTAAATGTGTCTCACATGTGGTTGATGGTGCTGGTGACTGACACAGCACTGCCATCTTCCGCCATCACTGAAACATGTGTGGTGCCAAAGCGGTCGACTGATGGTGTGATGTTGTAGTAAGAGGCGTTGTGCGTGGAGCCGTCAGTGATCAAAGCCCTGATATGCTCAATGAACTTCTCATCTTTGATGTACTCCATCTGCATTCACAGGGCACAAAAAAACATGAATAGATCTAGTATACTTCCCAGACAAATTAATTCAGTTTAGTCTGATCATTATTTGCATTTTTTTTTTTTTTTTGCCAGACGTGGAATTATTAATGATGTTTCTAAACGAAATCAAACCTCTTTGAATGCATGCTTCGTTATCGAAGCCTTTGATTTTATTTCACATTTTAATTGCTTGCATTTGTGTGGCCTTCATGAGAAATAACATCCGGCCTTTCATAGTATTTACTCAACCCTGCACTTGACGTCTAGCGATATTATGCTTACTACTGCCAAAAATAGCAAATATAACAAAATTAAGCACATGAGAAACTCTGCTGTTGTGTAATTTTTAAATGAATGTTCCAGACAGAAAATCAATGCAATATGTTAAATGAAGCTGTATCCATACATTTTTTCTGGAGCCGAAGTTGGGGTCTTTGAGGTTGTGCTTTTGTCCATTCGCAAACTTAACCGCCTCAAGGAACCGATGCAAATTCAAGGTTTTCTGGTCCCCTTGGTTAGAGGCTGGAGAAAGCCTGAATCCTGAGGAAATCAAAGGGAGGTTTAATATTTATAAGTAAGAACTGGTTCAGTATAGCAGGCAAAGTTGATAGTCTTTTGTGATCTACTCCTACCATGCATTAGTTTGAGGATAAAGCTGAGTATCGCTCCTCCTGCCGGTGGAGGAGGGAAGTGCATCTTGTAATCACCAAGTTGGACTGAACAGGCGTTACTGACTCTGACCTGAAAAGTTCTCAGATCATCTAATGATAACACTCCATCTGGAAATACCAAAAGTAAACTGTGTAAACAAGAACACCAGCCAAAAAAACAAAAAACCTTGTATTTCGGAAGCACTACATCTGTTCTGATTACAGTGACTGCTGTTTGTATACAAACAGTTCGTACTTCTCGCTTGTACATCCTGTATTAAGTCATTGGCAATTTTTCCAGTGTAAAAGGCATTGGCTCCTTCTCTGGAGATGGTTTCCATGGTTTCTGCCAGCTGAGGGAACTTGAGGGTGTCCCTTAGAACTGCGTTGTTCTTATAGAACAGTTCACTATACAAAGAAATAATCTTATCAAACCAGACAGAAAGCAACTCAAGTAACATAAGCCAGCCAGGAGAAACAAAATGGGATGAAACTTGCCAAAATCATGTCTGGGTTATATTTCACCCCAAAACAGTAACAATGAAAAAAAAAGAAAAAAAAAAAAAAAAACTTAAACATCATGGTATTTCTTGTAATGCTTATATTACTGAATCAAATGCTGCGATGTCATTGAGATATATATATAATATTTATTTAATATTTATATTGAGCAAAATTAATTAATTAATTTGAGCAAAGAATTAATTTGAGCAAAAACACAGTCCTAAAAAGTCATAGTGTCCAGTACTTTAACATTTTAAAATAACTGCATTATATTTATTCCCGTGAGATAGCAATGATGAATTTTGTGCTGTTTAATATTCTTGTTTATAAACAATCTTTTCCAGAACTATTGGACCACAAAAACGGTCACAGGGGTCAATTTTTGGAAATTGAGATTTATACATCATCTGAATAAATAAGCTTTCCATTGATGTATGGTTTGTTAGGATAGGACAATATTTAGCCGAGATACAAATATTTGAAAATCTGGAATCTGAGGGAAAAAAATCAAAATATTGAGAAAATCACCTTTAGAGTTGTCCAAATGAAGTTCTTAGCAATGCATATTACTGATCAAAAATTATTGTAGGAAATTTACAAAATAAATTCACCCGAACAACATCCTTACTTAAAACACTAAATAAATACAAAGTTAGAAGAGAATTTATTTTAAATAGAAATCTTTAGTAAATGATAATACATATCTTCACTGTAACTTTGATGATTTGAATCCATCCTTGCTAAATAAAAGTATTAACTATTTTCAAAAAACATTATTATATACACACATATTTAGTGAGTTACAGTGTATAATTCAGCAAATTATGTTTTACAATAGACAAAAATGGTATTTAATAGAAAACTGGAGCTGCTTTGATTCCTGCAGCAGAAAGTGTCTTATTACACATCAATGAAAGAGCTCTTATATTTCTTGCCGTTTGCCTGGGGCTAAGTCATAACCTACTTCTTTGACATTGATCGTTAAGAATTCTCGTCAAGGTCCAGCATACTTGTCCCATTAAATAAACTATGACAGTGAGATGTCAGTCATAGCAAATAGTCGTGTACATGATAGTGAGTATGTGTTTGTTTGGAGAAGATACATTACCTGAGTTCAGTGCCATTAATAAGTTTTTTAATTAAACCATGATGCAAGAATTGAGCGAGGTAGGCTGGCATGGGGAAGCCCTCTCGTGCCAGCTTGATGGAGGGCTCGAATAGTTTGGCCCAGGGCAGCTTTCCATACATCTGATGAGCTTTTTCATAGCCGCGGAGTTCTCCTGGTACACCTATCCAGTGACTTCCTGGTAGACACATGGACAAATAAACATACAATAGTTACTGGAGTACAATATTGTTCAAAAGTTCTGACTTGCATCACAGGAATAAAATACATTTAAAATATATTCAAATAGAAAATCTCTTTTAAATTGTAATAATATTACACTATATTACTGTTTTTACAGAATTGTAAAAACAGTTGTATTTGGTCAAATAAATGCATTGACAATAGGTATTGTATGGGTTACAAATTTTGAAAAACTTGATTTTTGAATTTTCTGAAGATCAATTATAGGATGTTGTGCGTGTTGTTTCTCAGGGTGTTGTTAGGCTGTTAGTTATGTGTCAAAGTTTAAGTATGAACAATAAGGAAAGGCAAATTTAAAGTCTTGAGTAATACTGGTCTAAAACAAAACAGAAAAGCCCTTTTAAAGGAACACTGTACACTGCCAAATCAGATTATTTCTTTTTTTAAAAAGCTTTCATTTGTTTTCAGTGGACATTATTGCATTACACAGAACAACACAGTGAGTTTCATTCTTATCCAAGTTACCGGTACATAAACTATTGCTTTTGGGAAAAAAAAAAACTAATCTTTTTCATCTTTTAAGTAAAAATATGACACAAAAGTGGTCATACTGTATTTAGAGATGCATTTGTATGCATGAACAGCGTGTGAACATTTAGGCAACTACACAAAATTTATCAACAGTATAAAATTTAGCTGAGTCTGGCTTTCTGTAGTGGTGCAATGGATCACAAAACTTACGGTTCGGATCATATTATGAATTTGTTTTTTTTTTAAATTATTGAAAACTTACTTTAAAAGGATAGTTCACCCAAAAATGAAAATTTGGTGTTTATCTGCTTACCCCCAGGGCATCCAAGATGTAGGTGACTTTGTACCCTCAGTAGAACACAAACAAAGATTTTTAACTCAAACCGTTGCAGTCTTTCAGTCTTATAATGTAAGTGAATAGAAATCACGGCTTTGAGAGTCAAAAAAATGGACCAGTGACACTCTATCTACAATCTCAATTAGGAGTGTCAATGGTCCATTTGAGAGATAGGTGGCGGTAATGCACTTATAAGTCTGCAATCCGCTGTAAAGCAAGCATGAAGAAGAAGATGCAAATGTGCTCAAGTTGAAAATTATATAAATATTGTTCAGCTTTTTGCAAAGTCCGATCGTTTTGTGTCTTTACACATCGATGCATCATCACAAGTCACAGGGTTTAATTTGGTTTTGTTTGTGTATGTTTTTCTGACTCTCAAAGCGGTGATTCCCATTCACTTACATTATATGACTGACAGACTGCAACGGTTTGAGTTCAAATCTTGGTTTGTGTTCTACTGAAGAAACAAAGTCACCTACTGTACATCTAGAATGCTCTGGGGGTAAGCAGATAAACATCAAATTTGTATTTTTGGGTGAACTATCCCTTTAAATACTTCTATACCACGGCAAAAACTACTATCTTAACTAATAAAGTTAGTAATAAAACAAGAATAATTACACAAATTACAGTACAAGCACAGATGAATACAACAAAACACTGTTACAAATAAAGTCAGTAACAGTAGTATTTAGGTCCAGAAATGTAATAATTAAGTGTAAAATAACACCGGTGCTCACTGCACAAGTTAAATACAGATTAATCTTGGTTAGAGCTGTTGTGTTATTTGATTAGCAGACAGAAACAGGTATTTATTGGCTGCTGTCACTTTAAGACCAAGTGCACGGACCTAATACTGACACACATCCGTTTTTTTTTTTTTTTTTTTTTTCAGCTGTTTACGTTCACTTAAGACATAACCGACTGTGTTTACTGGAATACTTGCCAAAACTGTTTTTTTTTTTTACATAAATTTGTATGTAAAAAGAGGAATCAATTCGCTGTTCACGCGGTGTCTCTCTCTCTCTGCGTGTGTGCGGCAGCGGCTGAGCACACAGAAAACAGTGCACAAGTTAAAATTGCTTGAATGTGTAAACTAGCAAGTCAAAACATGTGCAAATGATAAACTTTAACTCTATGATGGTTAAACAAAACAGTTAATCCACCAATCACATGCATGCCGAACCGTGCAGCCTGATCTGTACGGATCACGGATCATCTACGTTCCATTGCACCCCTAGAATTCTGGGTAAATATATTTGGCAATAGTGAATCAGTCAAAATAACATTTTAACTGTCCAGGAAGTACATTTAAGATTAAGAAACAAGCAAAACAATTCCACTTAAGTACATAATTCCCCTTAAGACAGAATTTCCCATCCTAAGCACAATGTCCCATTGTACTTCTATATTTCCAAACGGCATGTTTATTTTAACCTAAAAAAATGTGTCATTATTTACTCAAGCCACTTATCATTTTCCTTCTTCCGTGAGACACAAAAACGGAATGTCCAGACTTGTTTCTCACACAATGAAATTGAATGGTGATTTACTGTATACAGCTAAACTACAAAAAAAGACAAAAATCACTAGTTTTTAATGGAAGAAAGAAAATAAAAAAAGACAGAAGTTGAATACATGATGTAAATGTTGGGTGAACTTATGGGTGATTTTAACTTCCTGTCTAAATGAGAAGCCAATTAGGGATAATTTACCCTGCTTTCATGTGGAAAAGCTTTACCTGTAGCAAATGGAGAGGTTTTTGGACACTTATTCAGCAGATCCACTTGGACACCTTTTGGGACTGTTTCTCTTGAGCTGATGATTTTCACATTGCCTTGAAAAACAGAGGACTCCATAAATGGTTGGTTTTATGCAGATTTTATTTTTTCAAAAAAGCATTATCTATCCTTGTTATTAACGTCATGTAATATTTTTTGTCTCTTTTAAAAACACTGTTTAGGGGGGTCTTGCTCTTCCAGACTTCCGCTGCTATTACTGGGCGGCCTTAGAATCGTATCAATAATATTAGAACCTTAGAATCGTATCAATAATATTAAATGATAAAAGCAGACAACTTGACTGGCTCAGATTAGAACATGATGAATGTACCCCGTACAATCTCGGTGCTGTGATTCTTTCACCAACAAGCTGTAAAAAAGAAATTTACAGAAGCAGTCCTGTCATTAGCAGTGTTATTCGTATTTGGAAACAAATTAGAATGCATCTTGGGGTAAAGATGTTACCTTTACTAATTCCCATAGCTGACAACCCCTCTTTTATACCTTCCATACTAGATAAAGGTTTACAGCAATGGAGAGATGCAGGAATTCACACAGTAAGCGATCTGTTTCAAGATGGTACCTTTATTTCCTTCGAAAAAATTCAGGAAAAATACAAACTCCATAGAAGTAATTTTTTTAGGTTCTTGCAAGTCAGGAACTATGTACAATCCTATTTAAATAGGTTTGCAACCATTAGCCCTTCATGTCTTGACACCTGCCTCAAGGACTATCTTGGTAAAGGAAAAATGAATTCCTGCATTTATAATACTCTCCAGGCCTGCCAATTACCTACTACATTTTCAATCAAAAGTTTATGGATGGAAGAAATTGGGTCAGAAATTTCCAATGAGTTATGGGCGGATAGCCTGGAAGAGATTAATAGATGTTCTATAAACTCCAGACACCGCCTTATCCAGTTCAAAATCTTGCATAGACTACACTACTCTAAGACAAAATTATCTAGAATATTTCCAGGTGTTTCTCCAAAATGTGATAAATGCAGGACGGCTGATGCGACTCTCCTTCACAGTTATGCATTATGTCCCAGTCTTAAAAGCTTTTGGTGCAAAATTTTTGATGTCATCTCTGAAATTACTATGCAACATATTGAACCCGACAAGTTTTTAATCGTGTTTGGTGTTTCAAGAAATGAGCTTTGATTCTCAACAACAATTTCTTTACTATGGACTTTTAACGGCTAAAAAGCTTATTTTAACATTCTGGAAAAATAAACTGCCACCTCCTTTCCAGCTGTGGCTTGACGAACTCACAAATACACTACATTTGGAGTGTATATGGCTCTGTCTAAGGAATAAGTGACTACAGTTTTTTAAAACTTGGGAACCCTTTATAAGGGATTAAGGGGAAGAAGGCAGAGGAGACTTGAAAGAGAGGGATGTTGACTTAATTTGAGTTGGATCTAAGATCCATTCCATCTCTGGTCTTTAACACCCCCCCCCCCCCCTTTTTTTTTGTACAAAATGTTTTTTCTTTTAGTATTCCACACTATGTGGTGCGTACCAGGCAGACAGAGTGGGTGGGTGGGTTGGTGGAGAGTTGTCTTGTTTGGTTTTAGGACTTCCTGTATAGTATGTTAGAAAATATGTGCATATGTCTGCATGTACAGTGCATACTTAGATTGTATGTGCATGTATAGGATTGTGATGTTTATTGTGTATGCACTGCAGGTGTATGTATAAATATATAGTTAATAACTGCAGAAAGAACTATAACTTGGTTAGATTTTGTTTGTATAAGGAAAATTGGGAGGAATTATCTGTTTTCTATATTTCCTCAATAAAAACAAACAAACAAACAAAAAAAAAAACCACACGGTTAAGGTCAGGTCAGTCCACCTTTCCATAAATTTTCTAGAAAAAAATCAATGAGCTGTACCAATGAAAACTAGATTATACTTGTAGAATTATGAGTCATAGTAAAAATAAAGTAAATGACATGTTCTGAATTGTTCCTATAAAGGGAATAAAGAAATGTTGGTTTAAAATGAGACTTTACGTCACCTCAATCACAAGATCAAAACAAACAACCATAATTTCTGTTTACTTATGTAGTGCTTTTTACGCAACTACAATATATATACATAGTCATACCTGTTTTGTCCATAATGGTAAAGATGGCCCCTCCACCCAAACCCATGCTCTGTGGATTGACCAAACTAGTGCAGAGCAGAGCTGCGATTGCTGCGTCCACCGCTGAGCCCCCCTCAAGCAACATGTCCCTGCAAACAGAGGACATGTCTCATAAATTTAGCATTGGGTTACAACTAGTGCAATATTCGGGATACATAACGTTCAAATGGCTAAATCTGCATACTGCAATAATTAAAATTTTAAGATGTATTTTTAATGAGCATTAATTAAATTCTGTTCAACAAATAGACCTGACAACTTAAGTTTTAGAGCTTTAATGTCAACGTAAAAATACAAACAATATCTTAAGATTAATTGTTATACAAAAAAAAGTGTGAAAATGACGTGACATACAACCAAGTATGGTGACCCATACTAAGAATTTGTGCTCTTCATTTAACCCATCCAAAGTGCACACACACAACAGTGAACACACACCCGGAGCAGTGGGCAGCCATTTATGCTGCGGCGCCCAGGGAGGAGTTTGGGGTTCGGTGCCTTGCTCAAGGGCACCTCAGTTGTGATATTGCCGGCCCGAGACTCAAACCCACAACCTTAGGGTTAGGAGTCAAACTCTCTAAACACTAGGCCACGACTTCCCCACGTCCTTTGAAAAATTTTACATTTCTCAGTCTAAAAATGATCTCTGCATTCAAGTGTTTAAAAAAACAACAACATTAAAAACACAGTGCTTTGGGATATGTGACAAATTCACAAATACATTTGCTACAGATAAATCACTGTTTCTTTACATGTTTGCATCAAAATGAAAAATGAGAATCTTGAGGCAAGTTTGAGCCAGAGGAGAAGTGATATCTGAGAGCTCATTGAACCTTAAGGAGTTCCAGCCTTCACACACACACACACACACACACACACACACACACACACACACAAAATTCTTGCTTTCTAGAAGATCAGTTTTTTTGCACTCTTTTTTTTTTAAACACTATATGGGTGGTTGGGTCTCTGCACGCAGCTCTGATTTTGGGAAATAGGGTAATACACCACAAAGGATGATCTCAAATGTCTGATTTCGCAGGATGTCCTGAACTGATACAAGGAAATGTGAGGTCTTTCAAATGCAGGGATGAAATAAATCAAACATCTGAAACGTAAGAAAAGTTCTTATAGAATACCACAGTCTTTATATCAGTGTTAAGTGATAGGACAATGACCATCAATCACATAATGATGTATCACTCATATTCACGATAATGAATAGTCTTTGAAAGCATATTATCAGATTGTGATGGTATGTGCATTTATGAAGTCAACAATGCTGTTAAAATGACATTTCAGTTATTGTTAAATCTGAAAATTGAGATTAAAGATTAGATCAGTGTTACAGTGTCAATTTTACAATGCATAAGTCAAGAAAGGAAATTCCCACAGGAAAAACATCACAATATTCAATTTTCTGCCCTAGATAGCAAAGAGAACAAATGGAGGGCAAATTCCATTCTTACAAATGCCAGTTATGGTCTGAACAAATGAAGCCTTGTTGTTCCAGAACCTTCAATCTCACTGTTCTTCACTACAAAAACATTACAGTAGTGTTCTTATTTAAGTCTACATTAACAAACTATGCTTCTAACCACAAGATGGTTGAGAGCTGTAGTCCCTACTAGTGTTGGGGGTAATGAATTACAAGTAACGTGAGTTATGTAATCGGATTACTTTTTAAAGTTACTAGTTAAGTAATGCATTGCTTTTTAAATTAGAAAGAGATATCTGAGTTACTTTTTCAAATAAGTAACTCCAGTTACTTTGTTTTCCTATGTATCTCTCCTGTCCCCACGTTGAGAGAAATCGTGAGTAAGTGCAGAGGCATTGTACATGCTGTGTGAACATGATGCTTACTATATTTCTAGACTAAATATGAATACATATTTACTCATCTTACCTGCTTAAAAACAGATTCAGTATTAATAAAAAAAAATAAAAAAACACAAAAACAAACAAAAAAAAACAAACAAACAATAAATAAATAAAAAATAAAAAAAATTTATATATTTAATCCCATCAGCCAATGTCTTTGCTATTGACCTTCGATGTTATAATTCAACTAAACAAAAAAAATACAACACATTTTTGTTACATCTAAATAATTTCTAACTAACATCTCCTAACTCACATCCCTATCATATAATTCTTCACACAATTTGTTTTAGCTGCACCATCTACTATACAGACATGAATTTACATTTCAGTCAGCCTACATTCATTTCACCTTTGGTGTAAAAGCGCTTTTACATTTGTAAAAGAAGTTTATTATATTAAAAACAAACATGCAAGCCAGATTTAAAAAGTAACTCAAAAGTAACAGAACGCATTACTTTCCATAAAAAGTAACTAAGTAACACAATTAGTTTACTTTACTTTTTTAGGGAGTAACACAATATTGTAATGAATTACTTTAAAAGTAACTTTCCCCAACACTGGTCCCAAACTTGTAAGTTTGCGATGCTGTTTGTGAATGTTCATTTGAACTATGCTTTCAGGAAACACTAAATCGTTGAACTACAGTGTCTATAGCCATCCATCCATCTATATATATATATGAATGAGCCCATCCCTGTAGGGGTTGAATACTGATGAACAGCATCATTTTATATGAAGCAGGCAAGTGAGTAACAATCTCTGTTAGATACTGATGTGCCAAACTCTGGGTAACGACAGTGTGTCTGTGGAGATGCAATGTTCTTTACTTCTTTCACATTCAGATGTTGTTTTGTTTGACAAAATGTGCGACGTGTTTCAAGCATCACATGACATTAGTCCAAAAGAGGACAAATACCTTCTCTATCCAGGATATGCCTGGAAGCCTTAACTAACTCCTGTCTACCTCCTGCAGGGTAAATTATGACCCCATGAAACAACCAATTCTTTTAAATGCAGTCATAAAAGACTTAACACATTGAACAAGGAAACACTCTGTATGTTTGGCACAAACTGCAGGAAACGTGGACGGGGGACAAAAAATGTGCCAATCTAAGAGCATGACTTCTACATAGGGGTTTGTAAAACTGGTTGACCCAGTTTTGACTGGCAGGAGGTCTTGGCTGTCACTAATGCCACGGCTCTTGTCAGTTTAATGAGTGCTCAGAACAAAATATCTTGTATATGGATTTGTGCAGCACCACTTGGGTTTAAATGGTTGCATAAAATATTTAACACAAAATGCACAGACTGTCAACAAGATTGTATGTATAAACAATAGTCCGGACAGACCCATTCTTCATTCAACTTTTGGGTTATTTTTTCATGTCATAATTCTAGTTATTCCAAATCTATAAGATTCATCAGTACAAGTGTATCCAAACTCAAGTGTGTCACCATATGTTCAGCGCTGCATTATCTAATCTCTTAAACTGATTATCTCTCTACATTTTTTGCTCGTTGTTAATCATTGTTTGAAATAACTGAAATTGCGTCTTCATATTAAACTCTCTATTTAAAACAAACTGTGCCAACAGCTTATTAAAAACTATTCCTGTAGCCGATTCTGTTGTAGATATGACATTAATTCTCTTAACTTGTACTGCATTGAACTGAAAGTCAGCGTGGCGTCAATCAGATCTTTATTCGCATAACGCGAACGTCTTCTTACCTGCCGATGTCGGAGCACCTGGAAGAGTCCGCAGAAACAGCAGCGTGCGTAAACGCGCATCTCTGTCTGGTGGCTAAAATGATGCAAATGCAAATAATCACAACACAGCACACTAAAGCGAGCAGGCAGAAACAGCAGCGTCTCGACTGAGATTTGGCCATGCTTTGATCAGCGCGCGTTCAGCAGGTAGAATGAGACGCGCGCGCTGCTCACTGACTTTTTGAGTGTTGGGGCGGAGAGGAGGCGCGAGACTGAGTGACTTTAGGACGCACTTAAAACAGAAACAAGATGGTTAACTTCATAAACTTACTTGAGAGAGTACAAGTAGGCTAACTGTTCAGTGAAGTCAGTGTGAACACGAAAATAGAACACGAAATGATATTCGAAGGAATTCATGAAACAATTCAGGAGAGAAGTGAGTTACTGTACTGTGACTTTTATGAAGCCCATCGCCCTTTGATGTTATAAAACGGCGCCTACTGAAATATGATTTTATATGAAGTTATATAAATGTTTAAATGTTTCATTATTCAGGTGAGAAAAAACAGCAATTCATCCGCCAATTAATAGGCTACAGTTCGCTGTTGCCAACGGAAATCGCTAATGTGCAGTGAGGCACGTGCAATATGTTATTTATCGTTATTTACGACTTTCTGCGCGTTTATCAGTTTAGAATTTTTAGTCGGAACAATATGTTTTTATTACAGTAATACCATAGCTACATAAATACAAGTCAAATTTTAGAAGAAACAGCAGTACAGAAGACTGGAGTTGGCATCTAAAAATTTAATTTCACGAGTTTGTGTGCCCATATAATCTATGCATTAGTGGTAAACAGATTTGGCTTGATGTCTGCAATGGAGGGCTCACTATTCTCGAGCTCCGATAGCCTCCTATAGATAGAAAGATAGATAAATAAAAATGCATAAAAAGGAGGAGATGGGGAGGAGGAGAGCAGATTAATTGGAAGATTACACCTTAATGATGGATGCGCACCTTTTCACGTCACAAAACTTTAACTGATGGACTGGAGTGGTGTGGATTACTTGTGGATTAATGTGATCCATTCGAGAGCAAGTTATGTGATGCTAAATTTCTCCAAATCTGTTCAGATGAAGAATCTGTATCCCGGATGGCCTGAGGGTGAGTACATTTTCAGCTGATTTTCATTGTGTAAACTATTCTTGTAAAAATTAATTGGAAGATTAGATGGACATACTACTCCCGTCTTGTTTGTTGTTTTCAGCTTTTGATTTTAGTCTGTACCAGCCAACCAACTTTAGTATAGTCTTACTAAACTATGAAGAAATAAAATAATAATAAAAAAAAAACAAAACAAAACAATAAAAACAAAAACATAAACCAAAACAAGACTATGAAAACCAGAAACCAAAACAAGACTATGAAAACTAGAAACCAAAACAAGACTATGAAAATAAACACAGAATGGCTTGATAATGCAGCTATCGCTAGGAGAGGGATATGTGCAGAACAATACTCGGAAGTGTGTGAGTGGAAGTCCAATGCTTATAAAGTGTGTCTGATGATTGTGCTGTGTGTGTGTGATTGGTCTCAGGTGCATGGTGTGATTGTTATCAGGATAATGTGATTGGTGCAATGGAGCATGGGAAATGTAGTCCAGGGTGTACTTTGTAGTGTTAGAGTCTGTGTTGTGGATGAAAACCTCTGGTGGTGAATTAACGGAAGTTTTAGTAACCGGATCATGACACAAGGAAGTTAGTTTATATTTGCACCTAACTGGGTTATCAAAGTTTTATTCCAGTAGAGATATTTAACAAAGAATGAAAAGTAACAGAACTTTGCTACCTCAAAATTTAAAGAAGTAAACTAATAGCCTATACATATGAGAAAGTTACATGATAAACTATCCTTATTATCTCAGTTATGGAAGTGTGATTCCTGTGATTAATCTTGTATTCATCTCTTCTAGAATTTCATCTCAACGATTTCTCATACTGCACTAATATTTGGCAAGAAGAATCTGTGATCTCACTTCAGTCAACTCATCACCATCTGCTTGTCATCTGTCATGAATGATGACAACCATAACATTAAAAAATTGTTAGGTGAGTTTGATCACATTAGGAAAAATAAAATATTGGCAAGAGACAATATCACATTCCACCAGGGCCTTTGAAACTTTTCTTTTTTTAACCTGGATAAATTCACTGAAATTGATAGAGAATGCACACTGAATGAACAGAGAGAGGTTTTTGTTTCTTGTTTGTTATGTTGTCACAGCTGGCTCTTCTTCAAAGTAACTGCACAGTACACAGTACACAGCTGCATTCCTTTCACTTCCTTGGAAGTTTGGTAGGTCAGAAGCATCACATAAGCACTGATTAAATGTGTCTTTACTTCCATTCTCAAGAAACTATAATTAGCTTGAGCTTTTACATTTTGTGAACTTCTTTCTTACCATACAGAGGAAAACAAGATATTTCCCAAAGCAAAATTTTTCCTCATCCATGTATAGGCTTACCTGAAGAAACAAATAAGGTACAGACAGTTTTCTTTGTAACTGATTGGATAAGTTTCAGTAAAAATTATTTGCATAATATTGAGTTCATTAAAGAACTCTATTCTTAAATTTTTAAAGGAATAGTTCACCCAAAATTTAAATTTGCTGAAAATGTATACTCACCCTCAGGCTATCCAAGATGTAAATGAGCTCTATTTCTATTTCTAAAGCAATGTTGTGGATAGAAGACTTGTACTTTAGATGGAAACAATGATTTGAAGTTAAAAACACCTTAATGATGGATGCACATCTTTTCACATCGCAAATCTTTAACTGATGGACTTGAGTGGTGTGGATTACTTGTGGATTAATGTGATGTTTTATCAGCTGTTTGGACTCTCGTTCTGACGGCACCCATTCTCTGCAGAGGATCCATTCGAGAGCAAGTCATGTGATGCTAAATTTCTACAAATCTGTTCAGATGAAGAACTCATCTGTATCCCCGATGGCCTGAGGGTGAGTACATATTCAGCTGATTTTCATTGTGTAAACTATTCTTGTAAAAATAAAGGTTTTAATTAGAAACAGTAAGGTTGATTAATGTAGAGTACTCATTTTCTAGTTCTTTAGAAAAGCATCGAAGTTCAGGTGCTTTAGAAATACTTAGAAATGAAAACACTGATCAACAGAATATTTCATTTGAACTTTCCTACATTCCAGAAACATTTAGCAACTCAAGAACCCTATACAGTCAAAAATAGTTCTAGATAACAAGAACCTTTATTTTGAGATTCATTTTTCACAGTAGTTATAGGTTTCTTAAGTTGGTTATCAGAA
Source organism: Cyprinus carpio (assembly GCF_018340385.1). Classification (NCBI taxonomy): domain Eukaryota; kingdom Metazoa; phylum Chordata; class Actinopteri; order Cypriniformes; family Cyprinidae; genus Cyprinus; species Cyprinus carpio. The sequence continues at coordinate 19,247,800 of NC_056606.1, read as the reverse complement.
GACATAAAAGTTCAGAGTTAAAGTTTAAAGTGTTCAGAGCAGAGTATTGGTTTCTACACACTAAAAAAAAAAAACCAAAAAGAATTATACCAAAAGAACACATTATACGCATTAGACTATAAAGGCTATATTTTTGCTTCTAACTGGAGCCTTTTAAATATGTAAAAGTTGATTGAAAACAACTGTGTGCTGTTATATGAACAACGAAAGTGAAGTATTTGTTTTGTCATTGGACTGAAAGCAATTGTTTTGATGTCCACCACTCCATGAAAAAAAAAACACATCATATACAAACAAAAAAACACAAGGAAATTTGATACAAAAATAAAAGCGGAAGGTACTAGAACGATCTGGGTTTGGATATGTGACAAATGGTTTAGATAGATAATCTATTCGGTTGGCACTGTTAATAAGGTACAGTGAGCAGGTCATTATATGTAATATTCAATATTTAAAACAAAACCTTGTCTTTTAACAGTATATATGAGGAAATGTTTCTTGGGTAATCCATCATTGTGCTAGAAAAAACTAGTCCTAAAAGAAATTAGATTTTACCGAATTAGTAGTTGTGCACATAGCACCTGGAAAGCCCCAAAGTGTGTTTTGTAAACTGTAAGCATGATTAGAATGATAAATATGAGGGTTGATCTGGTAATGAGCGATTTTCTGTATAGCGAGTTTAAAGATGAAGATAAGAGATATGATGACTGAAAAAGACACTTTCAAGTGAAACTAAAGCATCTGCTGCCAAAGCAAAGAGTTGGCTAGATAAACATATTTAAGATGAAAAGGTGATTTAAACTCAGCTAAACCTCATTTGAACACCAGATGCCGAATTAAGCTCTCCAAACACTCTGGTAACAGTAACCACATTGGCAGACACAACTTTCAGACTGACACCTTTTTGTGTAGCAGAAATGCATCGTCATTTATTTACCATTTTGTATTTCCAAACCCATATGACTTTATTTCTTCTGTGGAACATGAACGTTTTTTGGTGAATGGTGTTGCAAAATATCTTCTTTTGTCTTTCGCAGATGAAAGAAAGCATACAAGTTTGTAACAACATGAGGGTGAGTAAATGACAGATTTTTATTTATTTTTTAAGTGAACTGTCTCTTTAAGCAGTATCACACTAGTATAAGAGTGCTGCTGTTGTACTGAAAATCATGTGATTCAGTCCACTCAGAACTTTGAGATTGCTCAGCACTTGGAGGACTTTTTATCAGGCTTATGTTGATCTGAGAGTGAAAAGCTTAGTTTGCACAGTCAAGAGCAACAGCCAACATCCAGACTTTTTTCATTTTTTAGTAATGATAAACTCTTCAACACAAGCCCTGACAAATCAAATGTCAAAGCAAAACAAAGAATGAAAGAAGACTGCAGGCGTAGGATTTCAACACTGTACACCTCATCTGCAGCTGCAGATAACCTCCTAAGCGCGGATAAAGAAGCTTAAATCCAGGGAGCTTATGAAGCTAGTTGAGAAATAAATATATGTTGAAAAGCAGAGTCTCACATACAGTATGAACACCATGAGAGCGTTCCTCTTGTGGACAGAAGAGGGCAGTAGGAAACTGGTAGTTTCTCATTGACAAATATAATACATGTAATCTGTTATGTCATTTATGACTTACTATAGGACTTTTTGGGTCACATTGGCTTCTTGTATGGGCAAAAATTGCAATAGAAGTCGATGGAGACTGAAAAGGTTCAGTTATCAACATTTTTCAAAATATCAGCAAAAGAAAGAATTGCATGTCACAAAACAGAAGGACACCACAATACAGATAACCGGTAAGAGATCTGGTGTTTATTAAACAAAAGGAATCAGGTGCAGAGAAGTGGAGAGTCAGAGGGTGAGCATCAACTTTACTGGAGATAATGTCCACTTAGCTTGGTGAGCTAACCAGCTCTTTACTTCTTTCCACAGGTGTCCTGGTACTAGTTTGGCAGCAGACGAAAGAGGTCGGGATCAGCAGGCAAGTATTCCACAGAAGGTGAGTCAGGTAAGTCTACAGGAGTGACTTTACATCAGCGTTTCTCAATTCTAGTTCTCGCGCCCCCTGCTCTGCACCTTTTGTATATTTCTCTTATGGCTTCAGACGTTTGTTCTATTCGAACGTAAGTGCCCTGCGAAGTGGACATCACAGGATATTCCGGAGAGAATCGTCACTACCTGCGTCATTGAACTTACGATATAAACACAAAAGAACCACTAGATTTAAATCAGCACTGCCAGCAAAGGATCGAACGCAACTGTTTTGAACAAGTGCACCTTTTTTTAACAACCAAAAAGTCATTCAACGCAACGTTATGAAGCGACGAGAATACTTTTTGTACACGAAGAAAACAAAAATAATGACTTTATTCAACAATTCCTCTCCTCTGTCTCTAACAAAAAAAGCTTTCACGGGTTTGCAACGATAAGGGGGTAAGTGATTAATGACAAAATTTTCATTTTGGGGTGGAGTATCCCTTTAAGTAAACATGGAACTTTTTTTTCTTAAACATTTTAGTTGCATGTTCTTCTAACCTTTTTTTAAAAAAAGGTTATTACTTGTTTTAGAATGTTCAGAAAAATAGAAATATTCCCATAATGTTTGCAAAATTTTAAAAATATGTTAATGTTAATATATATTAACATTAACATATTTTTAAGTTTTTAGGTTGTTTCCAGCCTTAAATCATAAGAGACATTTTGCCTGTTTTATGGTCCTGCTGAAATTCGAAATCTAGCTTTTATATTCATCAGTTTGACATAATTTATGTTGTGTATAGGCGCATTTGTACAGAACCTAATGAAACGAGGGTGCATTAGCAGTTCAGCAGTGTCGGGTATCACGTTCACATCATTTGCTCTTATGGTTAAACCATGAGGGGATTTGTCCCTAATTGCTTTAGTGCAAACCGATGCCTGCAACAGCACCCTGATATGGGCCACTGATGAAAATCTGATATCTCTTTCCTGTCTGGTTCTCCTTCAGACTCACACACAGGTCATGCCATATGTACCACATGTGCTGTTTAAAAAGCAACATGGCCTAGTTTGTCCTCTCTGTAAATAAACTGACCTCACCTTCAGCACAGCATTCACCCCTCAGGCAAAACACAACATGAGAATGATTCCATCTGCTCCTAACTCACTTCCATTCATATGATGTATGTGTTTTAATGTTCATGATGTAATATATTAATGACATAATTTACACTCAGTCGTGTTCAAAATGATTGTGTAATGTAAATGCAGCAGATAGGAGTTTGTATTTTCTGGATTTGATAAGTTAGTTCAAGTACGTTCAATGATATTCTATACTTGTACTCAATTTCAGGCATAGGAATGAAATATCGAAATTAAATGTATATATATTTGTAAAAAACAAAAAAACGACTCATTTATCTTCTAATGGAGTTCTACTTGCTTCCATTATATTGTTCAAATCAATTGGTTAAGCAAATTTATTTATTTACAGTGGATTTTTTTTATAAATATATTTATTTATAGTTATCGAGTATTGATTCTAAAGTATAAACCCTTAGAATTAGAGTTTATTTGGGTACTTTTTTTAACAATAGAAAATTAAATAAAATCTTGAATTAAATAAAGTTAAATTAAAGTTAAAATATACTAAACTGCACAATGCAGGTGTTCCCAGCATGCACCAAGACATGAATAATTAATACAGTTGGAGTTTCTTACAGTTTGCAGTGTTTTTTTGCAGATTTTGTCTATGATGTTTTGCAACCTGGTAATTTGTAAATTGACACCTGCGGTTTATTTTCTACTCTTTATATATAGTTTCCTTTCCTCTCTACTCTTCCATCCTACTTTTTTTACTCTCTTTTTTGAAGCTTCTAAGTCAGTCTACAAGCATCAGCAGTTTTCTGAATTTTTTTTTTTGCTCAAGAAAAGAAAAAGTCAAAAGAAAGAATATTTTGGGAGGGTTAACTATCCTTTTTTTAGGCCAGTGCTGTTTAACAGCCTTGATGTCGATGTTGAGCTCCAAGCACATTCCAAGCAGGATCCTCTGCCTGTTAGAGTTATCACATTAAACCCAAATTGATTAATTTAAAATGAGAACCCACAGGGAGGTTTCAGAAGTGCTGTATGAGTGGCTTCCATCGTTGTGCTTCCATAAATAGACTTAATAATTATTCTGTCCCCTTTGCCTCAAGCAAAACCCCCACCCTGCTTTCCCAGCAACAACCCTTCAGAACACGTTATGCTTTTTTGCACTTGCATTTATTATGCCTTTTTCATGACCTCTAGAAGGAAACCGTACTGGATATGTTTTGGCTACTGCATTAGTTTGTCTTCCTTATTAGGGTACATGTGCATTCAAACTTTTCAGCCTTGCTTGGTTTTAAAGAGGGGGATTACATAGTGACATAATGCACTAGGGGGCAGACAGTCGAATTAAAGAACACATAAGCCAAGTGCAGATCTCTCCTTCACTCAAGTGTGAAAGATTTCCAAATGTATCTTCATTCCACTGAGTCAGCCCTGCATACAAAGGGATAGGGTAAAAAAAAAATATATATTAATGAATGAGATGAGAGAAAAGTTTTTTAAATGAATTGCAGTCTAAATTGCATAGAATGCAATAAAAATATTTGTGACCTCATAAACAAAGCATCTGAGACCAAATCTGACCAATTAACCCTCGTCAATTTTTTTTTTTTTAATAGAATCATAATTTAGAATCAATCATAATATGATCAAAGAATCACCATTCAGTTTATTTTTCAAAACTTTATTAAATTCTTCATTAGGATATTTATTTCAGTACTTTTGGATCATTTTCTGACTATGATAGAAACACCACTGCAGCATTATTATAGTTAACAAAAACTAAAATGAAAACTGAACCCATAAAAAAAAAATTTATTACTTAAAAAAATAATAAAGTAAACATGAACAGGAATGAAATAAATCATTGAAAAACATTTTTATTTCAATTACTTGCCCAGGCAACATTTTTCTTTGTATTTTAATTTAGTTTAACTTGACTTGCTAAAATACAGAGAAATTAAATGCCTAAACAATTAATAAAAACTGCACACACATTTAATAAAAATTACAATAAAATTACTTAAACTTAAAAATCAAAATTAAGTAGAAAATAAAAAATAATTATTTCAAAATATTAATAAAAATTATAATAGTATAGATACTACTGTAAGAACTTGTTCCAGTGGCATTCTGGTTTACGCATGCTTATGTTTTATAATGTTTAATTTATGCAACTGGGACATCTTCATTAATGTTTTAGAACTTTCATATTCACTAATTTGTTTATAAAGCTCATTACCCGAGCAACACATTGTGCCTTTGTGAAGCTATTTGGCTAATGATGCCTTCATATTTGGCTGAACTTTATAGCACTGATGTGTTTATACAAAAGCAGAAGTGTACAACATTCGGTCTGTCAAAACTCATGGGTCTCAAGCTGCTGACTCTTCAATTATTAACCCATCACATGAATGTTTCAGAAACAGCAAACGGGGGTTAATTGAGAGGGTAAGCCGTGACCAGATAGTTGACTGGCAACATCGTTCCTGAAAAGAGCACACAAATGCTGCTTTCTGGTAAGTGCTTTGACTGTAGTTTCTCAGTTGAACACCCTGGAGTGTTTTGTTAAGAATTTCTTAACAGTAGCTGAAGTAAACATACTGAGCATATTGCAAACAGGAAAGTCTGAAAAATGAGCTGATGGAATTGAGCCATCAGAGACTGTAAGATGAGCACTTGAAATTTTAGCCTAAATGTTATCAAGTGGAACAACAAGTACTTTAGTCTCAACTAGTATTTTGACTACTGGCTTATTCCTGCTGTTTAAAATACTTTATATTTTACCCCTAGAATTCAAATAAAATTGATTTGTGCTGTGAAATGAGACTTGAGTGCATGCATAATTGCACTAAATTAAGCATGGAATATTCTTAAGGTTTACACTATTGTTAAAATGTGTGTGTGCGTGTGTGTATATGATGTCAAAAGTGACATTCATAAATTCTATTTCACATAAATGTACTCTTCTTTTCAACTTTTATTTATCAAAAAATCCTCAAAAAATGTAGAACATTTTCCACAAAATATTAAGGAGTACAACTGTCTTCAACATTGCTAAGATATGTTAATTGAGCAGCAAAGCAGCATATAGAATGATTTCTGAAGGATCATGTGACACTGAAGACTGGAGCAGTGATGCTCAAAATTCAGCTTTGCATCACAGGAATAAAATTATATTTTAAATAGGAACTGTATTTTTGATCAAATAAATGCAGCATTATGCATAATAAATAAATGAGCTTAATAAATCTTACTACCCTTAAACTTTTGAATAGTAGTAACTGCAACTAAAAATGAAATTTCACAGCTAAATTAGATTTTTGCATTTTCTAAAGAAAAAACAGTGCTTTTCACAAAGCTAAAGTGCTGTTGGTGCATTTCAGATTGTAAATGTTACTCCTTAGATCAGATCTAAGCAGTAAGTTTTACAATCTGAAATGCACCCACAGCACTTTAGCTTTGTGAAAAGCACTGTCTGGTCACTAAAAGTTTGCAGATCTATATTTTGACATTTTAGAGAAAGCTCAGTTCCTTTTATGTAACTGTGGCAAGCCATATGATTCAAAGTATCTACTGGAGTGTGAGATAAAAACACATCTTGTTTTTTCTTTCTTTCTTTTTTTTTTTTGCTCCCTTGATAGCAAATGGGCCAGATTGAACCCTGGGGCTTTAGTGTCCCCTGCTGCAGACAGATAGGTGGGAGGGGTGTGTCTCTTTAAAGAACCAAAAATTCATCTTTTTTTGCTGAATAAAAAGAGTTAAACACAACTCAAGCAAAAGCAAAATATCACAAAAGTCACAGTATGCATTCCAGAAGTTTCGTTGAGACCAGGGGAGCCAAGTCAATCAAAAAGAAAGGAGGAAGTAATGTGGGGCAAGAGATAGTGAGATGAAGCGAAAGATTCCATCTTTCCCTGGAGCGAGTGAGACGGAGACACAGATGTCAGTGAACACAAAGTCCCAGGAGACTGTGTGGGGCAGAAGCTCCACTTTCCAACATCTCACACACTGTTTAGACACAGTTTTTACTTCTTTAATTGGGTCCATATATAGTGACATAATGCACAAAAGTACCTGAACACCCTGCGCAGCTGCTCCGAGACTGAAGGAACGCAAGCAACCAGATGGGACTTCACGATGGTCCTGTTTGATCAGGAAACATCTCATCTACTTTTAGCCAACCTGCATACATTACCGTATGTAGCTCACACAGTGCATCTTGCATCTGCATGGCAACAAGACATTAAATGTGAAAGAAGTTTAAATTATGTAAAGATAGAGTACAGCCACTTCAGATTGACTGCAGTGTCCATCAAAACTCACAGCATGTGACTGACCTTCAGAAAACGCATGATAAGCAGTTCTGTAGCCGAGACATCAGTTACAAAGGATTCAAAGCAGTGGGATGTTTTGACTCGTGAATATATGGCTCAGAGTCGACATTCAGAATGTTTTTTGTTGTTGTTGTTGTTTTTGGCATTGAAGCTTTTGGTTAAAAGAGCATATCTTGGCAAAATGCAATTAAATTTGTGACTAGAATGTTTTTTCTATGTTTACAGTTGTATTTACAATTATTCCTTAGCAGCAGGCTAAACACATTTTTAGTTAATTTAAGATATTTATAAAGTTAAAACTAGTGTTGTTAAGCGATTAATTGCATCAAAAAAAAAAAAAAGAAATAAATTTTTTTTTTGGTTACATAATATATGTGTGTGTAGTATGTATATGAAAATATAAGCACACACTAATAATGTATATTTAAGAAAAATATGTATCACAAATTATATGAATATAAATATATACATGTAAATATTTTCAAAATATATACTGTATGTGTGTATTATTCATAATAAATATACACAGTACACACATGACACAGTTTTGTCATATTTTTATGCCTGTTATATTCAATACTTTTTGTTAAGCAAAACACATGGATCCGTATCCTTGTATATTACCATTTAAAACAATTTATTATTTTTAAATGAAAAGCCATAAGCCAATAGAACAACTTATATACTGCATATTGTGTTTATATTTATTTCTATTTTATTTATTTATTTTTTCCTTTTTTGACAATATATTTTGAAAAACGTATTCTCAGATCAATGTGACAACTAAAAACTTAGGCCTACTCCATGTCTGCTATTGGGCATGTTGTCATGTCTTCTAATGAACATTTTTTCACGAGGTCGACCCATGTTGAATTGTTTTTTTTTAAATGATGCAAATGTTCAAAAAAAAAAATGTTGTAGTCAGTGCTTTAAACAATGGAACCGCCTGTAAAGGTTGAATATTGATAGAACATTCTCATCATTTGTTGTCAATGTCTTTTTCCCGTCACTGTATTTCTTTCACCTGCGCACGTCACACCGTCATTAATATTTTGACGTCCTTTTATTCTTCAATGGTTTCTAGAGGCAGTTTGACGTAAATTTCATCCCGAGAGGTAGAGAGAGAGAGAGAGAGAGATGAAGGAGAGAGAGAGATTTACTTGTTAATGCTGAATTTTGGTGGCAGCGCGCGCTCAATGGGGTCACGAGGGACCGAACAAACTCCGCGCGAGCGACCTGTGCGATGCTCTCGCGCTCTATAAAGTCCTTCACTCGGCGTTCACCGGAGAGGTACCCACCTGCCCAAAGACACGTTTAAATTTTCGATTTTTTTTTTTTAAAGATTCCTGACTCAACCCTGAAACTTCTTGAGTCTGTGAGGGGGTCAAAATGAGCTCCTCGCTTCCAAAAAGCGAATCCACCACATCCCTGATCAAAACCAACCGGAGAGTCCGCGCGGACCCCGCGAGCCACCGCAACGGTCACCGGCACACGGGAGGCGGCAGCGGAGACTCGTGCTGGACCGAAGAGTGCGATGCCACCGCCAGGAGACCCCTGTGCCAACCGAAACACGGACGAAAGACGGAGAAGGTCCAGAATCTCCGCGGTCAGGATGGATATTATCAGGAGGATGGACCGGAACACCGCAAACCATCACGGCACCACCACACCACTGACCCTCCTCTCCAACTCCACGGGAATCCCCGCACCAGCCGAACGCCTTCGCCGACTTCATCCCTCTCCAAGCGCTCGGAGGAAGCCGCGCTGTTCTTTGAAACGAAGGACAAACGTCAGACCCTCACCTTCAGTCCACCTCCAGCGCTTCAGCCCAGTAGCACCCGCGCCCCCGAGAGAGCGAGCGCGTGCAGCCGCGCGCTTGATGCAGACCTCCATCCCATAGTCAAATCAGTCTTTGGACAGGTAGGGTGACTACTGTGCTATGCTACTAAGTCGTTTAGCTGATTCTTGTATCTAAAGTGACTTGTTGTACATTTTTTGAAGTACACTAATGATGCAGTATGCATACTCACTGGCAACAGATCACAATAAGTACTTGACTGAGCGAGTTTCAATCAAAAAGTGAATAATTTAAAATGAGTTAGATGGTTTTAAATTGTTCTGTATCTAATGTGGTACATAAGTACATTTATAAAGTTTGAATACAAGACTTCAAGACTTTTTAGGATAGAATTTATATCAATAAGAGTAATAATTGTAATAATCTTTAGCCTTTTTAAAGGTTCACAATAAATTTCTGTGACAAAGTATTATTATTATAAAAATAAAATAAAATATTACTAAAATCTTATTATGAAAACAATTAAATATATTAAATAAAAATATGAATGTATAATTACACATTTCCTACAATTTTATGACCTCATATATATATATATATATATATATATATATATATATATATATATATATATATATATATATATATATATATATATATATATATATATATACTGTGTATATATAATTAAAAATAGTTTTAGCTATTTTGTTGTCACACTGCAGTAGGGCAACAATCAACTAATCAACTGTGAATCAGCATCGCAATAATTTTCTAAACATGACAACAACAGCAGTGTTAAACATAATTATTATTTATGCATCGATGCATGCTGGGAAAGACAGTGAATGGGACTGAACCATAAAACCATTGGATTCACTCAATAATTTCTTTATTAAGAATTGTTCAGACAGAATGATTATACCCTTTGTAAAAGAGTGTAGATATAATTCCAAACATGTTTATATAAAGTTAACACAAATATGGCCACAAAATATATTATTATTCAAAATAAAATTATAAAAATAAATGAAACTCAGCAGGTGGTCAGTGGAGAATTAAACAGAAATCCAGAAACCAGTTTAAAAGTCTGTAAAAGTCTTCTGCATTCCAGCTTTAGAATTTGGATTTGTCTTAGACATTTAGGGCTCTACAAAGACAAATCAAAAATGTAATAAGTTTTGAGTCACTTCAGATAAAAGTTTCCACTAAATGACTAGTCATTAGTGAATGTTCTCGCTTTAATGCTGTCCAGCTAAATTATGGTTTATGACACTTAAGTTTGCATCACAGTGCCTCATAGAAAACGTTTTGAATGATGTGTAATTGGAGAGCATGTGTCTTCGGGGATATGATCTCTCTATGATCAGATAATGATGATAAAACTGAATTATGCATGAGGGTTTGAAGATTAAAGTGAAACAAAAATCTCAAAGATGTGCAAGGTTGAGGCCAGAGTTCACAGACAAAACAAAGGCTGCTGAGGAGTCAAATACTTGATCTGACCCTATGCTGTCACATCTGAAGCCACAGCAATGTATGACTGATGGATAACTGATATGTATATTATATAGTGAAATGAGAGGAGCTACAAAAATGAATCTGAGCATAATTTCTGAATCTCTGGTTATTCAGCTGTTAGATGGAATTATTTAAATATGAAATTATCTTTTGAGACTCTACTGAAATTTTCAGCTTTATGACTTTTTCCATATACACTCTCATACAGTGCAATATAAGGAAAAGGCAGTGCACTGGACCATATTTCTACATTGTGTGTTACACCTTTATCACCTATAACATGTTCATACACCATCATTCTCTTCTTCACTGTAATTTGATGCCACTTTCTCTTGCTGCTTTCTTTCTCTGAAGGACAATAACTAACCATCCTGCTAATGTGCCACAGAAATAACACCTCCAAATTCAGGTTAAAGCTTCAACAGGTCAAAGACACAGAAAGGCACACATTTATCTAGCTATCTAAATGAGGACATACCATAGACTTAAACTCTTTTTATATAAAGTTAATTAACTAAAACTAACCCAAGCCTTAACCCTACACCTAAAAGAAGACCTTTAGCATTTTTACAAATGCAAATAAACAAATTAACACGGCAACTTTTTTGTCTTTGTAGTTTGTACTTCATACAGAAACACTAATGGGACATAGTGATGGTAAAAAAAATTTAATGGGAGAAAAAAATAGTATTTCAGTGCTATTGTGTTCTCTCGCAAAAATGTTGTGTTCTCTGAAGAAACACTGCATTTGCTCACAAATCATTTATGGTCTCTCACAAAATTTGTGCTTCCCCCAAAACATTTGCATTCTCTCGTAAAAAAATTGCATCACCCCAAAATCTTTGCATTTACTCACAAAAAGTTTTGTGTTGGAAATAACATATGTCTCAGTGCTTTTCCGAACACAATCATTTTGTGAGAGACCGCAAATATTTTGCAAGTGAATGCAGAGTTTCTCAGAGGAACGCTATAGTCTAGAATGCAAAGTATCTTGGGGAAAGAGAAGAGAATGAGAATGCAAAAGCATTGAAATATAATTTTGTCCTCCTTATCACCGTGTCCCTTTAGGGGCTTTGCATGAAGTACAAAATAATAGAAAGAAAAGTTGTAGTTTGTGATTAATTTTTTTTTTTTTGTATTTGTATCTGTATGTTTTCTTTATTATTATTTTTCCCCAATAGGAGTCTATGGCAGCCCTATCAACGGAACACAGGAAAACGATGAAAATTGGCACACTTGTAGCGATGGACATGAATAGTGATCTGACCAACTTTGGGGTCTCTAGGACCAAATCTATAGCACCACCACTAGTTAAAAAAAATCAACATTGAAATATTACCTGAACCCCTAATTCTAGAAAAAACTAAACCAATAAAACTAATTAAAAAAAAAAAAAATACCATTTCGAAAATGTAAAAAAAATAAAATACCAATTACAAAAGTGGCCATCTTGAAAAGTACAGTATTCTGTCTTTTCATTACTTCTCCTTTACAATTTATCCAATTCTTACCAAAATTGGCTCAGATGATCTTTGGAGTGAGCTGAACAGAAATGACTTAATAGAATTTTTTAACTACTGGTGAAAAAAAAAGTTATGATGTTGTGAACTTAACGACGTTGACCCAAAATTAGTTCAGAGGCTGTATCTCGGCCAAACTTTGATCAATCGAAACAAAACTTGGTTCACTTCATCACCACCATGATCTGAGGGTTCATGCCAAAGTTGGGCAAACGCCACCTATGGGTCGTGAGATACCAAAAATTCAAGGTGTTTATTCTGACGATGTCTCATTTGTCATTTTCCATGAATGTGCCTGCCAGCCATATTGAAGTAAATGAAAAACAGTTTTTTTGCTTATTCTCCTACAAATTTTGTCCAATTTTGCCCAAAATCTGATCATATGATGTTTAGACTGAGCCGCACAGAAATGACTGAACATATTTTTGATATTTGCTACTGTTCCCAAGAAATACCTCTCGGAAGTTGACCATGCCTGTTTTTCTTGTCTTATGCTATTAAGCTTAGCATGCTAATAAGTTACAGGCTAACGAGTTACCAAGCTGTTTAATTAGACTCTTTAGCTATCAAGTTAACCATAAGCCGTGTTACCATTAACATAACTTAAATGTTACTCTGGTTAAAATGCTAAAAAACTTTATCGGGGAGCTCATTCGCACATTCTAAACCATATTTACTGTGGCAAGAAATGATGCTGAAGTTGCTTCTTTTCCAGATGTTGTGCTTTTCAAAGTATGATCTCATCTAAGATTATTAAATACTACATATTTATATACAAAATCTTAGTTTTGAGTTGAGTGTCACTTGAATTATGGAGCATCAGCATTTGTGTAAATCAAAAAGTTGTAGCTTTGAAGATTCTATACAAATTCAATTTGTAGCAAGTGTTTAACCATGGGAACTGTGCAATGTCTAAAAGTATCCAAATAAAGTCCAACGTTCAAATAGGCCAAACATGACCAAATAGGGCTTGGCCCCGATTATTGCTGCATGCAGCTGTATTTATTAATGTTTCTGGCTGGAGCATAATTTGTACTTTAAACGATAAATTATTTATATCATTTTTAGCTTCAAGGACATTCTGGTTTTGTCAGATTTAGCTGACCTCTGGAGACATTTTTGCCTCTGAAGTACAGTTAACAGTAAACACTCACTCACTCTATCATTCCTTATATGTGAGCCTGGACCACAAAACCAGTCTTAAGTTGCAGGGGTATATTTGTAGCAATAGCCAACAATGCATTGTGTGGGTCAAAATGATTGGTTTTTCTGCAAGATAAATGTAGACATACAGCTGTATAAATCTCAATCTAAAAAAATTTACCATTATTAATGGTTTTATGGTCCAGGCTCATATATACAGTATTAGTGAGGATGCAATGATTTTGAGATTTACTAAAAGAGATTTACTAAACCAAAACCTTAAACCCAACCCTCAGACCTGTTGGGATTATTTAAAGCGAAACATGACTTGACCCATTTATTAGCATTGAAATTGCAAGACAAATAGACAATAGCACAAATAGCAACACTTCAAATGTCGATTTTCAATGTTTCACTATATCTGTGGGCACATTTTGAAAAAATTATAGCCCAAGCTGAACACATAAGCACACAGAATCACTTCATCACTCTGTGCCTGAGCTGGAATAAATCAAACCATGAATTAAATGAAAGTGAATTAGTTTAATATGTGAAGAGAAGGGCACTTATCTGAAAAAGCATTTATAAAGAGCTGAGAGAGTGTGTTTAACTGCATTATTTCTAAAGCCCATTCAGCAGTGCGTCATTATAATCAGCATCATTATAAATGTAATACAGGTAACAGAAATCACATTGTTACCACAAAGCCTTTTTTGAGACCTACACCTGATAACGTCACTAGATGCCTATTCTGTCACTATATCTAAGTCTTTTCGTACAGTCAGAAACTCAAGATTCAGTATTGCCAGGAACCAGTCGGTCCCAGTTTTGACACTTTTGCTGGGTTTCAAGCGGCTCCCAGGCATCATTAGTCTTTGGCTTGTAAATGTCATGCCGTCATTTTGTCACAACTCCTCAATGTAAGACCTGTGCAAAAGTTAAAAGCATGCACATTACTTGAAGGAACATTCAGCCGTGACTGACATGACACGCGATTGCGATGTCGTACAACATGTGCGCACACGCATACGCTCGGCTCGCATCCAGAAAAGCCCTGTATCTTAATGCGAATGGAAACACTGCTGTAATTGTAGCTCCGCCGTGTCTATTTTTTCCTCATAGTGGATTGATATTCCTCAAATGCAGTGTTTCATATTTCCTTATGTAACATCAAGGCCTGCATACAATCCCTACAGAAATCATTCTCCGCCAGCAGGCGCTAAATATAGCAGCTCAAGACCTGATTAGAGAGGAGAGGGGAAAGCTGTCTTTTGTGCTGGAGTGAAAAATTCAAATCCATTAGCTACCTGACACGTGGGGTTTAAAACCTTGAAACCGTGAAACCGAAGAGCGGATTCGAGCGTAGCTCATCACCCTGTCAAGACTGGTCTAATGTACATGACAGAACATATAGAAACATCTGTTTGCACATTAGTTTGAAAATTATCATCAGTGTTTGACTGATTGATAAGTGTGATTTTAATTGTATGATCAATCAGTGCTTCAAATATGCAAGCAGTGTGTTATATATACTCTTAAAAGAAGGTTTAGTTTAGGTGCATATCTTCTTAAAGACACTTTAGATGCTGAAATGGGAAATGACTGAAGAAATTAGGGCTAAAGAATTGCGATGAATCAGTTCAGTATGAAAAGTTTCTTTAGATACAGTCGTGGTCAGAATTATTGCCACCCTTGGTAAATATGATCAAAAAAGGCTGTGAAAATAAATAAATTCACAAATATCTAGCCTGTCATTGAACTAAAACAATTGAAAATGGGGGAAAATCTCATTATGAAATAAATGTTTTTCTCAAATACACGTTGGACACAATTATTGGCACCCCTATAGAAATTCTTATGAGTAAAGTATATGTGAAGTATATTTCCATTCATATTTACAATTTTGATCATACTAGGGTGATTATGATCATGAAATTATCCAGCCATGGCTTCCTGTTTCACAGGAATATAAATAGGAGGGAAAACAAAGGCAAAATTAATCATCCATCACAATGAGAAAAACCAAAGAATATATTTCTGATGTTCAGCAAAAGATAATTGAGCTTCACAAATTAGAAAGTGACTTTAAGAAAAGAGCTAGAGCAGTGACAATTCCCATTTCCTCCATCAGGGGAATAATTAAGGATTTCCAGTAAAAAGAAAATGCTCCAAATCTGCCTGGACGTGTGTCTATATCATCCTACTGCATGGTGAGGAGGGGATTTTGAGTGGCTAAAGACTCTCAAATGACCACAGCCGGAGAATTGCAGAAAACATTTGAGTCTCATGGTCAGAAAACCTTAAAAAAAAAAAAAAAAAAATTCAAACAGCACCTACACCACATGTTGTTTTGGAGGGTTTCAAGAAAAAAAAATCAAGAAAAGAAAATGCTCTCATCCAAAAACAATCCCCAGCATATTCTGTTGTCAGACACGAATGGAACTTAAAATGGGACTGGCTTCTATGGTCAGATGTAACTAAAAAAGTAGCTTTTTAGCAACAGACACTCAAGATGTGTTTGGTGCACACAGGGATAAAAAGTACCCCTTGTGTACAATGAATTATACTGCTGTATTTTTAATGTTGTGGGCCTATATTTCTGCTGGAGATCCTGGACATCTTGTTTAGATACATGGCATCTTTGATTCTATCAAATACCAACAGATAAAAAATCAAAAAGTGACTGACTCTGTTAGAAATCTTATAAAGGGCCATGTTGGCCTGGACAATAATAAAAAAAAAAAAAAAACTTAAAAACAACACAAAAATGGGTCACTGGGCACAAAACCAAACTTCTGCTATGGCCATTCCAGTCCTCTGACCTAAACCCTGTAGAAAATTAGTGTGGTGAACTGAAGAGGAGAAGCACCATCATGGAGCTGGGAATCTGAAGGGTCTGGGGTAATTCTGGATGAAGGAATTGTCTCTGATCTCTTGTCAAGTGCTCTCTAACCTCATCAGGCATTATAGGAGAAAACTCAGAGCTGTTATTATGCCAAATGGAGGTTTCAAAAAGCATTGAATAAAAGAGTACTGTTAATTGTGTCCAATGTGTATTAGAGAAAAAACATTTATGTCATAATGATATTTCCCCCCATTTTAAATTCTTATTCTTCAATGAAGGTTAGATTTATGTGATTTTTTTTTAAATAAAAGATCAAAATGATTAACAATGCAGATTTATTTTCACAGCCTTCTTTGATCATATTTACCAGGGGTGCCAATAATTCTGACCACGACTGTAGATATGGTTCTAAATTAAAATGTTTTAATCTCTTTCATCAACCTGAAAGGAAGTTTTATTTCTTAAAGTGTACATTCTTAATGAAAGCCAAATGAGCTTAATTTAGCATTCTAAAATGGCCCTGCTATTGCCAAAAAACTCTAATCTGAACAATTTACAAAAAAATACATTTACAGAAATCATGAAAAACAGCTTCACACATGCACACATTTCTTCAGAACAAACTTCAACTTTATATACTTTCACAAAAACATTCTAAAAAGGTCAAAAAAAAAAAAAAAAAACACTGTAATTTAGTTCTATTTAGAACCACTTAAAAAAAATTAAGGCATTTTAAGAAATTTCAGAAAGAAAAAAAAAGAAACAGTGGATCCTAAAATAGGAACTTTTACTATGGAATAAACAAATAAGTTTAAAACCTGTAGACATGTTTTACAAAACCACCCCATTAATTAAAGGCACTGCACTTCTGCAAGAGAACAAATAGCACCGATCCATAATGCTTTGCAACATAAGCAGACAATCAGAAATATTTACACAGTTACACTTGGATGCTTTAAAAAAAAATTACATATAAAAAACATATACATGTCAGTGCATTGTGGAGAAAAATGTGGAGAAAAAGAATAATATAAAATTAAATGGGGTAAATCAGGAAATGGATGTAAAAACATTATTTATTAAATATAACTTTAACATAACCAAAAGTTTACTTTACATTTAATATTGTTGACTTTTTAGAAAGGTTTAATTTTTAAAATCACAGATATAATTCAATGAATTGTAGAATTATAGTTTAAAGTAAAATGGGAAGACAGGTTTATGGCTTTCAGACTAAAATTTCACTACACCAGTTAATGTACCTACTCCCAACATACACAAATTTAATCTAATGAATTATATACCGTTATCTTGCAGATAATAGAAATTTCTAAAAACAGATATATAGTTGGTGATTGATCTAACATACAAACAATAATACACACAAAAAGCTTTTATATTATTGTACCAAAATTTATTATTCATTACTTATACAGTAATTACTTATTACTTATACAGTCTCTATATCTTACAATATTCACTTTTGTATTAGAAAAGAATGCAATTTGTCTTTCAACAGGTATGTTTACACGCACTAATTTTGCAAATCGGAAAGAATCCAATTCCATTTCAGATTAGAAAACGTCTGTTTATATAAACCCTAAACATCACATCTGATACACCTATTCATTTACATCTATTCCAACAAAACAGTTCCCAGTTGCTGCATTCAGGACAGAGAAAGCCATAATGTCACTGGAGCTGCCATGAGTATTATTGCCATTTTTCCTTTGATGACATGCCTAAAAAGAAAGCTGACTTTTACGTCATATGAGTTGTTTTTTTAGTAGTAGTAGTAGTAGTAGTAGTAGTAGTAAACATTCAGTCCACTGACCAGCTCATAGGACATGAGACATAAATAAATAGCCTATATGATATATATGGCATAAAACACAAAGGTATTTTTGAATCCAACTGTGAAAATGCTTGATTCCTTCCTATCGATCAGATTATTTTAGGTCTAAACCACTCTTTCCAAATCGATTAAAAATTCTTAAGATTGAAGTGTTTACATGAAGACTTGTTAGTCCAATTAAGCCATCAATCCAAACTGATTATTTGGATGTATGTACAACTGAATTCCTTTAAACAATTTACTGAATTAGCATCATCTTTTTTTAGAGCAGATGTTTTAAACCACAAGCATATCATTCCACAACATCTCCATCTGGTCAGTTTCCTTGTTGGATTCTTTTCAGCCGCTGTGTGTCGCAGAAGTCTTGTGCTTTGCTCACAATCTTCTTCTTACTCTCTCTCTTTCTCTTGAGGCAGAAGAGATTAGAATCCTAATGCTGGCATCCCTTGACCTGACTTACGTTCACTAACAACGAATTATGCCACTCTTGGAGATGTGCTGTGTGCATCAAAAGCACAATTTTGTGCATCATTTTCACGGTGAGATTTCAGATCAATGCCTTTGCTCTGCCAGCAGGGGCTGCACATCTCAGACTCTCTGGCTCTGGTAGAGACACACAGCTACTTCTTCTGACAAAATGACATTCTGTCACTCTTTGTCAAGTCGCTCGCATCCTATCTCCCTGCTGGTGCCAAACTGGAATGGATGGATGCAGGAGATGGAGGTGCAAGGAGGAAGGAAAAGGGCAAGCGTGAGAGACCTTTATGTATTATGTAAAAAATACACAAGGCTCAGTGTTCAGAATCAGGTGATGCAGAACCACTTTAGCTTTGCCTCTCACTCACTTGGCTCCATTTGTGCTCATTCTTTGGGCTTTTTCCAGAGCATTCAGTCGCTCCCGCCCTCTCTCTCCAGCCCACTTGGGTCACAACGACCTTGCAAGGGGTCTGAGGAGGGGAGAAATAGAGAACAAGAGGGAGGGCGGATGGCAAGCGGAGGGATTGCTGAAAGAACCGGGCTTAAATAGATGAGCAAAAAGAGGATATGTGAATACAGGCTGTGTTGTAAATTCCACGTCATATCTGTCTTCCATACAATTTCGAAGTCCTGTGCTATTTATAGAAGCCAGTGTGTGTGTTTTTTTATTCGCCCATGGATTGCAGGGGTGGATACACAGAATTTCTAAGCCTTTCTCAGTCTGCGTAGAGAGAGGGAGAGAGAGAGAGAGAGAATAGACTTTGAAATTCCATCCTCGGCACATCCCAGAGGAACATGTTATTGCTTTGAGCTTGATCTTTTATAGCTCAAGAGACTTTATCAAGTTCTCACTTGTTTCATTCCTCAGGAGAAATAAAAAAGGTGATTCTCACAATATGCAGGTCACATTTCACTCCAAAAATAGGAATAAAAAAAATAAAAAAAATATAATTAAAAATAGATGAAAAAAAGAAAAGTAAAGAAAAGAAAAGAAAAAAAGAAAATACAAAATATAGAATTATAATTTTTTATATAATTAATTAACAAATCCTAATTCTGAAGTATAAACATTTTGCTTAACATTTTATTTACTTCTTTTGATTTTGATGTTCTTGACAAGTTTTGTGAGATTCACCCCAAAATAGACAAAAAATATGCAACTGTTAAAATACAGTATGAGTATTGAGCATACTTAATACTTTGTGGATAGCAGTTCAGATCATTTTAATTTACAAAAATTCAAAAAGAAAACATGAAATTAATTACAAATATAAAATTAATTTAAAGATACAATGCAAGACTAATTTTATTGTTCCTAAAAGTACAGCTTGATATTCTTGCAACATTTATTTCTTTTTATGTTTATGTTCTTGACACATATTGCAAGATTCACTCCAAAACAGACACAAATTACGCAATTCTCGACATATAGTATGAAAATACAGCATATGCAAAAATTATGTGGATAGCAGCTTATTCAGATCATTTGAACAAATAACATTGTAAGATGTCTTCTGAAACTCCAGAATTGGCACGTGGGCAGTCAAAGCTGCAAAACTGACAATGGATAGCACAGAAGTCATTTTATAGTGTTTTTGTCATACCTTTTTCATTTTTGTCCCTATTCACTGGTATTGCATGGAAAAGAGCGAAGAAGTTTAGCTAAGCTTTGGTCTTCTATGAGTTTGGAAAGAGCAAATGGTGACAGAATTTTCACTTAACCAAAAGGCTCCATTTGCTCTCCATTTGTATGAAATTCTTGCAGTATTAAAGAGATTCCATTTGCGATTTTTCTTTCTTACGGCATCGGAACGTGTATCCAAGTGCTTTTGAACAAGCATTCATAAAAAATGTACTAAGGACATCTATGTGTTTAGCACAAGTCTTCATAACAACAAAACAAAGCAGCACCTGAGGCAAGCGCTTGACGATCGGGTACAGCAGGTGAGTGCGAAGGGTCGAGCACAGAGGAAGACAGAGTGAAACCAGAGCTAATGAAGCATTCGGATGGGGAAAAAACAACACTTCTGAAGAGCTGTTACATTTTTGATGCTCTTAGAAGAACGTAAATGAATATTTCAAGAGAAATGTCTAATTCTGAGTGTAAATCCAGCTCCCCTTTGAGAAACCGACATGAAATGTGTATTAAAGCGAATAACCTATTCAATACTTCCCAACAGATTAGTGCACACATTTTCTTCAGATGCTGTAATAATCTACCTTTCATTCTATATTTTTTAAGCTTATATTTTCTTGTAAATGTTCCCAAGGTCAGGGATGTTTCTTTGATCTTTGATCTTGGAGGACGGCTCCTGTCCAAGTGTGTGTGTGATTTTGTAAGACGAAGCAGGAAGCTCAAATGCTGTCAGAGCACTCAAGATGAACATGAACCTCTCTGCTCGTCTTCCTGTCTCTCTGGCTGCCTGTCGCCGTGTCCAACAGGATTATCCATGACCTCACATCTTCGTTAAAACGAAGAAGTACTTATTAACATTGCTGTCAAAATGATCCGTTTTGTGCGTGTGTGGCTCAAACGCTTGAGTTCCTGGAGCTCAAATGCAGAAGTGTGACGCCAGCAACTTCAAGGTCATGGGGTTTGTTTCTCTTACTGATCTGCTAAATGAAAGAAGAGAGTACATGTCATTCAACAACATAGTGCATTTAACATTTATTCACTGAACAGACACGTTTAGCTGAAAGAACAAATGACAAACAAGTAATTAATCGTAGGAAGAGCACAGTACTATACTACCTACTACTTTTTAAAAATATGGTAAAAAAAATATATATATATATATTTAGTAAATTACTATATTACACACTGTTGGCACATGATCTTGCGAAATTAATACCATAATTCTGTATTTTTAGATCAGTTTTGTAAAATATAATAAATTTAGATCAACCAAATAAAATTATATTAGAGATGTTAAAATCACGGTGATAGTATTTCAGATTTTTCCGTAACATTGGGATGTGATTGTTAGTATTAAAATATTAAAAACATTTGTCAAAAAGCTGAAATAAAATAAAGTAAAATGCAAATAGTAGATGAAAATATAAACTAAACAAAAATTAGAAATGTTGCCAATTAACTGAAATTTCAGTTTTAAGTTGAAAAGCAGGAAAATTACTAATGAAATAAAAAGTAAAGCTGAACTAAAAATAAATTCAAACAAAATAGTTATAATAAAAAAAGTAAAAATCTTATTAAAAATTACTATAAATTGAATGAAAATTAAAATGAAAAATGAAAATATACAAATAAAAGTTATATTAATAATATCTTTAGAAGTGTGTAAATAATACTAAAATACCACTAGAAATAGCACTAGCTACAGCATCCTAATACTCTTTGAGGTGTTTTTATTCAGTTTAAATTACTGCAGGTGTGATTTTATGCAAATGTGATTAATAAAATGCAGTTATAATGTCAGTTATAATGTATCAGATTGGCAAACTGTGATTCTGTCTATTGTATGTTTAATGCATGGAAAGCAGCTCTGCAAAAAATAAGAACAATATTTTGTGTGATTGGCTGAAACAGATGATGTTACTGAAATGTACATGTACAGTAAGACCAGCTAAACAGGTTGTGATGAACCCACAGCACTAAATCAGAACTGTTTATTTAACCTTGACACACTCCTGTAAGCACTACAATAGTGGAAAGATAACTTAAATCGCCATGTGCGGATGATTTATGCATACATGCACGCTCAGTTATGCGATTACGGCGCGCTGTTGTGAGCCGGTCTGAGCATGTATGGATATGCGAGTGTGTGTGCATGTGTGTGAGTGTGTTTCTGCGCTGCTGGTGCGTGTGCTCTTGCTGAGTTGACGTTATGAGAGCGGACGGCGCCTGGCTCTGATTTCTGATGTGTTCTGAAGTTCACAATGAGCCTCCGGTGAAGAGGCTGGCTTCAGTTAGATGAATCATCCTCACCGACAGAGAGAGAAAGAGAGAGAGCGATCAGCCATACATGAGTAAACCCAATAGAACGGCTGAGAATTAATCAGGGAGGTTAAATGTGCTTACAACAGAGATATTGATGATGCAGAGGAAAATTGATGTCTTCAGAGGTTGCTTTTTCATAGCTCAGGAGTTCTCATTGAACTGGTGCTTCTCATAAAAATCCCTTCGAGAAATTAGATTATAAACAAATGAAACAAATATTGACATACAGAGCTATAAAATGAATGGGAATCGAATTCCATAAATAATTTAGTCTGCAGGGAGGTTGAAGAGGATTTTTTTAATGTATTTACTTGATATGTTCACTAACTCAACTCATAATCAATCAAATATCAACAACATTAACATTCAGAACAACATAAATTACAGCACAGAACAGAGCTAACACAGCACAATTAACTACAGTTAAAAGCCAGAGAAAAAAAGATGGGTTTTGAATTTGGCTGTTAACTCATTCAGTGTAGAGGCAGTTCTAGAAGAAACCTTAAATTTGAGAGCACTATCAAAATAGACCCTCAAATTCTTCACTACTGTTTTCACACAGGAAGCCAAATGGACAGGATTTAAGTCAGGGGAGCTAGCAACTTCTGATGATTCAAAAACTATAATCTCAGTTTTGCTTTCATTATGGTGAAGAGAATTTAGGGACATCCAGGCCTTAACATCAGCTAGACACTAACAATCACTTGCATCTTACTCACTAACAACCCAGTATACAGCTTAACCAGTTGCTATATACATCTAAATATTAGTGCATATTATAAAAATTGTAGTTGTTTTGAGTGCGAACATTAGGTTTGTAACAGGTTGCACCTTATTTACAAAACACAATTAATACTGTGCAATTATAGCCTGCAGAAAGGGGGCAGTAGTGATCCCAGCCTTGGTGATTCATCAAATAATGATCACATGATGGATAGGAGCATTTTTTATTGCTGAAAACACAATTACAATAAGGCAATATAAAAAAGGGAATACAAAGAACTGAAGACTGTAAAAAAAAAAGATTTATATAAAATAACGAACACAAACAACATCTTAATACCATACAAATGCCAGAATCTTTAGATAAATTAAATTGAAATAAACTCAAATAAAATAAATTAAAAATAACACTCTCCTTCACTTTTCATTTAGTAAAACTCAAAAATTTACAATGGGTTAACAAATGCACTTGTTTCAGTTTTTTTGTTTTTAAATAAATAAAACAGCATATGTATATCTTCACGTAGTATACCAAATGTTGTTTCATAAACTCAGATGCCAAATTAACTGAATCTTTAAGCCAATCGTAAATGTTAGACCAAAAGATTTTAAAGAGCCAAATCACCTGCTTCTGTTTCAGTAGTGGGTTTGTTTGTGCTGTCCCCTGATTTGCATAAATAATTTGCTACTATGCTAAAACAATGAATGTATCATATCCAAATAAACATCACTATAATTTTTATTGAAATCCCCTCTCAGTGTTTGATTAGGGATGCACATTTTGGCCAATAACCGATAACTGGTTTAATTTTTGAAGCCGATAATGATATATTGGCTAATATTAGATCTCAGTCTAGATTTCTATAGGATGATGCTTCAAATGACATCAAACATCCAGTCTAGTGGAAAACTATTGGAACAAAAAAATTATGCATGTTAGCTTTCTTATAGGCTGTTTATAATCGTGCCGTTTTGGCCAAAAGTCTCCATTTGTTCTCTATTTGATGTCAATGCTGTCTAGGAAATACATTCAAGATTTTTAAGGGATAGTTAAAAAAAGACAATTCTGTCGTCATGCATACTGTAACCTGTGTGACTTCCTTTCTTCTGTGGAAAATAAAAGAAGATGTTTGGAAGAATGCTGGAAACCCAACGGTTTTGGTGACCACTGACATCCATTGCATGGTCAAAAAACACTAAGACATTTTTGAAAATAACTTCTATGTTCCACAGAAAAAAGTTCATACAGATTGACATAGAGGTGAATAAATAATGCCAAAATAAATACTTTTTAAGTGAACTATCCCTTTCAAGAACTATTTTTTTGTTTGTTTGTTTCTTATATATATATATATATATATATATATATAATAAGATGTAAAAAACAGAGAGTGGTCTAAACAGGAAATGATTGGGCTCAGTGGGCGAGTGCTAGCTCAGCAGGTGAATTCTGGGAAGGGCTTCCTGTCCTCCCCTAATAACCTGCCGTGGCCTTTGAATGGTGCGCTGAGATTTGGCAGCCTTGGCCCATCCGTGCCCGGTGCGGCCCAACCTTACCTTTTCTCATGCAGCTTGTGTTTCGCCGGCCGGTGTTTGATCTGAACGCTGGCCCTCATGGCTGGGCGGCACGACTACATGCCAAGTATGTGTATTTTTAGCTCCATAGCCCCACATCCGTATGTGTGTAATCGACTGTGTTCGTACACGCACGCTCGCCAGTGTGTGTGTTTTTGGATTAGTGTCTTCAGCATCTTGCTCGGGGGAAGGTGATACGCTCGTCCGCACGAGCCTCTTTGTCTGTTTTTGCCTTGTTTGGATGGACGGCTTTAAAACTGAGCAGCTGAGAGTGAGGGAGAGAGAGAAAGAGGGAGGGAAGTGAGTGAAAGAGAGAGTGGGGAAAACGAAGGGAGGGTGAAAGGGAGAGAGAGAGATAGAGAGTGTGCTAGCAAGTGAACAAGCAATCTTGGCTTTTCTCTTCTGAGCAGCCCTTCACACTGAGACACATGTCTCCTTTTTCTGATCCCTCCATCCACTTCTTCACTCCTCCCTTCCTGTCACCCTGACGCCCTGCATCGCCACCCCTGGATCATCTACACCTTCCCATAAAACCCATCTTTCCTAGAAGATAAGCCTGCAGACCTCATCTAACCATCCGTAATCCATGCATGGAGACATGTGGATGCTCGCACACGTGCACAAGTGGCCGCATTGACTCTCAAGCACGTAAAATTAGCAGAAGGGATTTTACTATGGGAAACTGCATTAAATCGCCGCTTAAGAATTTCTCAAAGAAGGTAAGATGCTCTTTCTGATAGCTGAGAGTGTGTGTGTGGCATACAGACTCGACCCGGACTTGGACTGTGTTGCATGGACTGTCAGAGATGAGTTTAATAGCCATGCTCCGAATTCCTCTACACAACTGTATACAGTATCATCATGGTAATTCTTAAAGAACACTCTGGACTGAGTGAACCTCATCAAATTGTTGCATTTAGAGTTCGTGCATGCTAATGTAGACAACTAGCTGTTGTATTTTGCTTGAAAACCTAATGAAACCAAGCAAAAACGTCAGTATAAACGGACTTGTCCTGCATCAGGATGTTTTGTGTTTGGTTGCTATCTTTGACCTTGTAAGTTGTGTATGTTAATATGTTTAATGATATCCAAGATCACACTGCTTTAATGTACTTGAATGAGGGTAAACCGTAAATTTCTTGACAATAACGTTTGAAGTATCTTCTGAAAGTTCTCAAAGTTCTCTGAAGTTCTTCTCAATCATCTCTAGATGACTTGGGATGTATGTGCTCAAGGATTAGCACTGGCACTTGCTAAGAGCTCCTCTCCTGGTGTGCCCAGTGGCACAGGTTTCTTTGGAAGAACGTATGAGCTGGCACCTTACAGCCTTGGCAACAGATGGAGTGTGAAGGTCATGTGCAAATAGAGAGGGGATGTTTGCAAAGACACATATGTGCATGCATCATGCTGCCATCACATTATAAAAGCTTTACCAAAAGTAGCATAGAAGATTAGGCTCATGGCAAGATTCAGTATATGGGGCCAAATGAAACCGCTAGTGTGCGTCTGTAAGTGTATACCTCAATTTTAGCCACCAGTCGGATGCAGATTACTTTAGCTGCATGTGGTAGGACAGGATAACAGGAACGGAAGAGAGGGGGAAAAGAAGATCTAATGCAAGAATATGATACTCTTAAGTCAATAAAATCAATTTGATGTCAACATAAAAACCTGTTTTACTTACGTAATCTGTATTTGCCTGTAAAACAGGATATTAAGTAAAAAAAAGTGGGACTTTGTTTATTTAGAAACTGACTGGATTGTGAAAAGTGAGCAAGTCAGATGGCTGGAGGGGAGGAGTTGAACAAATAAGGGATATGTGAAAGGAAAGTTGTTTCTGAGGCAGGGCAATTTTTTATATTTTGATGAAAGATTACAATTGCTGCATCCCAATTTGCCCTGTATATACTATGGCCTAAAAGTATGTATTCTCACTTTGTGAAAGAAAAGTATACACTTTTGAGTATAGCAGAAGAGAGGCAAGTATATTTTCTTTATCTGTATTTATTATCTATATTTTCTTTTATTTCAGCTACATTTATTATGTTAATAGTTTAAGTTAACAATAATATATTACTCAACAACTTGGAGAGAAAAGTATTGGAGAGAAAAGAAGTGGCACATTGATCTGCCAGTCGTGGAAATTTTTGCATAGTGATGAATTTATAGGTTAATGGCCAAACATCTTTATGAAAGTTCACAGTGCAGTTGCAAATGACATAAGTATTTTTCATCAGATTAGATGCTGTTTATTAATCCCTCAGACTCCTTTATTTAAAGCTCTTTACTGTATGACTAGCACATCCACCATGTTTGTAGTTTTTTATTACTTTTTATTTGTGTTTGTAGTTCTGAACCACATCCTTCACCAAAGCGCAATGGGTTGTGGGCAATATTAGCCATTAGAGTGTGGGTGGATCAGCACTTCAAAAATACGAAATTGTAAAAATATGCGGTACCTGTGGGATACTGATTGCAATTTGCTACAATTTGGGGCAAACTTGAATAGAGAATGAGGAGTTACGTCACAATCTTTTCACTCTGCATTGCAATTTGGGAAGGCGCCGCCATATTAGCAGGATATGCTATCCGTTCCCATGGTTACTTCTCATTCTCTATAAGGATAACTGCAAATCTTTGTTTTGTTTTTGCCTTTAAGATAAACAATCAGTCATTCTTCATTGTAAGGAAGAGAAGCTTTTTTATCGCAATGCATGATAATTTGTTTTTTTTTTTCTCTTAGGTTTTGTAGAGTTTGGTTTACAGTGTTTACCTGATCACTTTCCCAGAACTCAACACGGCCTTACATCACATTCTCATTCTTTATAATATTTATGGATAGTATGCAAACTGGGACACAGCAAAATCTTTTTTTTTCTTTGGAAATATGTGCAAAACAGTTTTGCTGCTTCTTGATAAGCTATCTGTTTAGTTGTTATAACGTCAGTCTTCTCTTTAATTAACCCATGGGTCTGTGTTTAATTGGAGAGATGCTCTTTATGTGTTTGTGAGTTATATTCTGTGTGCTCTTCACCTTCTCTGCCTGTCTGCTAATTGGTCATTATAATGTGCTGGCTGACTGGTTTCATTCTTATCCTGATTAGCCCTCTGCTAAACATGAGCGGTTTTATGTTCTCAAAACATACTAGCCTTTTATGTTATTTGAGGATCTACTCTAATATAATGACATTGGTTAACCCACATCTTCACCCTTCGATGATCAAAATGCCAAAGATTCATTTGTTAGAACATGCTGAGAACCACTTGGATTTGCTTTTAAACCGTCTTATCTAGCGTGATCATTTGTTTTCATGGCTGCAATCAAATGGCATAGTATTGCGGCAGTGCGCCGCGAGTATGAAAGTGGATGAATTATTCAGTTTGAATGATATCTGATCTTAAAGGTTCTGTCAGTTGCTGAGAGGGAAGAGAGAATAGAGGGCAAAGTATGGCTCGATGTGATTTACCCAAGTAGGACATGTTCCTGGCTCAACAGCCCTTGTTGGACTCAGAACAATGTTCCTGTCAAACACCCATCGCCCTAATGGTACATTTCATACGAACTCAGATGTGGGATATTGTGACCCGATATCTCTGGCTTCCAAATATATATCATGCAGTTGTCTGATGCTTGCCATTAGAACCAGAAATATTAATTTACTGAAATTTTACACACTTTAAGGTAGGAACTTTGACTCATTGATGCATTTTATTTGTTTTATAAGTAAAAGTTTATTAGTAAATAAAAAAAAAACTTTGGGTGCCACTATGTTAATGTCATACAATCTTAAAAAATATGAGTATAATGTGTATATGAATGTTGTGGCCTAATTTAGGTTTTTCCATATTTTATGTACTATAGAGATGAAATATAGCCATAAAGGTTTTCAGAAAATTCTCATTTAGCGGGTTTATAAGGAGCTGCCTTGTGTGCCCCAAACTACATTTCCCATCATCCTCCTTGGCAGCACAAGAACGCTAATGGTGTGTTCACCAGTTAGGAAGTCATAATTATGCCATCAGATGTGTTTATAAATCAATTTGGGTGGAGCGAGATGATTGTCACCTTTTCTAGAAAAAAAAAACACAAATATTTTTTAACTCTATTCAACTAGCCTTAATGATGAATAAATGATTTGCTTTTGGTTTGTTTTTGCTTTATGTTTTGATTCAATTTATGAAGGTGCTGTAAAATCTTTAAATATGAATCTTTATATATTCTATCATAATTGTACAGTACTATTATATTTTGTAGATGCAACTTAGCTAGTCTTATTGTAAATAAGAAAACAATAATTCCATTCATTTCAACAAAATCAACAGACACTGTATTTATTGTGTCCAGCATATTTTCCTCACTGACACAGCACTGATTCAAAAACTCAGGGCTTAAAGAAAGTAAAGTTTCTGTAGTTATGACTGTGTGGTGGCGTTCATGTGCGTTCAACTGATAAAAATGATCTTTCCGACAGGATTTGGACGCACCATTAAAAACATCAAACACTGATTACACACCTACCTACTGCGCTTCCTCTTTCTCCTTTATGTTGCATCGGTGCTAAATAAACCTTCCTGTGTTAGTCAGGAAGCGAAAAGGAGAGAGAATGAAACATGATACTGCCAAGAGAACCAATTTTATTCCAACTATAATCACTCGTAAATAGGAACTTCCCAGGAGGACCTGAATGGAAGAATGCTGATCCGGAAACATTTTGTACTCGGGTAAATTACATTTAGGTAGAGCTCAGCTTTGTTTTCTCACTGTCTGATGCAGAAGCACGTAACAGAAAGAACCAATCGATTGACCTGACAGCTGACTGAAATGACTGACTGACCCGTCCATCCAGTGTGTCCAGAAGACGTCTGTGTAGTTTCTAATTGTGCCTTTACTCCACGTTCCTTTTTCACTTACTTGTTTGGGACTGCTGGGACATGACGGCCACATTCAGGACCGGAAGCGCAGCTACAAAGCAGTGCAAACATGTGATGAAGGGGTGACATCTGGAGAGGCCCTCGCGGCCTTGGCTCAGAACTCAACTTACATGCACAATGTGCTCGGGCCTGCCTGCATCTTCCTCCGCAAGGGCTTCGCTGAGAGCCGGAAGGCTGTACGTAAGTCTGGACATGCACATCTGCACACACATTAATGTAAAAACAAGTTCTCACTTATCTTGTAAGTGGAAATTTCAGAATTCAAAGCAACACAGTATATGCACTGAACATTATGGACAAAGTACAGTTATTATCACTAAATAGTCTTTTATTATCCTGAAATGGAGTTTATTTTGAAGTATTTGACTGGCTGACTTTTCAAACTAAATAAATCTACATTTTATTATTGATTTAAATTGAAATACATTTATAAATTGAAATATATGAAAATTGGTATAAAGTTACCAAGATTACATGTACTTAAATTGTAGATATTCGTCACTCCACAGGACAGTTTAAAATGGGATGATAAAGGCAAAAAGTGTTTAAAATTATGACAAATAGGTTTTAATGAAATTTGCACTGTATTTCAGCAGCAGCGTTTCCCTGCTGTTGAATCTTCAGTGGGGCAGCAAAAGTAATCATTTTTACCTGAGCTGTGAATGTGATGCAATATCACATAGTCTGTACTGAATTAATATGTACTTACAGTTAATGTCAAGAAATCTCTCCCTGTTGATTTGTCTTAAGGGGATGCAGGTATAAACAAACATACAATCCCTAGTTGGACCATTGTAGTCCGATTCATAAATGAATGAAACAAATGGCTCTTTTTAGTGAATCAAAACAGTGTAGTCTGATTCACAAACGAGAGACTCTTATGAGCCGGTACTTTTAAATGAATCAAAAAGATGTAGCATGACCAGTGTAGTCTGATTCCCAAACAAGTGACTGTTATGAGCCAGTTGTTTTTAATTAATCAGAAACATTTAGCACAATCAATGTAGTCTGATTCCTGAATCAGTGACTCTTATCAGCTGGTTGTTTTTAATGAACCAAAAACATATAGCACTAACCAATGTAGTCTGATTCCTGAACAAGTGACTTTGATTAGCCATTTTTTATTTTCATGAATCAAACACATATAGTGCGACCAATGTATTCAATGTAGTCTGATTCCTGAACAAGTGACTTTTATTAGCCGGTTCTTTTACATGAATCAGAAATATACATAGTGACCAGTGTAGTCTCTTTCACAAATGAAAGACTGTTAGTCAATGTTAGTCATTCAGAAACATATATTGTGACCAATGTAGTCTGATTCTTGAATGAGTGAGTCTAATGAGACGGTTCTTTTTAATGAATCAAAAATATACAATGACCACTGTTTTTAACAAATCAAAAATACTGCACGACAAGTGTGATATTATATACACTGAAGCACTGATACATTTTCAAGGCTGTTCTTCTCAGATGCAGACATTTCCCAGACGAAGCAGTGCTACGTGCTTGGGTTTATGTACGAACTGCAGCAATCTGCCTTTATTAACCTCTGCAGGGGTCTTGGGTCAGGCTCATGTGATTGAGTTCTTCTGCAGGAGCTCAAAAAGTGTTTGGAGGTGAGCCCTGCATGCGCTCACGTTCGAGGAGATGTGTGAGCAGGAAATGCTGGGATCAAAGAAACTAACAGCTTGAGCTGATTATGAGAGATCAATCCTGAGTTTATATGTGCAGTTCCAAATGACTTAATCCAAATGGGAAGATCAAAGTTAAAAACCAGACATTAATTCCTTTAGAGGCAGGAGGGAAAAAACCCTGAAAAGGTTGGGTGTATTAGTTTACACGTGCCATTGTGATCCTAATGCTGTAATGAGTTTTTCTCTTGCAGGAAATAGTGCATAGAATTAAATGACTTTTCTTCAGAGAAGGAGGAGAACGCCAGCTGACTTGTGTCATTAATGGAACAAAACTGCACAAATTAGCATGGATTGTCGGTGATTACTTTGTTTATTTTGTTGCAGAACAGAGAGCTGAGACCAGAGGAAATGGATGGTAAGTTCTACCTCATTGCTAAAGTGTTTCCACAAAAATATTAAAGAGCACAACTGTTTTCAAAATTGAGTCATCAAAAATGTTTCTTAAGCAGCAAATGCATATTTGAATGATTTCTGATGGATCATGTGACACTGAAGACCCTGCTGAAAAATCCAGCATTGCTGGTCACCAGCATAAGGTATGTTTTGCATGCTGGTTGCTGGTTTGCTGGTCCCCAGCACGGTAAGCAGGTGTGCTGGTGGACCAGCATAAGGGATGTTTTGCATGCTGTGACTAGCTTGGGATGCTGGTGTGCTGGTGGACCAACATTTGTTGTTTTTTAGGTGCTGGTATGATCCCAGCAAGACGGCAACAAAACTTGTGCATGTGTTAGATAATCGCATTTCTTTTGAAATTGTTTAGTGTTTGTAATTAAAGATCAAGACAATTTTCCAAATAAATTTTAATAAACTATTTAATAAAGAAAAGCACATGTTGCTGCAAAATGCTGGGTTAAAAACAACCCAACTTGGGTTATTTAGCAACCCAGCGCTGAGTAAATATTGGAAAGAACACATGCTGGGTCATTTTGACCCAGCTGGTTGGGTTAAATGTTTTTACCCACCATGCTGGGTTGTTTTATTCAAGTCATCTATTGTTTAAAAATTATTATATTGCTGGCTTAAAATGGACTGGAAATTTAAAAAACACAGAGAATTACTAGAGCCTACAGCAATAATCAAAAGATGAACATTTAATATTAAGCAAGAACACATGGACAAAATACAAGACAATTTAAATTTATTTGGGTGAATACAGCATAGTTTAAAATATTACATACATTTAAACTCGTTTAACAAGAATTTTAGACATTAAAAATGTAACATTTAAAAGTAGCATTTTAATTTAAGTGAATTCAGGCTTTCTCTTTAATCGCTTTTCACTGAAATAGTGCTA
Source organism: Cyprinus carpio (assembly GCF_018340385.1). Lineage (NCBI taxonomy): Eukaryota > Metazoa > Chordata > Actinopteri > Cypriniformes > Cyprinidae > Cyprinus > Cyprinus carpio. The sequence goes on along the minus strand of NC_056606.1, from coordinate 19,215,055 downwards.
ATTCTTGCGCCGGTGTGTAGCTATAATCCAAGCCGGTGAAGGACTGCTGTTCGCGGGGGAACTGCAAACTTCAAACTGCCGCCTCACGTTTCAGTCATAGCTGAAAGATGCTCAAAACTTAAAAAAGCCCACGCTCTGACTGTAACTCAGCAGCTGGGTTGTTTCATGGGAGACAAGCTGGGAGACAAGGTTGGGTAGAAAAAAATAACCCAGCGTATAAAAATGACTCAACAACTTTGTTACAGAAAAACTACCCAGCACCTGGGTAAATTTTTTTTATTAAAAACAACCCTATAAAATGATGGGCTGAACCCATCATTCGGGTTAATAAAATAACCCAGTATTTTTTAGAGTGTGGTTACATGTTTACACTGTAAAATCCCCAGTGTTAAACAAACACTGCTCAGTTTTCATATGATCCTAATCTATAGAGAATAAAAGTAACACTGAAGCAGTGTTGTAGTTAGTGAAATAAAGTAGATTCACTCTACAAGTGATGACTGAGCAATAGTGATGACACCTGCAGTTAACAAGCGGAATCACTGAGGATAAGAGGAACAGCAGGAACAGAAAAAAGTGAAGAGGTGAGCAGAAACACAACAACTACTTACAGCCACAAAGCCTTAGATGAAATCAATATTGCACCAGAGGATGATTAAACAAATGCAAAAACAGAATTACCATATTCAATTACTGCAAACCAGTTTGGCTTTATTTCTTTCATATGGTACATGCACAAATATTGCTTAAGTCTGTTATCATTATGGTAATTAGCGTTCCCTTTAGTTGAGCACTTGGCCATTGACTTTGGTTAAAATAACGAATTGTTTCAGCAATTCGTCAAAGTTATTATTTTCAATAATATTTCATGGTCCTGACTGCACTGACATACCTTTTACTATGTGTACTTTTTGAAATCAGTGACTGACAGCTGGATTTAGACATATCTGACTTCCCAGATAAGTAAGAAAATCTTTAAAAACAACAACTTTCAGTTTTGAACTTTCATTATGAAGTTGTTATTAACTGTCCCAATGAAAGAGCTCTTCTCATAACCCCTGTTATCCAATGTACACAAGCTCTTTTTAACTGATTTTAACTTACAGCTGGCCTACTGACACTCAACCCTACCATACCCCCATTCTGGTGAACCAGCATCACCAGCTCCATTTTGCTTGAGAACAGCATGCTTGGATATGCTTGTCCACCAGCTAGACCAGCACTATACCAGCATAAACCAGCCCGGACCAGCACTATAACAGCACTAACCAGCATAAACCAGCACTATACCAGCATAAACCAGTCTAAACCAGCACTATACCAGCATAAACCAGTCTAAACCAGCACTATACCAGCATAAGCCAGCCTGATACAGCACTATACCAGCACTAGCCAGCATAAACCAGCACTATACCATCATAAACCAGCACTGTACCAGCACAAACCAGCTTGGACCAACTTGGAATCCATGCTAGTTTTTCAGCAGGGGACTGGAGTAATAATGCTGAAAATTCAAATGTCTTATGAAAAGAAGCCATTCATAGTTAACCTGCAGTGTTTCTGATATTAAACTAAACTGAACTAGAGTCTGTAGAATGCTCAAGTGTTTTAGGGTGTATTCACACCAGGAAAGTCCGCTAGGTCACTTGATTTGGTTCGGACCAAATACAATGTTGATATTTTTTTTTTTTTGGTTCGGTTCGCTTTCACACTGCCCTTTTTGCAAGTGAACCAGAAACAGTAAACAAAACCACACGTGTGTTTGAGGTCATCCATTCATTGGTTCATCCATTCAACTGTACCAGAGTTTGTTTGGAAGCGGACTGAGAACACGTCTTCAGCTGGGTCTCGGTACAGTTGTTTGGTCCGCACCTGAGTGTGATTACTGTATCAACACCCCAAAAAAATAACAACAACAAAGAAACAAAATAAATTTAGCTCCAATCGAACCAAACAAGACAGGTGTGAATACACCCTTAATCGCATATAATTTCTGACATTTCAATGTGTGCAAATTCTCACTCTGAAATTTCCCAACACACTCCAATATAATGTGTCAATTGTTCCAATTTATTTTGAAGAGCTTTTATTTCATTATGAATAGAAAAGGTTTGCAATGAAGTATTCAGTTACAAGTGTTTTGGTCATTCAGAGATTCATTGTTGTGCTTTGTAAGTGCTTTGTAATTGTCTTCAAAATTGTTTTGAAAACAGAGCACATGAGGGAAGCATAACTGTGCTATAAAATATTCTCTTTTCATTATCTCTTACTCGCTCTGTCCTCTTTTTTCCTGACATGCTTTCTATCTTCACAGAGCTACGAGAAGCCTTCAAAGAGTTTGATAAAGACAAAGACGGCTTCATTGGCTGCAAAGACCTGGGGAACTGCATGAGAACCATGGGATACATGCCCACTGAGATGGAGCTCATCGAACTGAGTCAGCAGATCAACATGAACTGTACGCAACATCAAATCAACCTGTTTTGTTCAACATTTATTTAAAAATATAGGTTTTATAGGGCTCTGTGTAGTTCGAGAAGTTCACTAACAGCATGTGTCTTCTGTCTTATAGTGGGAGGACATGTGGACTTTGAGGACTTTGTGGAGTTGATGGGCCCCAAACTTCTGGCTGAGACGGCAGATATGATCGGAGTAAAGGAACTGAGAGATGCTTTCAAAGAGGTGAGGTAGGCCTGCACAATTTGCGGGAAAAAGCAAATTGTGTTTTTTCTGATATATTTTTCTTGCAATGTAAAATGCAGTTTTAAACAATTTAATTGCATTTTTTAATTGCAATTTAAAAAATAAATAGCAATAATAATAATGTTAATTATTAATTATTATTATTAAAAATTATATAAATTATATAAAAATTATATGAAATTATCTAAAAATGATTAATTATTATTATAAAAATGAAAAAACAAAAGAAAAATATTACAATTGTACTATTTTACTGTTAAGTAAAATATTGAGAATTTAAGTAAAATAATATCACCATAATTTTATTTTACATCACAATTGTAAAATTGCAATACTAATGAAACACACAGCACATACATTTATTTAATATAATCACAGCCTTTACAATTAGATAATTGCACTAAGCTATATTATCATTTTGATTTTGTTTCAATTAATAGCGGTGCTTTTAAAAAGGTGAGGTGCAATTTTTCTTATAAAAATGTACTTTAAAATGTGAAATACAGGTTTGGTGGGCTTGTTGGTAGGCCTGCACAATTTGGCCAAAGTAAAATAATAATAATAATAATAATAATAATAATAATGTTATTATTTTATTATTATTACTAAATAAAATATAAAAATAGTAGAAAAACAAAACAGGAAATATTACTACTGAAATATTTAACAAAATTAATAGTAATAATAATAATTGTAAAATTACAATACTATAAAACATGCAGTGCATTGATGTATATATATATATATATATATATATATATATATATATATATATATATATTTATTTATTTTATATATATATATATTTATTTATTTATTTAGCACACAACCTTTAGGATTTGATAGTTGTAGTACGAAATCTAAGCCATGCTACAATTTTGATTTTATTTCAATTAACAATGCAGCGCTAAAGTGAGAGGTGCCAGGTGACGTCACACAGAACAAAAACAGCACACAAATAAAATAAGCAAAAAATAAGCTGTTCCCTTTCTCTCAGTTTGACACCAACGGAGACGGTCAGATCAGTACAGCAGAACTAAGAGAGGCCATGAAGAAACTGCTGGGCCAACAGGTGATGTTACTTTGCTGAAAAGCTTTTATAGCTCTCATCCAATTCTCCTTTCATCCTTTTATTGATTCTTATTCACTCAGGTGGGTCACAGAGATCTGGAGGACATTCTTCGGGACATCGATTTAAACGGAGACGGGCACGTGGACTTTGAAGGTGAGCCACCTTGTGTTTGCTATGCTAATTAATAATGCTAATTTCAGTGCTAATTCCACTGCCGCAGTGTCTTATTGCTGTGCTAGGTGTAGAGAATTGGTTTATCCAGCACTGGAGAAAATGATCGCTATGATCTGTCAACAATAATCTACAAAATATTCCATTCACATTCCCTTCCGTGTGTCTCTTGTCCATATTTTGGAATCCACAGTAAAATTTAATTATGGAAAGCAATAATTCTAAGGTTTAATCCCAAATTTAATTCATTTTTTGTTCTCATTTTGATCTCAATGTTATTAAAGTAGCAATCAACCTTTTGTAAAGCACATTTCTTGAGGGAAAACTGATGTTCCTAGCTCTTTTTGAGGGAAAAATATATAGAAGTACTCTAGTGTTCACAGCACAAGCTCTTCAGTCTAACCAGAACATTTACTGAAACTAATTGCAAAAATAATTGTTCTGTCCCAAAAAGTGGAAAATTACTTTTTATGGAAGAAACCTTGACTAACATAAGTGGAAAAAAATGCAATGCAAAATACAGAATATGAAAAAAAGGACTGAGACAAATGATCCATATTTTTGGATCCATTATTATTTATTTTGCTCCCTCTTGCTGTGAGCCGCTATTGAATCTCATCCTCGTGAAGGGGGTAAAGTGACAGTAGTAGAGCTGTCAACCAGATTATCTCTTAACCATGGGATTATTTCACCTCTCAGATTAACCACGCTCAAAAAGAGCATGAAAACGGCAAGGACAAAAATAGCTAGCACTGTTATTCTTGCTGATGACTGGAGGTGTGACAGTTCAGCGTCCTCTTGTATTTGGAGCTCAGGCTAACTTTGACTCATCTGAGGTCAATAGTACATTTGTTTTGTTTTTTTCTTCCGTTATTTATAAAGCAAGAATTTATAGAGCAGCAGTTCCCAAATGATGGGCTGCAACCCAAAACTGGGACACAGACAGCAGAAAAAAACAATGGCAAATGCAAAAATAATGCCACACTAATAATATAATTATGCAGAGTTTAGATAGCAAATTATATGCTCCAAAAGGGAGAAAAATGTGTTGTTGTTCATGGCAAAACCACACACACACACACACACACACACACACACACACACACACACACACACACACACACACACACACACACACACACACACAAATAGGATACAGTCCTTAAAAAAATGTATCCTATTTTTTAAGAATTTTCTATAATTGGGTGCAATAAATATACTTACATAAGTGTATAAATTGTGATAACGTGTTAGGTCACCACTTGATGTAAAATCTGGATTTTTAAGCAAAACCAGTGGGGAACCACTGTTACAGTGTTTTATTTATTTATGTAATTAAATTTTGGACATGGACATCACAAATACACTGGACAAACCATATGCATTTGCTTAAGTTTTTTTTAGCATACATGCTCATTTTCAACACCTTTCCATGGGAGGCTTTAGAAAAAAACAATAATAATAACACACACACAAAATAATAATAACAATGCTAACAATAAAAGTAATAAGGGGGGAGGAGGGGGAGAAAATATACCATGAAATTACAAAAAAAAAAAAAACATATTCAGAATTATTTATATGCATAAGCATTAGAGCAAAGGTAACATGCTCAGACAATAACCCAGTGGCCACCGCTGTTTTGTTTTTACCAGTAATAATGGCCTATGACAGCTCTGGCGCCTACAGGTTAATAAAACAATTTCTGGTAGTTTTGGCCCCTTTGCAGAGAAAGCAGACTGACCAAAAGAGGTCTTATACTTTGGGACACACAGACAGTCGCCAGTAATAATGGCCTATGACAGCTCTGGCGCCTACAGGTTAATAAAACAATTTCTGGTCTTTCTTCTATCAGAATTTGTGCGAATGATGTCTCGCTAGAGGAAAGGCGGACAAACCATGTCATAAACTGGATCACCTGTGCTCCGGCATAGATAGAGGAGGATGGAGGAGAGGAAAGAAAAGGAGGAAGCGGGAGCATCCTCACAAGAGGAACTTCTGGAACATGACCTCTGACCTCAAAGCACACAAGAAAGAACTGCACTATTACCCTCCATAACAGCTTTCCTGAAGCCCAGAAGCCAACAGTGGGAACGAGAGGATGAATCTAATACTGTGATCGCTGAAATATATTTGTGTAACAGGTTTTTTTTTTTTACCCAATATAAAGCCTGCGAAGAAAGCAACCAATCAAAACAGCAAAGTATGAAAAAATTCACTACTTTCATTTACTGGCATCTCACACCTACATTGTTACAGTATGGCGCATCAGATGAATCGCAATAACATTGCTGTTTCATATTTAAGCTATTTATTAATATTTGTAAAATATAGAAAGATGAGTGTGTGTAGTTTCCCTTTAAAAGACTCTTAATAGCCTATGATAGATTATTACTCACAAAGATTTTATTTTATATATCAATGTACTGGGAAATGCTGGAAACTTTGCTATCAATCATTTGCTATTATTGTAAAATACATCAGACCTATGCACTACTGTATGCGTGGGCATATTTTTGAAATGAAGAGAAAGATTTGCCATAAAGAAAACATTACATTGCCCTTGTTTGCACACTGTCTTGCATGAATGCTAGTGCTGATACTATTGAGTCAACACAGCCAAGTAGCCTACACTTGTGTGGTTCTGTCATGTATTTAAATGTTGTAAGTTAACAGTCCAACAAGCATCTTTGATCTTAATACAGTATTTGAGACATACTTTGTGTGAGTGAATGTGTGTGAGAGAGAGAGGTTGGATTGATTTTCTTGTATCTATATGTGATTTCAAGTTTGTCTTACCTTAGTTATTCTCTGCATGCCAAAACAACTTTTTGTAGAGTGTAGATTTCATTAAAGAGTTGTGCAATCAAACAGTTTCTGATTTGATCTTGTATTCTTAAAACACCAAGACTAATTTGTCAACAATAAAGCAATTGTATTATTGAGCCACATATCTACGACTTCCGGTGTCATTTGCGTTCAGTTATTTTAGCTGTACAAAAACAGTCCCTCATGCTGCTTGATTTGCAAACTAGTTTTTCATATAATTTTAATGTATTGCATTCATAAACACTGGTTTGTAAAGCAAATAGTTTTACAGTTTACTGCACTTTGTTATTGTTCTTGTAATATGACCACATATGAAACGGAAGTTTCGCGCATTTACAAAAAATAGCTAACGTTCGTCTGTCAAAATAAGATGGAAATGTTTTTGCTGCTAAAAAGAGCAACCTACTAGTTAATAGTGACGTGTTTCTGTTACCTGCATGACACACAGTAGAGTTCCAGCTCCAGCATCTGGCCACAGATGGTTCTGCAGTATGTGAGGCACGTACATTTCAACCTTGGCATTTCATTTATAAATGTATGTTTTTAAATCACAATGCTCTCTGTGATAGGAATGAAATAAACCATTTTCAGAAGGCCAAACTGGGACACTGAAAGTCTGTAAAGACAAATTTGCTGTATAAACATTTGAGATGATAAGGAACTGGATGACTTTCAAAAAACCAGAATCAGAATCAGAATTAGCTTTATTCGCCAGGTGTGCACACACACACACACACACACACACACACACACGAGGAATGTGTGTGTGTGTGTGTGTGTGTGTGTGTGTGTGTGTGTGTGTGTGTGTGTGTGTGTGTGTGTGTGTTTTAAGGTGCTCCTGGTATATACATAAATACACATCTGACATGAGAACAGAGAAGAAAAAACACATTTAAATAGTAAGCCTTAACAATAAATAATGTGTATGATTCTGGAACAGTAGATTGATTTATGTACAGATTTGTGCATTTTTTTACTCTATACAGAACTGTATAGATAAAGAGATATGCATATGTATTTACATAATACTTGAGAAGGCAATAATTAAAAATGTAGAATGAATTACATGTGCACACCAATGATTCTTTCTGCTGTCCTAACAGTCCGATGCAGTCTTCTTAAATCTGATTTTCTGGCTGACCCAACTGTGTCATCTGTGCATGTGGCAGGTTGAACTTTTTCAAAATAAACTCCTAAACACACTTTTCACACTCTCTCTAGATGTTTTGATTTTTCTACCAACAGTGTACACATGTATCAGTCATATTTTGTGTCATGAACATTTCCATCACATTACAAATTATACAAATTATCTGTAACATTTTTAGAGCAAAATGGTTGACTTAAGGCTAATTTCAAAGCTGACATTTAATGCATCCTAAATACATAAAATTAAATAAAATTTTAGAGGAAATTACACCACGTCTGAAGGGTATTGATAATTAAAATAAATACAATTAAATAATAAAAAAATATAATAAAAACTCAACCTGCGTTCATAGACCAGCTGCGCGGAGATCAGCGGTAGGAGGGACAATCATCCAATCATCAATGTCGAAGCAGACGAGCCCACCGGAAGCGGAAGTTGCTGCAGCCGTGCTGCACGCGCCGCTGCTGATGCGCTTAAACATGTTGTATAACAACAATAACAGCAGCGTCTCACGATGCTCAAATGTCAAATTAGTGTTTTATTGAGAAGACAAATCAGCATTTAAACGCTATCTTCCGGGCACAGGTCAGTGTAAACAGCGGGTTTCATACATTTAAAGACGTTTGGCGGGTTAATGACGGGATTGAAAGAGAAGCTGATGATTAGCGCTTTAGCATCCTCTCATTTAACGTGCATCTGTATAGCAAACAGTGTTTCATACAGCTGCAGTTTTGCTCAGTTTATGATGCATTTTAGATATAATTGACTTTTATCTCTAAAATTTAGATGAAGAATGTGTTTAGCTTTTTGAGTGCTTTCGAATGGTCCAATACAGTCCATTTAATAGTGCCTATCAACACATTTCGTTCTTTAGAATATAATTCTGCTTTAAATAATCTAAAAGGTGGAAAAGGCTCGTATCATTCTATTTCGTAAGTAATGCAAGAGTATTTTATATAAGCAATTTATTATGAGCAAATCTTATACATAATTCAGTGTTTTCTTTCCTGTTTTTCTAGATATGACAGAACTGGCAGTGGACTGATGTGAGACCGTTTCACAGGTCACTGAAGCACAATATTCTTCCCAAGAGACTAAAAGCAGGAAGGATTGGATATTTAAGTTTTTTTTTAACCTTGATGTGTCCCGCTGATATGTCTATTGCGTTAATTTAATGGATATTTGTCCATTGTTCCAGGCATAAATCATAAGTTTTCCCTTTATGCTCATGAAGGCCGTGTTTCAGCGTAGGCTTCAGAAATTGAGGCGCTTTAGAGGAGTCCATCAGACTGTGTTTAGGTAATTTCGTCACGTTTAAATAGTCCACGTTCTGGTCAAGATGGAGTCCTACCTCTTCCCCTTCGACAGCCTGATCTGTATGCTCTTGGGCATCTCCTTCACGGTGTGGTTCACCCTTCTTCTGGTGTTCATCATCGTACCTGCAATCTTCGGTGTGTCCTTTGGGATCCGCAGACTGTATATGGAGTCCCTCGTCAAGCTGTTTGAGGTGAGTGAGCTGATGTTGAGAATGCCTGCCATTTTACAGTAAATAAATTACTCAACAAGAATATCTGAGGAGCTGTGGAGAGTTACAGCAGGTTTGGTGGTCTGCAGTGGTCTTGTAATTTAATTTGAAAGGTCATTCAGGGAGTTTTGCTCTGTGTTTTTACTACTTAGTTCAGTTGCAGTCAGCACTCTTTCCCTTTACTGAGGATGATAGAGGCCCAAAATAGAACATAGATTCACAATTGACTGAATTTGTAAGTCTGGAGGGTCTGGCTGTCATTCGACTTTTCCTCATTTTATTCTGTGCTGTCACATATTCTTTCATCTTCAAAACTTTATGGACAACATGCATTGTTGCAGGACTCTGGCAGTTTGGGTCATTTCAGAGTGGTTTGTAAAGGTGTGAATTTATGGGTGAGAATGTGAATGCCACAAGTGCAAGTTTTAGAAACGTGTGTCCTCAAGTGCATGTTAGTCTGTATTATTAATAAGCACATGATATGAAAGTTCTTTCCATAAGAGAAAATTCTCTTTACTTGAATTTATGTCAAAATGCAAGCCTATAAACACAGAAGATAGACACACACTAAATGTTAGTCTACCCCACATTGATGGGTCAGGTACACTATTATTCAATAGTTTGGAGTCAGCACAATTTCTTGTATTTTAAACGAAGAAATTAATACATTTATTCAGTAAACATGCATTGAATTAATCAATCACAGTAAATACATTTATAATGTTACAAAAGAGTTACATTTCAAATAAATGATTTTCTGTTGAATTCTCTATTAGTTAAATAATCCTGAAAAAAATGTCTCATGGGTTATACGAAAATATTTAACATCACAACTGTTGGACATTGATAATAATAAGAATTTTTTCTTGAGCAGCAAATCAGCATATTAGAATGATTTCTCCGGGATCATGTGACACTGAAGACTGGCGTAATTATGCTGAAAATTCAGAGTTGTCTTCATAGGAATGAATTGCATTTATAATATATAAATTTGAAAATGGTTGTTTTAAATTGTAAAAATCTTTTCACAATATTTCTGATTTTTACGGTATTTTTCATCAAAGAAATGCAATGCTTATAAGCACAGGACCCTTTCATAAACATTTAAAAAAATAAGACCGGTCCCAAACTTACTGAACATGAGCTGAGAAAAATGATACAGAGATAGGAATTCATTTAAACAGTTCTAAATTTTATTGTAATATTGCACATTTTGGCAGTGCTGTTTTTTGCCAGTGCTGTTTCAGAAATTGTCATATTGGATGTTTCCACCCAGAAATGGCGAAACAGTGGCCTATTCTTGATGCTCGAGGATCCTCTTTTTGGAACTGACAGCAAGTATCACAGATTTCACATACTTTGTGTAGCGTGACACAAATCAGTAGGTCTAATGCATGACTTGATGCTAAAGATTTGTATCCTTATTTTGTGATTGAGATGCATCAAGAATAATTTTGTAATCACATTGTTTTTCTAAATGAAAATAAAATCCTGAGGTGCCTAAATGTTACTAATTGTTGCAATCATTTGTTTACGTAATGCATGTCGGTAAGAGCTCTGGGTGTGACCTTAAATAGATTCTGATTATTTCCTATGGTGCCACTCCCCTCTCATCTTTCTGGACTGATGTAGTCACTCTTTCTGACCCTCTCCAGTCTTCCTAAGAAACTCCAGATGGCTGTTTTCCAGTGACTAACTGCCCTGTACTTTGCTGTTCTGTGACCCTGAGCAGGGGTGCGAGATTTAGTCTGACAAGCAGCTTGACTGTTCACTCTTTCCCTATCCTGACCTTCCTGAGTCACAGCATCATCAGCGCCTGCGAGAGTCACTGTTTACTTTGATAGAGCGCATGGACATCTTTCCACACTCGGTGCTCAGCTGCTGTCCTTGCTTGGCTAATCCACTTTAATGATCCCTAAGGGAAAATTCAGATCCAGCAACATCAAATGTTGTGTACACGTGTACATACATGTGCAGGTATCAATAAAAAAAGCAAAATATTGAAAATATTTACAGGGTTCCTGTGAGTCTTAAAACATCTTAAATTCATTTTGAGCAAATTTAAAGTAAAAAAATATTAAATATCTGAAATGGTTTACAAGTGTAAACCTTTTCAATGATTCTGTGATTCTCTTCTTTTCATTGGTTACTAACAATCTTTAAAACTTATTTGAAACCCTCATTAAAAAGTTATGCTCAGTATTTAATTGAAATGCAGTGTCTTGTAGTACTTGATTGAAAATAATCAGTTCAGAAAACATTCAAAAATATTTAGGAAGAAATGCATGACATTTTGGTTACAAAAACATATCTGGAATTCATGGTTTATTTTGGAATTGTATTCTAAAACCCATTAAGAAAACAAAAAAAAAAAAATAAAATCTTAAATGTGATATGTCTTAAATTTGATTTTAAAACCTATGCAGAAATCCTGTATTTAGTTCAGTGTGAGGCAGCAGGTTTAAGCCAGACAGGTTCTTTTAGCTTGTTCGTTTCAATCTGAACTGATTCAAGTGAGTCAAGTGCTCCTAGAAACTGCATTATAGGTAAATATTGGGTTGAATGTTGTTTATTGCTGGATTCATAGGTTTTAAAAGTTTCATTATTAGCGATGAGTAAGTTCTAAGTGATTGACAGATGCTTTGTGAATCGTTTTAACCAAATTATTGAAAAGAACTGGTTCAAAAGTCTGCTGAACTGTCAGTGGTTGTGGTTTTCAGGCGCTCTGGCTGAACTCCAGGACCCGGCAAGGACACACGGATCAGCTGTTGTCTTCTCCTCCCCAGTGGTGTTTTGGGCGGCTGGCTGTGATTCTGTGGAATTGGCTCCCCAAAGGCTGTTTACCGCTTGAATGTTGTTTGTTTCCCCATCCTCATGACAGCTGCTTGAGGTCTCATGGGGTCTCAGTCCAGCCTGCCTTTGGGGATACAAAATAAATGTAACATGGTGTAACAAAAGGACGATTAAGTGTTTCAATTAAGATATCATGACTCATGTAATGTAATTCCCTAATGAAATGCATCATCTATCACCATGATGCAAAGGTTCAGTAAAAACTTTAGCACTTTTAAATTGGTCAAGTACCACAGTTTGAAATATATTATTGCTGCTTTAAGGCTTTTAACACGAAACTACTGTGGACACACTAGGGTACTGTGCTGAACTATTACAGGTTGTGATTTGCTTAATTTGTGTGTCTAATTCTCATTCTGTTTTCAGTGGGCGACCTTAAGAATGGAGCGAGGAGCTAAGGAGAAGAATCAGCATCTCTACAAACCCTACAGCAATGGTGAAACACTAAAAAGATCATTGCCACCGACATCTTATCTTCAATATCATCATAACCCTGCTTTTTCCCCCCTCAGGGATAATCGCTAAAGAGCCAGTGTCCCTCGAACAGGAGGTCCAGGAAATGAGGCGTGGCGGTGCAGAGCCTGAGTTTGACATGTCTGACATCTTCTATTTCTGCCGGCGAGGTGTGGAGAGCATTGTCGATGATGAAGTGACCAAGCGCTTCACGGCGGAGGAGCTGGAGTCCTGGAACCTGCTGACCCGAAGCAACTACAACTTCCACCACATCAGCACCAGGCTCACTGCACTCTGGGGAGTGGGAGTGCTCATCCGATATGGGTTTCTCCTGCCACTCAGGTCAGAGGAAGATCTTTGGATGCTGCATGAATGCTTTGTGGATGGATATTGTTCGTGATAGTAGGGGTTTTTAAATTGGTAATCAGTTTAAAGGAGTTGAACTGGCTCTCATATTCCTGTTCATTCTTAAAGACATGCTAACAGAAAGATCAGTTTTAAGACTGGATTATATTACGCAACTTTTGCACACAGTTTTCCCCTGATTTGCAGTCTGGACGAGTCAGTGTTAGTTGATGAAGGTCAAAATCTGCAGATTTTGAAGTTGAGATATACCACAATCTATGTGACCCTGAACCACAAAACCAGTCATAAGGGCAGATTTTTTTGAAACTGAGATTTATACATCATGAATTAATGAGCTTTCCATTGCTGTATGGTTTGTTAGGATAGGACAATATTTGACTGAGATACAACTATTTAAAAATCTGGAATCTGAGGGTGCAGAAAATCACCTTTAAAGTTGTTCAAATGAAGTTCTTAGCAATGCATATTACTAATCAAAAATTAAAAAAAAATATAAAATTTTGACCCATACAATGGATTGTTGGCTATTGCTACAAATATACCCCTGCTACTTATGACTGGTGTTGTGCTCAAGGGTCACATAACTAATTAATAAACTTTTAATTTATTTATTTTTAAGCTTACGACTTTGATTTCATCCAATTGGAGGATATCAAACGTTTTAGTGTGTGATTCCCACCTTAGGTCTGAAAGTGGGGGATTCTCAGTCATTTAGTCTATGATGCCCAGTCTGTAACTGTTTATGAATTCAGAAAATGTATAACATCTAGTGTTCTGGATTAAAAAGAATGCAGTGTATTTCAGTGAGAAATAGCTTCTAGAGAGGAAATAGAGATGTGGCCTGATTCCAAACCTTAAAAACTGATGTAGGTCAGCGGTTTTAAACCATCAGCGATTTTAAACCGTCAGCAGTTTTAAGGGTTTCAGGTGCCAAATGCTAAGTGCTCAAGGTTAAATGGACACCTTATATTTTTATTCAAAAGAACTATTCCGAAAAAATGTGCAAGTCACCTGAGGCTGTTTGCAGTCTTCTCTAGCCCAGGATGTGTACTGTAATGCAGACATAAAGTTTGTTCTGATAATGCTAAGCAGTGTCATTATTAGATTTTGCTTTTCAAACTTGCTGTGTTGCTCTTAACAGGGTCACGCTTGCTTTCACCGGGGTCGGTCTTCTCGTAGTTCTGACGTCAATCGTTGGCCTGTTTCCAAATGGAAGGTATGTCTTGGTCGACTTCTGATTTAAATGCTTGGTAATTGATTGACTTTGTCTATCTATGACTGTCTGTCCTGTGATGCACAAGTTTGGCTCAGTTGTGCTTTAAGAGAAAACAGTGTAAACATTGATGTAAACTCCCATTCAAAAGTTTGAAATCAGTAAGATTAAAATAGCATACCTTTATTCAGCAATGATAAATGATCAGAAAGTGACAGGAAAGACTTTAATAGTGATCAAAAAGATTTCTATTTCAAATAAATGCTGTTCTTGTGAACATTCAATTCATCAAAGAATTCTGAAAGAAAAACTTATCCAGAAAAATAGTTTCCAACATTGATCACAAGAGCCAATATTGATAATAAGAAAACAACTGAGCAGCAAATCAGCATATTATAATGATTTCTGAAGGATCATGTGACACTGGAGACTTGTGTAATGATGCTGAAAATTCAGCTTTACATCACAGAAATTAATCTTTTTATGGCTTGTAAATGTGTTTATTAACACTGATTTCTCTACTGGGCAGAATGAAGAATTATCTCAGTGACAAGGTTCATCTGATGTGTTACCGGATCTGTATAAGAGCCCTCACGGCCATCATCACCTACCATGACAGGTACTGACACATAAACGCTAACATATGCCAATATTAAACACTATTAAAGATCTCTATGCCTGCTTTTACTTTTCATATTTCTTAGTATCCACTTGACTTTTTTTTCCTTAAAGTGAGAATAAACCCAAAAACGGAGGAATCTGTGTGGCCAATCATACCTCACCTATCGACGTCATCATTCTGGCCAGTGACGGATGCTACGCTATGGTAGTGTGATGTTTGTGTTGATGATTTAGGTTCAGTGTTGATATTGAATGCATGACCTCTGTCTCTATGCGTGAATCAGGTGGGTCAGGTCCATGGTGGTCTGATGGGGGTCATTCAGAGAGCGATGGTGAAGGCCTGTCCTCACATCTGGTTTGAGAGGTCTGAAGTGAAGGACCGACACCTAGTGGCCAAACGGTAACATTGCATTTCCCTCACACATACAGTATTCAACTCCTCCAAGATTAACTTGCAGTTATGATTTGAACAAACTGATTTAATTTTTTTTTTAGATTAAGTGACCACGTTGCAGACACAAGCAAACTGCCAATCCTCATATTCCCAGAGGGTGAGTGTTCAAACTCCTGCTTATATTACCATTTCGTACTGAAGTATATGTGGAATAAATACACTGTTTTGTCATTTCTAAAGGAACTTGTATTAACAACACTTCAGTCATGATGTTCAAGAAGGGAAGCTTTGAGATCGGTTGCACTGTTTACCCTGTGGCCATAAAGGTTAGAACAGCCTCCGTTTTCTCTTACGTGCTGGCTTTGTTGTTTATAAAGTGTTTTAAATTCCTCTTGCTGTTATTCTGGCAGTATGACCCTCGTTTTGGTGATGCGTTCTGGAACAGCAGCAAGTTTGGGATGGTGAACTACCTGCTGCACATGATGAGCAGTTGGGCCATTGTGTGTAGCGTCTGGTACCTTCCACCAATGAGCCGCATGGTGAGTGGTGAAGCTTCCAAAGAGACACATGCATCACTATATACACACTGCTGTTCAAAGTTTGGGGTCAGTAAGATATTTTTTTAAAGAAATTTATATTTTTATCGAGGAAGGATGCATTCAATTGATCAAAAGTGACAGTAAAGACATAACGTATTTCAAATAATAGCTGTTCTTTTATACTTTCTATTAATCGAAGAAACATGAAAACATGCATCCAAAACAATGTTAAGCATCAGATTTGTGAAAGATCATTAGACGCTGAAGACTGGAGTAATGATGCTGAAAACTCTTTGAAGACGGGAATAAACCATATTTTAAAATATACATTAAAAACAAAACGGTAATTTTGGATTGTAATAGTATTTCACACTTTTACTGTTTTTACTGTAGCTTTGATCAAATCAATCAGCCTTGTGAACAGTGGTTTGTTTTTCTTTTCAAAACTCAGACAATTTTTGAGCTTGTCGGTCACTCATTCACTATATTTAGGTGAGTTTTAAAATCATATTCTTACAGGAAGGGGAGGACGCTGTGCAGTTTGCCAATAGGGTCAAAGCGGCCATCGCTAGAAAGGGAGGACTGGCAGATTTGTTGTGGTGAGTTCCCATATTAAAGAGTGTCAAACACACAGGTCACTAAAAAGGATGTGCATTGACATTTTGAAATGAAGTGAAGCTCAAAACATTTGTGTTTTGCATGTTCACAGGGATGGTGGTTTAAAACGAGGGAAAGTTAAAGAAGTTTTCAAGGAGGAGCAGCAGAAACTTTACAGCAAGGTTTTAGTGGGCAGCAGCGAAGACCGCAGTCACTCTTGAAGGGACGCAGCTGTCTGCTTGACTTCACACATGCTGCTCGGTGCTCACAGCGAGAGCCTGGACCCTCAGCGGATGCAGTGTGGCCCCAGACTGGCCCTTTCCTGAACCTACTCATACTGAACTGTAGAACTGAACTGATGAAGTCATTGTGAGTTGGTGGGAAAAGTGTGTTGCTAGACCCTCGGCTCACTGCTGCGCCTCAGGAGCTTTTGCAGCATTGCATGAAAGTGTCTGTGGCAGTCAATTCCTGGGCTGACTATGATTTCAGTTTGGAGTGAGAGTTACACTTGGCATACTTGTTATTTTTTTTCCCTTCACAGTCTGTTAGTTTTGAATATTTGTGCTGTTACTATAATGCATGAAGTCCCAGGAGAGGAATGAGTGGAAGAGTTTGAAATTATTTATTTAAGCTTGTAAAAAAAAAAAAGAGGAAAAGTTGAAAAAATGGTGTGTGTAGAACTTCAGTGTTTATAGAACCATGAGGAACCATATCTGTTACGTGTTTAGCTGCTCAGCGTTCATCTCCTCATGGCAGCCTCTCTAGTGTGCTGTTTGTTCATTTTTTTAATAAAATGTTTTTTTGTTTTTTTTTAACATTGTTAATTTCTACTTTTAATTTGACATTCAATCTATCTATCAAGCTAGTAAAAAGATAATTAGTTAGTAATATGTATTTATTTGTTTTGTCAGAATTGCGGGTTATTATTAAAATTTAGAAAATCATAATTTTGAGGGAAAAAAGCCAGATTTGTAAGTTAAATTGCAATTACCATTTTTTTATTCCATTGTGGAAAAATAAAAATTGCTATGTAATAAAAATAGCCGAATTAAATAAAATTGTATCACTTTTCACTTGAGCGAAGCATTTTTAGAATGCGTGACCATGACAAGCGCGAAACGTTGCAACAGATGCGAAACGTATTTGTTGAGCACTTGCATCTAAAGGCCCGTTCACACCAAGGAGGATAACTATAAAGATATTGTACTAAAATCATTCTCAATATTAAAGAATGGCAGAGTCCACACCACAACTATAACAATAAAGGGACCGAGAAACAATATCATTGGAATTACTTTCTGAACTGTTTTTTCCAGCTGATGAATGATAAAAGTATTGACAGCCAATCAGAATCCATCCTCCTATCATGAGCTGGAGAATTTAAAGGGATAGTTCACCCAAAAATGAAAATTTGATGTTTATCTGCTTACCCCCAGGGCATCCAAGATGTAGGTGACTTTGTTTCTTCAGTAGAACACAAATTATGATTTTTAGCTTCAGCCGTTACAGTCTCTCAGTTGTAAAATGCATGACAATGGTAACAAAATCTATGAGAGTAAAAAAAACATGCACAGACAAATCCAAATTAAACCCTGCGGCTCGTGATGATACATTATTGTGTAAAGATGCAAAATGATCGGTTTGTGCAGGAAACTGAACAGTATTTATATAGATTTTTTTGCCTCTGATTTACACAATGTCCGAACTGTTAGAACTCTTGTGAACGCACAGCAGCAGGCGCCTGAGGCATCTTCTTCTTCTTCTTGCTTCTTCTAGGCTTATAAGTGCATTATCGCCACCTTAAAGCGGCAGACACGCTTGCACTCAGAGTAAACAGACGATATCTTCGCTGGTGTGGACACTAATATCCTTATCTTTATAGCTATCTGTATAGTTATCGTTCTTGGTGTGAACAGGCCTTAACGCATGTTTACTTAAAAATGAGAGATGGAAAACGTTTTGTATGTGAACAGCTCTCTATAATATCATGATAAATATTGACAATAATTAGCCTACATTTTATCCTTGTACTGTCCGATACAGCGAACCTCTATGTTTACTTGTCGAACACGTTACAAGTGTATGTTTAGTTCACTTTACTGACTTATGACTTGGTGTAGTTACTGAAGTTATACTACAATATTGTACCTTAAATTTAAAGCATTTTCCCCACCTCCCCACCTTAATTAGCACTTCAAAACGGTTTACAAAACATTTTATTTTTATACTACTGTGTTATACTATTTTAATACTATAACGTGTCTTTGCGGCTTGATTCTGTTTACCAGAAGGTGTAATCAGTTGAGAACATCATGTGCAGATGTTTAAGGGTGGTGCTGACTCCACACAGAGCCTCCATATCTCTAAGCTACAGAAGAACTTTAAAAATACACCATAAACACGGCTGACCCCTTTAGTCTTACTGGCACAGGCCAGAGTAAACACAAACCAATTTTGTTGTTCTGAAAGGAAATTAAAACCTAAAGCATACAGAAGACATTTCAGATTCGGCTGAATTTGACAGGTCCACCACCATGGGGGTTTCGTATCTGTGGAGGAAGAGACTTCAAGATGACCCTGACTGTCTCAAAGGTGAGTTAAAGATATTTGGCCCACATTTTCTTGTGAACAAAATATGGAATGTGTTCAGCATAAGATGCCTTTGATTTCTGGTGTGTTAAGGAGCTGTGAGGACTTACCATAGAGTGTTTTATTAGGTTTGTGAAGATAGCCGGGCAGGTGATGCTGGGCTGCAGGTGGGGGACGGCATACTGGAGATTAATGGTCAGGATACTGGAGCCATGTTGAATATGGAGGCTCGGAACAAAATTAAGACATCTGAACATCAGCTGTGGCTTCTAATTAAAAGGTGGTAAAAACAACAACAACAACAAAAAACATGACTTTGCTTTGGCAGAAACATGCAGTTTCATAACTAAATGCTACATCCACAACATTCACACCATTACCATGTATATTTAAACCCCAAACCACAATAAAAAAAAAAAAAATGTACAATAATATTACAAATACCAGGGGCTTGTTTTTTAATGCATTATTTTGACAAGTAAGAACATTTTCTCCCAAAACTCAAATTACAATAATCTAAAATTACTCTCCTTACTGTAATACAGAAAAAAAAAATTGAATTTATTTTTGTTCATTTAAAAATGAATAATTCAAAATTACAATGAGCATTGAGAATAAAGAGAATTTCAAAGAAAACAAAAATTCCTAATTTCAAAAAACACTGTAAACCCAGCAGACAAAAATAAAAAATAAAAAAGAAACCCTATCAAACCTTTCCCTAAGAAAAAAATGTTCCGTGAATGTTCAAAACATCCAGTTTGTAAAAATTGATTTAAAAATGTTTGTCTTGGTTATGCAAAATCATTATGGGAACATTTCATTTGGAATGTTCTGTGAACATACTGAAACAAGTAGTAACATTTTTTAAATTGTTAAACGAATTTCCAACTAAAATATGTCAAGAAAAAGCGTTAAATAGCAATAATGTGTTTGCAAGGACCAGATAACTTTGAACGAACATTCTATGAATATTTATATTCAAATATGTATATAATATAATATATTTTAGTTTTTTGTGGTGAAAATGTGAATTTTTGCAAACACTGGTGTGTGTTGCTTTTCACTGAAACCCATAATAACCTAGTTTCTTATTATCTTACAGACCAGCAAAAACAGATGTCATACAGTGCTGTGGTGATCCAAGACTTCCTCTTAATTCGGTTAGTTATTCATACAGTTAACTGACCAGCTCTTTGTGAACATACTGTTAATGTTAAATATTGCTACAGGGAAGGCCTATTCAGCTTGTTTGAATAGTGAGAACGATCCTGTTTTGTGTATTGAAACTTCCTGCTGTTTTCCTTCAACCCAGGAGTCCTCAGTCCGGCCAAAACAAACCCATGAGTCAGGACAGGGCCAGTCCAAGAGGTCAGTGCACCAGAACCATACTGAGATATCTTCAAACAACATCACGTGTTTCTCATTGTTCATGTGTTCAGAGCCCCACAGGAGAGAAACTACGGTCCAGAGCAGCTGAAGCAATACCATAAGGTGGGGAACATGCAGACACTCATTTTACATTTTAATAATGTTTGTCTTGAATTCAGGTTTGTACATTTAGTTTAACAATATTAAATAGACAAAACCTACTGTTCAAGTCTTTTGAAGGCTTTGCTGCCATCTTGTGGTCCAGTAAAAAATTATTTGAAGAAATAATTTTCCCCCCCCTTGTTTTATTGGCAGTGTTATTTAAACATCAACGTATCAACTATATATTATAGTTTTTTTAGTACAATATAATAATTATAATTATAATAATAATTTTTTCAATTTTCTCTTTTCATTTTCATTTCAAGTTTTTGTAATCTTGCTTGCTGTTTTTGTAATTAATGTTTTTTAAATATATTTTTTAAGTGTTACTTTTTAGTTTGAGCTTATTTAGAGAAATTTTGCCTTGGAAGCTAGCTAAAAAAGTGATTTTATTTCAGTTAATGTTTATTTTTATTTCCACTGTTTATTGGTTGCAGGAGTTCACCGCAGGACATAACTCTGCATCTGATTGTATCCAAACAGTGTCATATGAATCGCAGACTACCAAGAAAAAGTAATACCAATATTATGTTTGGAATACTAATGTACTACTTACTGCATACTTCACATTATATGCATACAATTTTAAAAATATGCATACTTTATAGTGGTTAACATACTATTTTGTTCTAAATGGTATGATAAAATGTAATTGAAAAGAGCATCATTCAGTGTCACATGATCCTGCAGAATCATTCCAATATCCTGATCTGATGCTAAAGAAACATTTCTGACTATTATGAATGTTATTTTCTGTATTTGTTTTATATTCACATTTAATATTAATAATTTTTTCAGGTTACATAGAACATCATTTATTTGAAATAGAAATGTTTCATAACATTATAAATGTTAACATAAAATGCATCATTTCTTCCGAGCATAGCTCATGTCATTTTGTCCCATACCTGTTGAACTCACATTCCTGTTTGACTCTTTTCTCAGGGTGAGTTTTAATTATCCAGTATGGAGCTACGGGCCAGTTGATCCTGAAGAGCTGATGAGATTCAAGAGAAGGCAAGTTCAACCTCAGCAGCCCAGACAGTCCAACACTTTCAGAATACTACAGGAGGGACTAGAACGTGAGTGTTGCGTTTCACTGCATCTCTTGCATTCAGACCTCTTGAATAAAGCATTAAGGATGCCTCATGTAATAAAAACACACATGAATTGTACAGGAACATCACTGCCATCTGGAGTGGTCCAGCGGTGTCAAAGGTTTCGCACTTGTGAGAGATGTGGTTACATCATTGTGTAAGAACCTTTCAATTAAGCTCATATTGTCTCAAGAAAGAAAAGTGAGGTTAAGTTTTTTAAAGTGCAGTTCATGTCAGGAATGCATGACGATCACAGGCATGTTTAGCTCAGTTGTCTGTGTGTCCTGCTGCAGAACTCAGGTGGTGAAGATCAGAGAGAGACGCTACAGACACGTGGAGTGCTATACCTGCAGGGACTGTGGCTTTAGTCTCATGGAGCGAGGACATTTCTGTGTGGATGAGGAGCTGTACTGTGGGAAACACGCTCAGCAGAGATGCCAGACAGCCAATGGCCTTCACTCACTTCCTAAAAACACTTGAATTCAACGTTTTAATATGTTTTCAGCTGTTTTATTTTACTATCATTGAGCTGTTATAGCTCTTATTAATATTTTGAATCAGTTTTTATTTTTATATTAGTTTTATTAATTGTATCGTACGTTTTTGTCATTTTAGTATCATTTTAGTTTCTTTTTAAGTATTTTTTATTTTTTTTTTTTTCTTTAATTAAATATCAGTTTTACTTTAAATTAAAATTAGACAATTGCCTTGCCAACTAGCTGGAATATTTACTTATTTAATTTCAGGTTGTTTTCATTTTATTTCTGGTAACAAAAAGGATTGTTTATATACTAATAATACTGGTTTTCAGATAGACCATGCTCATGATGCTGTTTCAAAATTTTTATAATAGTGGCAAACGTATAATTTACCTATAAATTCTGTCTTATTTTATTCTATGCAACACAAAAGCAGAAATGATCTCCCTAATCAATGAAAGTGGATGGTGACCAGGATTATCAAGCTCCAAAAAGGACAAAGAAGCACCATGAAAGCATCATAAACAGTCCTGAAATACTCTGAATCCGTACAATAGCTTTGTGTGAGGAACACATTGAAATTTAAGTCATATTCAAAACAAATCATGCATTAAGGGATATTTCACCCCAAAATGAAAATTCAGTCATCATTTACTCACCCTCCTGTCGAACACCTATGAAGATATTTTGAAGAATGTTGGTTTTGGTCCCCATTGACTTCCATTGTTTTTTTAGTTTTTTTTGGTCCATTCTATGGAAGTCAGTGGGAGCCGAAACTGTTTGTTTACCAACATACTTTTTTCTGCAGAAGAAAGTCATACAGGTTCGGAATGACATGAGGGTGAGTAAATGATGACAGGATTTAAATATTTAGCTTAATTATTTCATTGCACATGTTCTAAGTCCTCAGTAGAGGGTACTATTTTCTATTCTATTTCACTATTGTTTCACTATTGCATTACAGTAATTAAATACCTGCAGTGTGTGACTTTGAGCTGTGGCTGAACGATGAATTTATGCTATCAATAAATATCTGGAATCATTATGAAAGAGATGACATCATCAGAATGCATGTTAACATAGAAAAAAAGAGTGTGGCATTACATGAATAGCAATTCACCTCAGTAGCCTGCAGTCTGACCTAACTGAACTATGTAAAGGAATAGAGTAAAAGAGAGTTGACATGCAGAACTATGAAGGCCCTGAATGACGGGTTTCAGGAACAATACAAACACGCATTATCCTCACAAAGGAACATGCTGTTTGCTCACATCGTGTTTATTATTAAAAGCCTAAGTGACAATGGAGATTCATTAGTAATGAATGATGGTGACTTGGTGGAACTGTGGAAAAACAACAGATTAATGTACAATTATGAATAGAAACAAGCTAAATTTATATAGCACATTATACAATACAGATTCAAAGCAGCTTCACAGTAATAAACAGTGTAATAAGAGTGTTAATGTTGCAAAATTCATCAAATGACTTTAATTTTAGCTGTAAATGCTTATTTCTTCAGTTTACTGTACGAGAGGGAGGAATGTTTTATTTTCAGAAGTCTTTCTTTTTAGTTTAAACTCATGTGCAATAAAATAACAACTGTGGGTTCCCCTTTTTTTGTGAACAATGAGAAGTGGTCACTGCCAGCATGACAGTTCAGTATAATTGTAGCTTTGTGTCAGAGCTCTACAGTTCTCTAATGTCTAAATTTAGTCATGGGACATTTTAATTACACACCTCTGTTAAATTGTCATAACTGAAAGGAACATCATAGAAATATTATTATTGTAATCATCATTATAAAGCAAATAGAGAAGAATTTTTACAGCAATTGTTATGCAAATATTGTTTCCAGGCGTTACGTTATTCTTCAGCTCTACGTTGCGTCACGCCGGGCCACGCCCACACGTCGTTGCTCAGGATTGTGGGCGTGGCTGTAGAGTGACTCACTTGTTGCTTCACTGGATTAGGTGGAACTTTTCCAGCGAGCGAAACATTAACGGACATTTGACGCCTTTAAACTTCTCGCTAGACGGGACAGCACGCGCGTCCTGCTGACTTTTCAGTCCCAACTGAAACGAGTTGGGTTTTCACAGAAATGTCTCTGGCAGAGCAAAGCCAGCAGTGGTTTCCCACCAGCGTCCAGGTAACGGTGCACCAGGCGAGGGGTTTGCGGAGCAAGGGGAAGAATGGCACCAACGACGCGTACGCCATCATGCAGGTGGCCAAGGATAAGTTCTCCACCTCGGTGGCGGAGAAGAGCGTCGCGCCGGTGTGGAAAGAGGAGGCCGCGTTCGACCTGCCGCTCTTTCACCCCGGTAACGCGGAGCGCTGCACCCTACAGGTGTGTGTGATGCACCGGGCTCTGATGGGACCCGACAAAATGCTCGGACAGGCGACCATCAACCTCCTGGAACTCCAAGACAATAAATCCCGTAATAAAACTGAGTGAGTGAGCATAATATTTTATATAAACAATATATAGACTTAATTTCTGCACAACAGTTCTGGTCCTCATATTGGCAAAATTATATACTGTACAGTATATTATATAAATTTTGCCTTCTGTTTTATTTTATTTGGCAAAACACAAGGCCTTTCTCAAGTGCATCTGACTTTTCTCGGCTACTTATTAGTGTTTGGACACTTCTACAAGGATGCTTCTGTGCTGAAAGACGGCATCAAAACTTCCTTGTGTGGAAATTATGAGCTGAGCTTTGAATATTCTTGGACTTGGTCACAGTGAAACAGTGTGGTATTATTATTAGTTTTTTCCCCTCAACCAGACCAGAGGTCACTGACCTCCACAATGACTCAGAATCCAGTCTTTTTATATTGACAGACGACAGTTTCTTAAGGATCAGAATCAGTTTCTTAAATGGAATCATAATTTAATGAAATTCCATTAGCATTCCTTTGGAATGTTTGTTAAAGGTCAGTGCAAATCTGTTTGACTGGATCTGGTGGTTATTTCTTCTCTATGTAATCCAGGGCCACTCGGCGTACATTATGCACATACTTCATGAATAAATTAGTTTAGCTCTAGACATCATTGTAACATCAGTCACGGCAAGCAAAGTTTCGGCACACAAATCCATCACAGCATTCTGACCTTGGTTTAAAGAGCTTGTGCTTCTTTACCTGTTCTCTGAATGACTTCCATTGTTTTCTTGTAAATGTTCAAAGCCTTTGATTGGAACCTGCCTGGTATTTTTTTTAATATGAGACCTAATTCAGTCTCATGAACAAAGACAGCCAGCGCTCGTCTGGCCTTCTGCCCAATAATTGTTTTGCTGTATAATTTCATCTGATGTTTGAGTCAGGATGAAAGCTGTTTTTTTAATTAACTAGTCCACTAGAGAGCTCAGCTCCTGAGTCTTTTTAGGGTCTGACTGAGACATTTCCTGTTGTCAAGTGTAAGAGCTTATTATGTCATATCTTGTTGTGCACCCACGTGGGCTGCTGTTGCCCCAGGTCAGAGGAACCGGAAACTCACTCCGGTCTCTCTAAGTAAGCCGACTCTCATATGAAACTGGACCTCGGCGTTTCTTGTGAACCGATCTGCAGTTCTGATGGTGATTTCGAAGTTTGATCTCAGGGTGTGTGTATACGATTGACGGTCTTGGTGTTGACATCAACAGGGTGTTATCACTGGAAAACATAGTTTTTTTTAAATGTAACTCTTTTTATGTTAGGAACAGCTTGATCATTTGAATATTCCCGATTCAGTGCAAGTTGAGCTTCCAATTTCAACGTGTCCTTTTTCTTTAATTAAAAAAACAAAACAAAAACAAATCAAGGTTATGATGTGTGAATGGGCTAATATTTGGAGAATTTAATAGCAGAAATGTAAATTTAGGTTGCCACCGTTCACTTTTATTGTAAATTTAACCTATATTAGAGTTTTTGTTTTTTAAGAAATATTAAGCACAACTTCTGTTGAACCCAGAATATTGATAAAATAAAGTTGATTCATTCTTTATGCCTACATGAATCAGAAAACTTTAATTAGTTCCTATTCCTCTCATTGTTGTCAATTTCACTGATCTTCATATCAGTGTTTTTTAATCTGCTGTTCCCAGAACTAGTTCCTGGTTTTTCTTTTATCGTAACCTAATAATTTATTTAAAAAGAAAGAGTATTACTTATAAAGCTTGTAATTAATAATAACACTTAAGTGTTACACTGATACTTACTGTTCAAATGTTCAGCTTCACAGTGAGATTTTATTTATTTTCGAAAGAAATGTATACTTTTATTAAGCGAAAGTGCATTAAATTAATCAAAAATGACAGCAAAGACATGAAAAAATATATATATTTGGAAAAAATGCTGTTCTTTCTCTATTCATCAAAGAATCCTGAAAAAATATATAATGGAAATGTTGCTAAGCACAACAGTTTTCAACACTGGTAATAATAAATATTTATTGAGCAGAAAATCAGCATATTATGATGATTTCTGAAGGATCATGTGACACTGAAGATTGGAGTAATGATGCTGAAAATTCAGGTTTTCAATCTCAGGAATAAATTACATTTTAAAATATATTTAAATAGAAAACCGTTATTATAAATTGTAATGGTATTTCAAAATATTGCTGTTTTTACTGTATTTTTGATCAAATAAATGCAGCCTTGTTGAACAGAAGACACTCCTTTAAAAGACATTAAAAAAAATCTTAAAGATCTCAATCTTTTGAATCAATCTTTTCTTGTGTGTTTTAACAACCCTCAGAATCTGAAACCCCTTTGTGCACATTTGTTCTCACACTCAAATTTCCTCTCTTATATTGTGCAGCCATTTAAATGAAACAGTATTTTAGAGAAGGTTAAATATCTAACATCCCTTTTCTGGCGTCTGATTGTTCTGTTTGTGCCCCAGTTCTCTCTCAGGCTTTGACACACATCACACGCGCTGCCTGATAACTCATTTTCTGTTAGTGTGGCATAAAGTCAAGGCTTGTCAACTGCTTCAGACTTCAAAGTCATGAAAACACTCAGTTTTCTCTCTCAGTCACACATATAAAGGATATGCCTAAAATATGCTAAATGCCTCATGCTAATACAGAATGTATCAGAATGTTCTTTCTGCGTGACCTCATGCGCTGACACTTATACACGGGAACTCTTTCCTGATTCGAGGCAGAATGGGAGCACGTCACCCGTCTGCTCTGACTGTCACCTAACAAAGTTTAGTTTGTTGGTTGAACCTGGTTGGTTGAACCTGTAATATTACAAGGAGAAATAGAGTTAAATTCAATGTCTTTTACCTCAACAGAAATAATTCAAGATGATGAAAACTTGGATATTGAATCCATTATCAAAACAAATATTTTGCTAGTTGGAAATATCAACATAAGCCCATGTTATGTCCCACATGTCCAATTATCTGAGCTTCATGCATAGTTATTTTAATATTTTACAACAAGTAAAGTGAAACTCTATATAGTTGAGCTTAGGGAAGGTTCTTGCGCTGCTGCGTGTGATAAAACAGTCCTATCACATAACACTCTTATCAGTTTGCTGGCACATGCAGGAAGTCAAGCTGCTGAGAGACACACTGGAACAAAGAAAAATCCAGTGCTGATTCATCTGATGCTGCCTTCACTTCCTGTCAGGGCACAGCTGTCATTGAGGATCTTTCAGGGCGAGACAGATGAGTTTGTCAAGAACTTTGCTTCTTAAAGTCCCTTATTATCTTATCCAACACTTTCCAAAAATAGGCTTATTTTGGAAATAAGTCATTTTTCCCTCCTTCAATAGAGGCATTTAAACACAAAATTTTAAATGTCAGTCATATAAACAATCAATTATATTCCATTCTTGATGTAGAAACAGTCCACAATGTGTCACTTCTTTCAGTTTCTAGCAGGGTTATTATCATTAGGGAAAACTAAAACTAAAACCATAAAAAAAATAAAAATAAAAATGATAATCATTTTCATAAACATTAACTGAAATAAATGAACATATAAGAACTTATTTTATTTCAACTAATTGCCAGGGCAGCATTTCACATGTTTGTTTAGTTTACATATAAAAATAAACTATATAGAGAGAGAGAAAAAAAAAAAAAAAAAAAAAAAAACATTTACTAAAATTAAAATGAAAATCTAGCAATTATCAAAAACTATAGCAGCATATCAAACAGTAACAGTATAACACAGTATATCTAATTTTTTAATGAATTTCATCATGCTTTAATATCAAATCTAAATATCAGTATATTGTTAAAATGATTGCATGATTTGAAGTAATCCAGAAGGTCAGGTTGCATTACAGAACAAAAATCATTTTATGGGGGGGGGTGTAGACTTTTAATTTTAAAAAAAATTAGCTGATTTTTATGTTAGGTTAATATTTTGTATATAGCTTTTCAAGCTTGTCTAAAAGGTCTGAGCTCATCTCAAAGCAGGCAACACCCTTTTGCAACTTCCCTCCTGTGACCAGAACTTTAATGCAACTTCTGTGCAATGACATGACGGCAGAAGCTGCTTGTGTTTGCATCAGTGCATTTCTATGGCTGCGAGGTGTCGTCCGAACATGTCGAGTCATATAAGCACCTCCCGTACGTGCAAAGCCATTTCTCTTGTCGTTATGTAATTAGTATTAAGGTAATGTGGTTTAACAGCTTTTATTGTTTAAGGCCATAATTGTGATCGCTCATGGTTCACTCCTTCCAGGATTTGATTCAGCAACTTTCTGGTTACCAGCCCTTTAACCACTCCTATTTTACGCCCTGAAATTCCTGTTTTACACCTGTTTTATACCTGATTGCAGGTATTCAGACTTGTAGTTTAATGGTTAGTAAAGTCTAAAAACTCTATACCATGTCAAATTGTAGATTGTTTGCATGTAATTGCTGTGATTCAGAAATGTGTTTATGCGAAATATTTACAAGAATATTCATTATATTGTTGGCAATACAAAATGTTTTCAAGTCATTTAATATATAGGTAAATACTGCTGTTTATATGTTTTATGTTGGTGCAAACAAACCATTAGCCACTAGTTTTTTTTTTTATGTTCATTTTAAGCAAATAAATACTTTAAAAAACTTAAAAGACTTAATGTATGTACTTTATTTAAATTCTTAATATTCTTGTTTCACTTCTGCTTGGCAACATTAACGGGTCTATATTGTGATTTATGAGGGGAAAAAAATCAGCTTTTTAAGCCATTTCAGAGAAAACAAATTAATATTACAGACAGAAATGAGTTGATTTTAATTGTACTGTTTATCCCAACTAGCTAGTTTGTTATTCTCGGACGTAAATATGTGCTAAATGTTATTGAGGCATAGGCAGGCAGCAGTGATCATTCACTAATAATCCCAGAGTGTGTTGTTATATTTAGCTTCAGACTCATCGCAGTATTATTTAGCAGATAGCCACAAAGTCATTGCAACCCATGCCCATCATGTGATTTTCTCTGTAGCATTGGAATTGCATTACTCACTGGGTCCAGTGCACTTACTGTCGTCATAAACACTAAGGCTGGTTGAGAAACAAGATGGTTAATGGTTACTGACTGTATTGAGAACTCTGGAGATGTCAAGCTTCACCAGTTCCCTGTTGACTTTTATAAGGTTTTAGTGAATTTCCATTTTTTCCTGACCCTAATCTGCCAATGTGTGTCAGTTTTGTGGCATTCTCAAAATTGCTTTTCTAAGCCACCCACTCCATTCTCGCCAGCCATACGCTACTGCAAACATAAGTTTCCATGAAACGAGTTCTTCATGCAGTTACCGCACCCTTGTGTCCTCATCTTATTCCTCTCTGTTTTTCATGGATCTAAGTTGGTTGTTAACATAGACATGTTAGCTCACCAGCCTAGACATTCCTGGAAAACAACATGATACATCTCTCTTTGTAGCGAAGAAACAGCTTGCTCAAGGCTGTAAGTTGTATTTTGGACTTTTTAGATTGATAGACCTATTTTAATTTGAGACTTTCTACACAGTAGGTGTTTATTTTAGACCCTGAAGTCTTTATCCACTAGTATCCTTGAGTTATGACAACACAGAGTCTCAGTCATTGAACCTTAATGTGCTGTTCTGGTTTATAGCTGTTGAGGAATGTCAACAATCACGTGAAACTATTTACTCGGACTTTGTGAATCCATAGCTTTGACTGCACAACAATCTTTTTGCAGGTCTGACCAATTTTGTAAAGTGTAGCTAGGTAACACAACATCTCATATCTTCCATGTCATGTCTTGCTTTTAGCTTTCTTTTCTTTGATAAGGGAGGTGCTTTGGGAAATGAAAAATGCTTAAAAGGAAACATCCTGTGCTATTTGTGTTCATACAGATGGTTCAAATTGATGGGCAAGACGGGGAAGGCTGATAAAGACAGGGGTGAGGTGCTTCTAGACATTCAGTTCATGAAGAACAACATGACGGCCAGCATGTACGACCTCTCTGGGCAGGACAAGTCACGCTCACGGCTTGGGAAGATCAAGGATAAGCTGAAAGGGAAAAAGAAAGATGGGATGTCGGATTCTGCTTCTGCCATTGTGCCTTCAGTCAGCCACGTACTGACTGACAGTGAGGGAGAAGAAGAACCCGATGCCACACCTGGAGCCAAAAAGAAGAATAAACTCAAATCCCTCTTCGCACCCAAGCCGGGTTTGCACCGTAACATGTCCCAGTCCATGTCCACACTCGCCACCCTGCCTGAAAAAGACTCGGCCATCAGTCTGAGCAGATCGTCTGGCCTAAATATAGAGTCTCCTGAAGGTACATGCGACACTATTTGTTGTTGTTATATTTTTAATATTAGGGATGGATGATATGTCCGCTACCATATTGTTCCTGCAGGTACTAGCAACACCAAAGTGCTAGGTTTGATTACCAGGGAAATCATAAACTAATAAATATATCCAAATCCCTTGGATCTGCCAAATTCCAATGTAAATACTGATATCCTCTGATATGAATTATACTGATTAAGTCTGATTTGGCTAAGGTTTGACTGGCTTTATGTATTCACATATTTATTTATTTATTTAAAAATTTAAACTATATTATAGACTGATAATTTATTAATTTGATTATCATTATAAATTATAATTAACTATTTATTTTTGTGTTATGGTTTTTAAAGATTCATTTTAATTAGGGATATTTCAGTTATGTAAAACCAGATAAAATAAAGATTTTTATTTGAAATATTAAATAATAAAAAAAAAGCTATTTATTTTTCAGTTAATAAAAAAAAACTAAAAAAACAAAAAAAAAATAAAAAAAAATAAAAACAATAAACTTGACTGAAATAATAAAACTGAAATAAAAATAAATAAAAACTATACATACTTAAAAAAACGAAGAAAAATGACAAATAATTCTTTAAGAAAACACAGTTACTACATTACAAAATTACTAAAGATGTAAAATAAAAAAAAAAAAAAAAAAAAAAAAATATAATATCTTAATGATACTAAAATAACACAGATGTTAAATTAGGGTTAGATGATGACGAAGGTAGTCTAAATGTGAAAATATGGAAAATGAGCATTATAAATGACTGATAAATTACCAAAAAATTACTAAAATCTCCAGTATAATAAATACGGATAATTGCTGTAGTACCGATATATTGTCCAACCCTACATAATTAAAACATAACTAAAAAAACATAATTAACAGAAGTTAGGGTCTGCTAAAATTGATAGATTTGTGCAAAATTTCAATAGCTTGTAGTATTATTGTGATTTTCCTCTTTTTTTTTTTCTTCAAAGGCAAAAAGAAGTTCAAATTTCTGAAGCACAAGCGAACCGGAAGCTCTGACAGCAAGGTTTCCCAGGGTACTGGGTCTCTTGGACTGGGCATGGTGCAGAGCAACACGTGCATCAACGGCAGTCACGTCTACACAGAAGAGTCAGACACCAGAGGATCCAGGGCCGGTTCCACCTTCAGCCTGAACAGCTCCGGCCACGGATCCATGGAGGATCTGCGCAGAGGTCATCACAGGAAAACCTCCAGCACCTCAGTGGACTCCTCGGACCAAACTCAAGAGAATGCAGTGGAAGAGATGCGCAGAAGTCAAGAGGAACAGAAGAAACAGGAGGAGAAAAGAAGACAGGCTGAAGAGGACGAGAGGAAACAGATTGAGAGAGAAGAGGAGAGGAAACGGTTGGAAAGAGAGGAAGAGAAGAGAAAGATACAGAAACTGGAAGAGGAGAGGAAAAAGATTGAGAGAGAGGAGGAAAGAAAGTGGATGGAGAGAGAGGAAGAGAAAAGGAAGCTAGAGAAACAGGAAGAAGATAAACGGAGGAGAATTGAGAAAGAGGAGAGAACGAGACTTGAGAATGAAAAGTTGCAGAAAGAAAAAGAGATAAGAAAGTTGGAGATGGACAGAAGACGTGCTGAAGAGGAGAGACTACTGAAGGAAAAAGAAAAGATGGGAGCAGAGGAGAAGAGGAAGCTGAAAGAGAAAGCAGACCAGGAGAGAATCAGGAAAGAGAAAGAAGAAATAGAAAGACAGAAGAAAGAGAAACAGCAGCCCGAGGCGAAACCCAGGAGTACTCGACTGAATATGAGTAAAAATGCATCTGATGAGATTAACTCAGACCGCATCCCATTCACCAATCCCATTGAAGACCCCCTCTTATTCGACGAGAGCTCCTCCAATCCCTTCGAGCAACCCACCATTTCTCAACCTGAAGCCCTCAGTCGGTCCACCAAAGTCTCTGCAGTCAAGCCAAGGTCAGTGTCTTACCTGAAAACACAGAAGTTTGTTTTTAAATTACATCCATTTGGCCTTATTTATGAAACATACAATTTTTTATGTAAATTGTTAGTGAAACCAGCTATTGCCTAAGAATAAAAATCTGTATGTGTTACATGATGAATTAGGCCCAAAAACACAACATGACAACTTGACAATTTATCTGTTCTCAATGAAAGCGAAATAGGTGTGTGAGGTGTTAAAATCAGCCACACAGAACATCTTTGATGTTTAATATACATCTATGAGGGGCACATTTTGGACCAATGGAATGTCACTGTGAGCGGGGACACTTTTCATGAAAAGTTCTATTTGTACTGTAAACAAGCAACCTTGACCAGTCAGTTGAATGCATTTAGCTTTTGTTTACTAATCAGAACCAAAAGGAAACACTCCTTTTTGATGAAGTTTGTTTTTTGACAGATATCTCTAAGAACTCTTAATGATCTTCAGAACTCATACTTTTATCATTTCACAGAGCTGTTTTAAATCATTCTCCAAACGTCTGCTTTTTTTTACCAATTCTGCTGGAAGGCGAATCCATGACCCATGATCACAGCTTGAGTATTAAAGGCATGAAAGTGTCTCTCAGTGTTTCTGTAGTATGCTTAGACCAACTCAATTTCAGTGTGGTAGGGCCCATAACACCACGCTATCATGATTAACGGCATCATATAAGAGCATATGGCACTATTACTAAATTGTACAAGTCCAAAAAAACATCTGGCATGCAACACAGTTCTTGTGTGTGTGTGTGTGTGTGTGTGTGGTATATAGGTGTGTATGTGTATGTGTATTGTGTATGTGTATGTGTGTGTGTGTGTGTGTGTGTGTGTGTGTGTGTGTGTGTGTGTGTGTGTTGGTATGAGTGCGTGTCTGTACAAGTCCAAAAAAACATCTGGCATGCAACACAGTTCTTTCGAAACTATTTCAAGGACTCAAAGTAAGGACAATCCACATTAATGTTTTGTTTTTCTCATCATATTTTCTGAAGATGATTATCATACCGAATAAAATGAGTAACCCTTAAGCAAATGAAATACCCAAACCTGAATAAAGAGTCTTTCTTACCATGGTCTTATGTTTATTTCTGATGAGATGCATTAATGGTGATAGTTATTTTTAAGGTCTCTAACCCTCATTCTGTTAGCTCTCGTGTGGTACTTGATTGAGGTCTAACCGAGGGGAAGCTGGAGAAATCTGTTTCCCTGGAAAACAGCTGACCAGCCAGTTCCTTTTCTCTGACTCATGCACTTGAGGGCTTCATGAAACAGTTCTGGAATGTGTAGAAGACTGCAGAGCAAATAGCATGATTTGAGGGAGGCTCTTTAAATCTAAACCAGCTATCTCTTCAAGGCAGCAGTTAAAGTAAGGAGGTTTTGTGAGAGTTTCTCTCAGAAATCATTATTGCTCAAATGTAATGTCCATAAACCTATTCCAAAAAGGTTTGGAATAACATAAGGATGAGTGTCAGAATTGTAATTTTGATGTTAACTATCCCTTTAAAAAGTTTATGGATATTGATGACATTTGTTCAATAACATGAAAGTAAATAGGGTCAGTTTTAAAGACTTAAAAGGGCCCTTTTAGTGGTTTCCACAGTTGTTGACCAGAGCAAAGTGGCTTTAACTTGTTTGCCAATCCATTTCGATATTTATCAGATGTGTTTGATCAAGTTTAATGTTCCCTTTCATTATCCTGCTTCTTCAGTTCTTCTGTTTCTGGAATCTTCTTTTCACAAGCGTCTGTGCCAAACACCAACCCATTCTTAGAGGACTCCGATGTTCATGGCAGAAACACTCAGAAAGTTGTCCATCTCGGAGACACCACAGAAAGGATAGATAAGAAAAGACGTGCCCCAATGCCTCCCAAGAACAAGACACAGAAGGGAAAACCAGATGTCCCTCCAAAAGCACCAGCGATTCCTGAAGCCACAAAAGCTTTTCCATCTATAGCAACTATAGATGATGGAGACTCTGATTCCTGTAGTTTACAAAGGGACAAATGTCCCGCCCCTTTACCACCAAAAAACAAGCAAGAAGTTCAAAACACACATGCAGACCAAACTACCACTCCTCTTCATAACGGTGGATGGAGAGCTACTAGATTCCAGGAAATAGACCAGACTAACAAAGTGTGCCCAGTTTCACAAGATGAGTCAAGGACCTCTGATGCAGCCAATTTTGGGAACACCAGTATATCGCATTTTAGCCAGGGTCATCCCAGTAACAGACAAGAAACCAACCCTTTTATATGTGCCGAGGTCATAACAACTAAACACAACAAGGGTCCAGCTCCAAAGCCTTCATTACAGTCAAAGTCTTGCAAGACATCTGCATCTGAAACTAAAACAAGTAACCAAGCTGAACGTGAAACCAGTGCTACCTCA
Organism: Cyprinus carpio; assembly: GCF_018340385.1. Taxonomy (NCBI): domain Eukaryota; kingdom Metazoa; phylum Chordata; class Actinopteri; order Cypriniformes; family Cyprinidae; genus Cyprinus; species Cyprinus carpio. Next base: position 19,179,751 of record NC_056606.1, on the reverse strand, counting down.
AATTCCATTGATCAAATAGATGAGTCTACTGACAAGCTTGATGATCTTCCTGCAGATGAACAGCCTTCAACCAAATTGGAGCACTTCGAAGGCCTTTTCTCAAGAGAAAGTAAACACAAGGATTTACCAGAAAAGTCTTATCTAGACTTTCTTGGAGAAGACATACCTTCAATGTCTGATCCAGTCCTTGAAAAGGTTTTCTACTATGTGAATGATCCCAAGAATGCTGAAAATGTATTGCTTGAGAGTGGCGTTTCCAAAAAGAAGAGACAGGCCCCGTTGCCTCCTGCCAAATCAGCATCCAGCCAGCAACCAGAAGCTGCACTGAACTCAACCAGTCAACCCAGCATACAAGATCAAGACAAGTCATTAACTGTTAATAGTAGCAAGTCAACTTCAGGTTTTTCCCAATCCCTGGTGAACTCCTCTTCAACCTCCAGTCAGGCTGTCGCTCGTTTGAAACTGGAAGCAGGTCATGGGTCAGAGCGCCGGTCTCTCCCACAAGCCCGAGTGTCACCTATTGATGTTCAGCCCGTCACTGGGCAGAAAAATGGGAGTGAAAGTGAGAAAACCGTTAATTCTGCCTTCAAACCCAGCAGGTGAGGCCATGCATAGAACTTCTAGAGACCCTTAGAAGTAGAAGCAGATGTTTACGGTAGGTTCCCGTTAGCTATCCTGTGGTGTTTCTTGAAAAATTTTTTAAAGGTTGTGATGTTGAAAATCTTTGTTGCAGAATCTATACTCCAGACGTCTCCCTGTTTACCAGTTCTGCTAAAAGGCAAATCCATGACCTGTGTTCACAGCTTAAATAATAATTGCATGGAAGTGACTCTCTGCGTTTCTGTAGTATGCTAAAGCCCAAAGTTCACTTCAGACACGGAAGGTGAAATGTTGAGACAGAAGAGTACACTAGGTAGTACTGTGAATATGTCAAACTCGTTCATCCATGGTTGAGTGCACATATGGTACTTTTCCACTGCATGGTACGGCATGGTACTGCACGGTACAGTTCACTTTTGGGGAGTTTTCCACTGGGTACAGTACCTGGTACCTGGTACTTTTTTTAGTACCACCTTGGTTGAGATTCTAGGTGAACCGTACCATTACCAAATTGTGACACGTAAACTCTGCTGATCACGGATTGGCCAGAGAATCGTCACTACCTGCGTCACTGAACTTGCAACACAAACACAAAAGAACTGCTAGATTTAAATCAGCACAGCCAGCGAAGGATTGAACGCAACTGTTTTGAAAGAGCGCACCTTTTGTTAACCACCAAAAAGTTTTGTTGTCTGTTGCAGAAGTACAGACGTTCCTCTCATTGATAGCAGAGGAGCGGATCCACTGAGAGCTTGATGGGGCGACGTGGAATGAAAAAGTTTTTTTTTTAGTTGTGCAGTAGAGGCGGCGCAACTATAACTACATGTAAATAATCCTGCTCACTCTAAAGCGATACTAAACTGCAGTGGAAACGCAAACCGTGCCGAGTCGAGTCATACCACAGTGGAACAGCGGCATTAGTAGCAGTAGCAAAGTAGCAGATGTTGGCTGTAGGTTCCTGATAAGAATACTCTGAAGTATTCCACTCATTTGACAGTGGTGTAAGAATGACCTGAGAAGTAGGAAAACTTTATTAAACTCACCAACTTGACTCATGAATATTAATTACATGACATAGTATTCACCAAGTTTTGCACCTCAGTGATTGGAGGGCCACTGTCCTGCAGAGTTTGGCTTAAACTTGCCCCAACACACTATTTCTCAAAAGCATCATAGGCTAAAATAGATACAGTATCTAAAACCATTTGCTTTTGGGAAACACAGGCATGGAAGTTCCTAGCAAAATTGGACACCTCAAATATCTGGTTATTTTTTTTTTATTTAATTAGGGTTGGGATGTAAACTCTGCAGAAAGGATTGGCCACCCCTGTCCTCCCTGAATTATTGCTTACTGCTTACGAGATGGATTACCTTTTGCTAGGTCTTAAAATTGTCTTTTGTTTTGGCCAACTGCATTTTATTCTTTGCACTTTAGTCAAAGAACATAAAACTCCTAAAATGTTACGATTATTTCCCAAACGGTAGGAAGGCATAAGTTACAGTGGTTTCTGTGCCACATGTAACTTATTGCTTGACTGCAAGGTGTGCATATCTGTTTACATTATTACACTCTGGACCCTAGATTACTCCTTGGGACTTTCATGTGACATTCCACATAACTTGCCTTTCTGAAGAACATGGTTTGCAATGGTTTAAACTTTGTCTTTTCAGAGTTTCAGATCATATGGTTGTGATGTTTAATTTCCCAGTGTGAACTTTTTATTTTAGCATAAATTCTAAATTCTACAGTTATCCGATAATTGAAAACCACAGATATGAACACTTTCATCTTTGAAAATAAAGGCATCAGTTTTCACATTTAACAATTCCTCCATGTTCTTTGAAGTTCAAAAATTCAGGGCAATATGTATTCGTCATCCTTTCTCTCTTTTTTTTTTATATCAAAATTATGCAAAAATGTCTTCTGGCAGAGTTCTGCAATTGACTGCTTCGTATTCCACCCCTGCAAACTCAGATCTGCCTGTAAGACTTATAGCTCTCGATTTCTTTTCAGGCCCCATGCAGTGAAACCCCTGAGCACCACTGACAAGCAGCCAGACCTCAGAGAGACCCAAGACGCTTCCAGATCTGCTAAAATTACAGATGACCTGCAAGTTAAGATGAAGGTAGCATTTTTTCTCTCTCTTTACTATTGTGTAGCCATTTACCATGCATTAAATAGAAATATGGCTGTTAAGATTTTCTCAGCTGACTTTTAAGCATGCTATTTTTGTTTAACTGTATCTTTCAGGCCCCAGAGGCTAAAGGGACGGGACCTTACTCCCAGCTAACCCATGAAGAACTCATTAACTTGTTAGAAAAGCAGAAGCAGCAGCTTTCTCAGAAGGATGCTAAGATTGGGGAACTGGAGCAGTATATAGACAATCTTCTTGTCCGTGTCATGGAGGATAGCCCCAACATCTTAATGTCCTTGAGCTTGATGAAGAAGTCAGTTTGAGCACTTTTGTAACAGGGTTTTGTATTTAATGTGCACTGTAATCACATATATGGGGTGAACGTCAGTGCATGGTTGTGGGTAAATCACAGAGATTTCGACTAAATCCAGTAGCTGTAACTGCAGACACTAGTGAGCCGAAGATCAGGGTGCACACTTGACATCTCTGGCTGAATGGTGACGAAATGAATGTTTGTTATTTGGCTTGCTTCAGATCCACCTAACTATGTGGCTGGTTTATTCTTGTACATGTTAAAATAAATCATATGTTAAGTATTTTCTCCAAGTATTTTACTTCCATTTGAATTGCTAATATTCTTTGATTAGTATTATATAAATTATAAATACCAGCTATCAAAGCGTTCAATGGATGCAACCCATATGTTTAAGTAAACAAAATAGCGCTACATATATTCTAGAAAAATGTTTTATATAAAAAAATTTACAAAGCTATATATTTTGTAGACAGATCTCTGTATTGATACTTTGTTTTCTTTTCAATGAAGCACTTTAAAAGAATCAGTTCATCTGTAAATAATGAACGTGATCATTTGTACTTTATGCCTTTTGTCACGTAAGCTGACAGCTTTATTATTCTCTGCTTTTGAAATAAAGAATGTCCCAGGCGTGGCTTTGTAAAGGGCTGCATCACACGATTGTGTCTGTGCATTTTTAAGAATACAGGTTAAGCTTTAGATGCTGTTATGGCCCATAACAAATATGTTGGCTGTCTTCACAGGACTCCTGACAGTGTTTATATGCTGCAGTACCTGTGGGATTTCAGAACATTGAAATTGACCAAGGTGTTCATCATTTCTTATAACTTGGTGGTTATAACTTTCACTGTCATTTAAAATAAAATTATAAAAATGTGTATTCTTACACTGTTTAAGTGAGATACCATATTGATTTCTTTGGCTAGATTCCACTAATACCACATTTAACCTGATGAGAGAAGAAGAAAGCTAAAACCATACTGGCTGGCTAAGCTGGTTAAAGCTAGACGGCTGGTTTAGGCTGGTGTTCAGCTGGTTTGAGCTGCTTGGTGAGCTGGTCTGCCAGCCTGACCAGCTACATAAGTGGCCAAAATCCTTCTAAAATCAGCTTGCAAACCAGCTATGATCAGGATGGAAGAAGACCAGCTAAAACCATTCAACCAGCTTTTGTTTTCCAGCAGTTTTATTGTAATCTCAGTTATTTAACTGTTATTTTTGTAGATGCTAGTCTATGCAACTTGTATGCAACTAACATTTCCAAAAAAAATTAAATAATAATAATAATAATACAACAATGTTAAAATTAAGTCAGAAAATTATAGAAGAATATTTACCATTTGATACCGTGTTAAGTTTTATCTTACAAGTTTCCCCACGTAGGAACTTATTATTATGGAACGTTTACTGACAGCCTCGTTTCCGCCCGGACCAATAACGTCATCAGGAAGAGCGACGGCGTTCAAAACAAACTTAAACTTGTCGCAAGAAGATATGAGAGTAGCCTCATGCAGTTGTTTGTGCGAAACAGAAACAACGCACTTTGATTGTGTATCATAGTAATATTTAACCGACTATATGATGATAATCTGCCACCAGTAAGATGCACAAATATTTAATTAATGTACATTGTCTGTTTGTTTTGACACTTGCTGAACAATGTGATTCTCTTTCATTCGTTCCGTATTGCATATGATTGAAAGTTTGTCATTTGCTGATCAGTAGACGGTCGGATATAAAGAAACAAAACCCTGCTAAATTAGCACCTGCTTAAAGCTTTTAGATATTCTGTAAAGTGTTTGCATTCACAGTCTGATAGTGTCCAGTAGTTGATATATTCTCATGCAGGTATGCCGAGCAGCTGTCCCGACGCTGGCTCGTCTAATGTGGCGGAGTATGATCTGTACTCTCAGAGGCAGTGGGTGTGTGTGGTCTCTGAGGAACATCTGACCACCACACTGAGCGATGAGACCCAGGGCAGAGGTAACACAGCACTGCACGCTTCACTGTTAACTGATCTTAATTCGGTCTGCTTGAAAACTGCTGGTTTGACATCTGTTTCTTTTGCTTGGTCCAGCTCTTCCACAGAGGTGTTCAAGCAACCTTGTAGAAATCTAATTGCTGGTAAGATCAACATGTCCTAGTATTTAACAGCCTAGTTAAAAGTCATGGACATCCTGGAAAGCTTCTGCTATGAGTATGTCGAACACTTTTATGACTTGCACGATGTCTTAGTTGACGTAAAGTCTTATTGTTAACTTTCTGTGTTTTTTGTAGTTTCAAGCTGGGTCCTCGACAGGTGGAAGAGGTGTTTGCTGAGTCTCCCAATGGCTGGCGGACAGGACATCTGTTTTGATTGAACTAGCTTCTGATGGCTGGATAGTGACGGGCCGCCAGCCTTTGCCCCTCCTCATTGCAGCGGTGTATTTGATCTGGCAGTCACTAAATCCTATGGTGAGTGACGGAATATTTTCAGAATTGTGCCATTAAGTGATTAACACTGAAAGTGAGGTGTTTGTGGTCCAGATCTGCAAGATGTCCGTTAAAGATCGCTTCATCTGGAAAGCATCTTTTGTTTACACACATCTGTAAGATGTCAGATTTATGCACATTCCAAATCATAAACACCTGAAAGACATTTTATAAACGTCTGTTTTACATCTAATAGGGAAACATCCTATAGACGTATTGCAGATGTGTAAACACTCAAAAAAAAAAAAAAAAAAAAAAACATCTTGCAGATGTAAATACTTGACTTGCGTGACTTGTGACGTGTGCTATCATCAGTGCATTTTGTAAGATATCGAAATATGACAAATGCATATACTGTGCATTTTGTGTATGTATGTATATGTGTGTATGTGTGTGTGTATATATATATATATATATATATATATATATATATATATATATATATACATACACATATATATATATATATATATATATACATGTATATATGTGTGTATAAATTATATAAATACATTTAATTAAATTTATTTATTCAAATTTTAAAAAAATTGATATATATATAAATATAAATAAATATACATTTCTACTCAGAATCCTGGAAAAAAAAAATGGTTTCACCAAAAATATTAGGTGGCACAACTGTGTTCAAATTTTAAAAAAATTGAAACTCAGTCTGTTTTTCTAAGCTATTTAGATTTGTATAAATGAATATAGATAATCTTGACATTTTTATTTATTATTTAAAACTCAAGCCTCATCACTTCTAAAAACAGACATAACAAAAACTGTAAAGGACATAAAGGCAATTTCAAGCAAATTGAAAAAAGGTGCGCAAAATAAATATGTGAGATTTATAGTATGTATTTTCTTAATGGATAAAAAGCATTTCTGAAAAAAAAAAAAAAAAAAGTGCTGGGCAATGATTAATTGCATCCAAAATAAAAGTTTTATGTAATATGTGTGTACTGTGTATATTTATTATGTTTTTATATATATATGTATGTATGTATGTGTGTATAATTTTCATTGTATAAAAATATTTAATATATAAACATAACATATTTTTCTTATTATATACATGCATGTGTGTGTATTTAGATTCAGGCACACACATTATGTACACACAACTCATTTTGGATGTGATTTACTACCACCAGACCACTGGAGTCACAAGTGGCAGAGGGTTGCTTCCGCAGCTGGAAGTGACCGGAGATGAAGACATGTCAGACAGTAAAAAAGAATCATACATTCTCTCTCAGGATGAAATTGAAATGTATCGAAAGGTTTGGAACGAACTTAAGGAGTGAATAATTGCATTGTGTTAGCTTATATTTAATTGCTGCTGATTTCCTGATACCATCAGTTTTTTTTATTATTATTACATTGATTTAATTTATTTCATGGATTGCACAGATTGTTCTGTTCATTTTTAATAAATGTATTTTTGTTTGAACAGTTAAATTTCTTAATTATTTCTGACTATTTTTGTTCTGCTTTATGATGCCATTTTATTTAATTAGTGCTAGTGCTATTCAGTGCTGAATGGAATCCAGTAATTGTTCTTACTAATTTCAGGCTGCTGTTTCCACAAATTTAGCCAGTTGTGCTCTAGTCACTTTCTCACAAAATATTTTTGCTTTTGAAAACCATTTAAAAGGTCACAAAGACAAGATTTCCATCTTCCTCTGAACAACTCTCTCACATGTATGACATTATTTTATACCAATAATCCTGATGTCAAGTTTAGAATTATTGCCAGTGACAGAAGAAAATGCAAACCCAAATGTTTTCTATTTTTGTAATAATAATAATTTAGAAACTTTAAGGTAAGAAATTAAAAGTGGGATTTGAAAATGTATTGCTAACTGATAAATTATACGTTGAATACTTTTTTTTTGTCATTAAAAACAAATTATTTCACTGCTGTTATTTTGAAAAGTGCATTAAAGCTGATACATATTTATAATAGGTAATATTAAGCCTTTTTTTGCAAATCAGCAGGATTTTTTTCAAGATGCAGGGCTGTTGTGAAGTTGTGTATAATTTCATGTTGTTTGATTGATGCTTGTGCTTTTTGCATAAATTGCAGCTTCTAAAATCTCTAAATTGATTTTCTGTTAACATATTGTCCTTTTGGATGATCATTCCAGGAACGTTCATTTCCTAGACCCTGATAATATTATTAGCGTCCGAGACTGTTTAAAATATCCCGCAGGTGAGTGATCTCGAGGGTGGCAGTCACGATGATTTAAAGTGCCTCTTCTCATGTTGTCTTATTTGTATGGTCCTTCATGCGAGCTGTTGATTTTAAGATCAATTGCTGCTTTGAACAAAAGCCCTTCTAGCGACAAGAACTTAGTCGACGACTAGCATTCTGATGTCTGATGCATTTACACAAGGTATAGTACACGTGAAGACATTAGAAAGTCATTGCGTTAGATAGGCTAGCACAGAATATCAATCTAACCGCTAACCGGCTTTTACTTCAAAAGAAAGAGCATAGTTAATGTGATGATCTACACCTGTGATTGTTCTGCCTGGACATCTGTGTCAACCTGAGAACTGTCTTGAAATACATACTGCTTAAAAGTTTGGAGTTAGCAAGATTACTCATTTATTTGAAAGAAAGAAATTAACACACTTATTCTGCAAGGATGCATCAAATGATTCAAAAGTGACAGCAAAGACATTTAAAAAAAATGTATATATAAATATATATTTTTTATAAACCTGTTCTTTTTTACTTTTTAATCATTATAGTATCCTGAAACAACTGTATCACCATTCACACAAAAATATTGCGCAGAGCAACACTGATAATAATAAATGTTTGAGCAGCAAATCAGTATATTAGAATGATTTCTGAAGGATCATGTGACACTGAAGACTGGAGTAATGATGCTGGACATTCAGCTTTGCATCAAAGCAATAAATTACATTTTAAAATATATTAAAATAGAAAAAAATTTGCGAAAACACTTCCGAAAAATACTTAATTTTTAATCAAATAGAAGACTTCTTAAAAAAAATAATTTAAAAAATCATACCGACCCCAAACATTTGAACAATAGGCTACTGTACATTCATTTAAAAAATACCAAATGCCGACTGATTAAATATAAATCTTTATTTTTTTTTATGAACAGCATGCAATAATTTAAACAACTTTCAGAAGCTTTCTCCTCAAAGCACAGATAAATTAGTTGACTTTGTTGTCCTCGCTATTTTTATTCTTCTCTTTGTGTGTGTGTGTGACTCAAATGCTTGTGCCTAGGCTCTTCCATTCATTATGAATCAGACTTTAACATCTATGATTATTATGTGTGTTCACATATTGCACTGCACATTCATAGTGTACTCGATCACAAAATCCTCTTGATTCATGATTCATAAGCAGGAAACGGCTAATGGAAATGTAAATGGCAAAAAAAAAAAAAAAAAAAAAAAAAAAAAAAAACAAGTTTCTGGATTTATTCTGCATAAAACTGACCCTGTTTACTTGTTTAAAACAAGTTTCTGGATTTATTCTGCATGATTCCAAAGAAAACATTTCTTATGTAATTTCTTTGTATACTTTCAGCAAAACGGATGGTCTTGGTCAGACCCTTCAATTCCTTTTCACCAACATCTCCATCTTTCACATATAGAGACACTTCTCACCATCCATTTAGTTCCTGATGGATAAAATTAACTCCCGTCCTTTTTATTTCACATCATTTTACTCATAAAACAGAAGCTAAATTGCAAATGTCACTTCATGTACACTCTTAAAATAAAGGTGCTTCACGATGTCATGGAAGACCCTTTCTGTCTCCATAAAGATCCTTTAACATCTGAAGAACCTTTCTGTTACACAAAAGGTTCTTTCTTGCGAAAGAAGATTCTTCTTCGCAAGAAAAATGTAAGAAAGAGATGGTTCTGGGGGAACCAAAAATGGTTCTTCTATGGCATCGCTGTGAGGAACCTTTCAAGCTCGTCTGATTTTTGAGCACTCTGAGAAAAGCCCAACATGAAGGTTACAATCACCCTTTTTATTTCAATAAATAATGAATCATCTCAGTACTGTAAATGATAACGAATCATTCATGTTAGCATTTGCAGTCCCTCAATTATCCAAGGGTTTCCATTCATCTGTTTGGACCCAGACATTTACTGTATTTACATTTTGTGGGCCATTTAGATCTTAAATAGCACTTAGTGTTTTCAGCCTTTCTGAAGCCATGAGTGGCATCATAGCACGACGCTCGCTGTGGCGCAGTGGTTGGCCGGTATGCCGATGCGACGGTGGCAGGTGAACATCTTGCGCAGCTCTGCGCGGAAACGGTCGTGGAGCCAGGCGTACAGGAACGGGTTGCAGCAGGACGAGCTCATAGCGCACAGATGACACAGCAGCTGGATCAGCAGGAAATGGCGCTTGTTGATGAGGCGGATGTCGATGTCGCGCAGGACATTGAACACGTGGATGGGCAGCCAGCAGACTCCGAACGCAGCCACCACTAGAGACACCAGCCTGAAGATCTTCCGCTTGCGCGCCCGCTGGGCCTCGGCCTGGTCACGTGTTCGGTGTCCGGGGGCCACGCAGTTGCGGAGTTTGACCGAGATGCAGAGGTAAGAGACGCAGACTGCAGATAAAGGCAGGATGTAGGTCAGTAGTAGCGTGCTGTAGGCGTACACCAGTCGCTGGGTCTCCTGGCCCAACCAGAACTCCTCACAGATGGTCAGACCCTCCTCTCTGAACTCCACATGATACGTGTGGGCCACAGCGGGGGCGACCAGCACACACGACAGCAGCCAGATCCCAGACAACACATAAGCGCAGGCAGCCATTGAGATTCGCTTCTTCAAAGGGTGCACTGTAGCGTAGTACCTGTTACAACACACAAAGATTTAGACATTGTTATATATATATATATATATTATATTTTAATGTTTTCTATTGTCCTTTTCCATTATCAACACACCTTTTTGTGGGATTTCACACCTTTGGAGATATGAAGGATGCAGTACTACTCTATAGGTACTCGAGATAAATATGAGATTGGGTGAAATTGTGTGTGTTAGGTCCCCTTTAATGCAGAATTTTTATTTTTGGGTGAACTAACCCTTTAAAACCATGTTAATTCTCAGAATCAATTGAACTGTATTTTTACTATAGTGAAAGAAATGCAGTAATATAGTGTTTTTATTTATTTAAATCAACATTAATTCAATAAAAAAATAATTTAAACATTTAAAAATTCATATTATTACATTATTTTTAATAATAATAAAAAAAAAAAACAAAATATTTAAAAAGAAAAAATGTCACAAAAAAATCACAACAAAAAAAAAACCTTCATTATTCTTCCACAATAAAACATAATTATTTCTTTCTATATGGGATTTATGGGGTGAAATATGATGCAGACATGTCCTTAACAGATTTTATGAGTAAAGAATGCAAGAAACTGGAAGAAGTTTGTCAACAAACATCAAAACAGCTGGAAACAGCATATAGTGACCCTCCACTCAGTCCTCACTTCCTAAGCCAAACCACTTAGCTTTGATATCTGCATCTTGTAACAGCGTGAGCCATTCTCACCTGTCGACTGCAATAGCCGTGAGAGTGAAAACGGACACGTATACAGTGACGGGCTGGATCAGGAACACCAGGTAGCACATGAAGCGGCCGAACGTCCACCCGTGAGGACTGAAGGCATAGGCCAGCGTGAAGGGGACACAGCTCACACACATCAGCATGTCTGAGAAGGCCAGGTTGCCGATGAAGAAGTTGGTGACGTTGTGCATCTTCCTGGAGCGGCAGATGACGTAGATCAGAAGGTAGTTTCCAAAGACACCCACCAGCACCACAAGAACGTAACAGGGAATGATAAGCGGCTTGAAGGTTTGCAGCAGGGCAACGTCTGCAAAGGGATAGTTGTGAGGGGCTGTGGCGTTTTGGACCACCATCACCTCATACACTTGGCTTCCAGGAGGCTTTTCAACATCTTGCCAGCCAGAGCCCTCCATCCTTTGATCACAACGCTCCAGTCTCCCCCTGCTGGACGAAAACACAAGTCATCACTGGTTGATGTGTGATATTCAGATTAACTGCCGATCAGTGTGGGTTTTCAGCTTCATAAACTTTCGCATTTGTTCTCTCTCAGTCTTGAATACTTTGTTACATAACTGCTCAGTTGTTATTTGAAATGCTTTAATGTACCTATATGAAAGTGACTTGTTCACTTTTTCCAAGCATCCGGGCATTTTAAAACACAGCAGTTTTTGCCTGCAGTGATACATTTTCCTAAAGAGCCTGTGTACTTTCACTGTCAATTATGAAAGTCAAAGCTTAAATGCTGCTTAAATTCAAACGTTTCATGTAATTTGTACAAAAATACTTTTATTATTCTTTAGTCTTTGCAAAAGCAAAGCTTTGCAGTTTGATAAAATGCTCCATTTCAAACAGAAGTAGCATATGGAAATTTCATTTCAGCAATCTAGGATTAGAAGTGACTATAATTTGGGGTGCTGAAATATCCATTTCTACATAATGTACTTTCGCTGTCAGACAAACAAGAATAAAAAATGTCAAATCTTAGCAGGTAAGAGCTGCTTAAATTCAAACATTGCACTCATGTAATTTTTGCAAATGCAAAAAGACATTTAAATGGCAGTCATTTGATGAATTGGCATTATATTCTCTTGCTGAGTTCAGGTGTGCAAAAGTAAAACTTTGCAGTTTCATAAAATGCCCCCTCTCAAACATTGCATGGTAAGAAGTATGAAATAAGTATAGAAGTTACACTATGAAATGTAAAGCTACTGAAGCTACTGAATTCAATATGTTTGCCTTAAAAATTAATTAGTAAAATATTGATAAGCAGTTGACATTGAATTTATTTATAAAGTGTTTTAAACGGCATTTTCTTATTCTTTTAATATTCATTTGCAAGCAGGTTTTAAGATCTTTTAAATTGAGAGGAATTGAATACCTGTACTTGTAAAAATTAATATATTTCATATATTATCATATTCATAAGGGCTGCTAACAGTAGATAAAAGCCTCTTGACTAAATCTAGATTATACTTCAGAATAAAGGTCATGCCGCCTCAAAAGGAATTCCAGACAAGATAATTATGATCTTTGTGGAAGTGAGTCTGCATAACCATAAATAAACCCATTCATTCTCTTAACCATAAGTGTTAATTACCTCTGGAAGGGCAGAATGATAATGGACAATTATTTTCATGTCTTCAGTTACATCCTTAGAGCTTCTCAAATGACCTCTCAAGACAAAAGCTAAATGACTACATATTTGTACCTTATTAAATGGTACAAATTATTTAAAAGTGCATATTAGTACTTTTACAAATCAGTAGGTAGCCTACCATACCACCAAAGTGAAGAAACTGCGGTATGAAATATTTTTGATAAAAGATGTAATCATTATAGAGCTCATTAACAGCACGCACAAGCTGCAAAATTAAACAGATGCCTAGCTTTCTTCACCCTTGACAGCCTGCAGCCTAAATGCAGAACTCTCTAATAAATGCTTTCTGTTACAGCCTATCTGTTGACTGCACAAATAAGAAAAATCGATGCACAGTACAATTACCATTAAAAAGATATTTGCTTTAGAATGTAAAAATATTACATTACCTAAGATAAAGAGATGCTCCTGCTTCTCAAAGATCAAACAACACAAATCATCTACAGACCGAACCTCCTACAGTAACAAGTGTTCTGAAATATTCGGTGTCTGAGATTTTCGGTGACGCTGGGCGGAGCTTACATGAATATTCATGAGTTTCCTGTTTCGCGTTAAAGCGTCTCTGATAATATTAGTACGTTTTCACCGGATCACAAAAACTGTTCAAGGTAGGTTAATTACGTTTCAGCTTCTAACGAAGATAAGCAAATGTTGAATATAATTGTTCGTTTGTGCACAAAATGTTATTCTTTGCTGTTTTAAATGTTTACTCAACGATTACAGCCACTGATTTGCCAGAAGCAGCCTATCGTTAGAATACGCTACAAGTAAATGGGCCAGTAGCTGTTAAATATTTTCTCATATTCCTCTGTTTTGCTATGAAAAGTATGTCATTTGAAGTTTGTGTAGCATATGGTGGCACAAACTTGCTCACTGTATTGTAAGACTGTAAGGTGAGAAATGAAGAACGATATAAAGACTCTTATGTAGTAACAACTATTTAACTTTTTTTTTCTCCTTAAAAAAGGTGTCACATGGAAGTGCATGACAGCCTACAGTTCATGTGGAGAAGCTGTTTGTTTGTAATTAATATATCTGTTACAAATCAGCAGAGTTTGATACTTGCACTTCTGCCTGTTATTTTTTTCCTATAGCTTACAAGCTCTTCTAATGGGGGAGACTTATATTTTTGTCAAGTTATATATGAGGCCACTATTGCACACATAGATGAAGACATGCGTAAACGTTCTCAGAATTAACTTTTGCTTTTTTGATCTGATGCAGGGGATGGTGGATGTGTACTTTATCAGTGTAATAGTTAAACAAAAACATATGCAAAATAAAAAAAACTTGTATAGCCTACTATTTGATACAAATGTTGTATTATTTAACCAGTTTTAAAGTTTTACTACATTTTGTTCCTGAAAATCCACACTTTTGGAATCAAGATAATCAAAGGTAATCAAACCAAGCACAACCTAATAAAACATGTTTCATGGATAAAGGGTTTTGTAAAAAAGTTCATGTTGGTGGATATTCCACTAATATTAAAAACATGTGGGTCATTCTTGAATGGCTTATTCTGCAGTGGTATAAACAATATGATCCCATTGATTTGGAAGCATGTTTCTTCTCCCAACATTTAGACTGATTTTCATTGAGTTTGTTCATGGTGCATAAGTTTCTGTTTGCCATTTCTTGTTCATATAGGAATTTACTTTAATAATGTATTTAATAATTTACTTAAAACAGAAGTCATATAACATGTGCTTGCTTATGTTGATCAGTAGGCCTATCCCTGAACACATATACAAGTTGTTACATCCTTGTGTAGCTTTCACCTGTTTTCATTTATTTTTTTTATCAAAACATGACCATGTATTTTATATTTATACAGGTGTGTAGTAAATGTCATTTATGTAATGTCTTCACCACATCGGTTAATAAAACTTTTAACACCGAATCAGTTGAAGTCTTTATTCAGCAAAAGCAATCTACTTTTATCTTTGAAATGAAAATATACAAATTACTGTATGTTTTGATATAGCCACTTTCTATTAAACTACAAAAACATTTTAATTGTTATAAGTTTGTAGAAATAAGCAAAAATTGTTAAAGTACTGCAAGGTTGTGGGATTTCAAAACTTGACCAATACACATTTGAGTCAAAATGATTGTCAAGTGCACCACAATGTGTATATGATTAAATACAATAATAAAGTGTATAAAGACATTTGTACACTTTTGTTTAACTATATAGTGCATTTTATCTACTAAATGTATATTTTTTAGACAAATAAATAAATAAATACAGAGATTAAGAATGTTTATATTCCAGTTCATGTGTGCATTAAAAAAAATTCATCTTTTGCTTTGTTATTAAAAACATTTTTTTGAATGATTGAGCAAACGATTAGGAATGACAGAATAATCATCATACATTTTATTATGGCACAACAGATACATTTTGGAACAGTTATTAAAACGACACATTTTAAGGACTCTTAATATTATAAAAATGCTTAATTGTTGTAGGCTCATTTGGAGCGTAGCCTACATCAGGTAAATCATTACGACAATCACAATCTTTAAATTATTTTGCATATTAACAATAGTAATAAAAACAACAATACACTAAGCATAATGTCATTCTAGGCTAAAACATACCTTTTTGAAAATCGTTTATGTTTCAGTGACAACGTACTAATATTATCAGAGACGCTTTAACGCGAAACAGGAAACTCATGAATATTCATGTAAGCTCCGCCCAGCGTCACCGAAAATCTCAGACACCGAATATTTCAGAACACCGGCTTCAACGAGCAAACCACATAAATCAGCGAGAGACTGAACGTGCTGCAGTAACAAGTGTTTCACTTACTGTCGCTCAACTTCTGTCACCACGAGTCAGTGAAGACCTTTCTAATCAGAGGGTTGGGTAGGGTCTAATTAAGGCAAAAAATAATAATAATTCTATCTATCTATCTATCTATCTATCTATCTATCTATCTATCTATCTATCTATCTATCTATCTATCTATACACTTATTAAACAACGTTTCACTATTTACAAAAGTTTCCAAATTAGTCGTTTCGCTCGCTAGCGATTAGCGAAGTGTCGTTGGTCGGTCTGAGGAAGTAACCGTACAGCACGTCATTTGTTTGCTGTCTAAATTGTACAGCACATCTACAAACTGGCTTATTAATTTTTGTGAATTTACACATCGCAAATAGAACTATGTCAAAAAAGACCTCTGAAAAACGGTTGACGTAACGTAACTCCGCTATTGTGCCAGTACGGCTGCGCGAGTACTTCGATCGCCCTCAGCTGAAAATTACTGACAGACATAGGGTACAAAACGTCGAATTAAATTAAAGTCATAATTCGTACATTATATCTGCCTCTGACTGCTGTCCATATGAGAGAATGGCTTGCATCAGCGCTAGTTCATTTCTTATTACAAATGTTAACTACTTCGCAGCAGGGCCGTTGAAAACAAAACAAAACAAAACCGTAGCTTTCAACGGTTAACGTTACGTCATGTTCCAATATGGAGCAGAAGTCGATTAACTGTCACATGAAGCTGTCTAACACTGATTGATGGTGTTCAATATGGATAGAGCACTGAGACTAATCTCTGTTCGTGTAATTTTTTTTTTTTTTTTTTTTTTGAAGAAAGAAACCATCAACGTTTGGGTGAGTAACATTAGGGTGAGTAGCTAAATAATGCCAGAATTTAAGTTTTGGGGTCAAGTTGAACTTTTCCTTTGAAACAGAGAAGCATTAAATGGTGGGCTAACCAGTGACAGGAAACACCACCATCCAATTAAAGTAAAATTGGAAAAATGCTAATCTGATACAAGCCCAGAGGTCAACATAATAAGGCAAACTAATGAGCTTACATTTATTTTCTGTTACTTATGTGGCAAGTTTCAAATGATGAGATTTCATGGCATGAGGATCAGAAATCAGCTCTTTTGTGCTGCCAATAACAAGCACCTGTCAGACAAACACCTGCTCTGATGAATAATAGTGACCTGTAAAAACACTAAAACTAATTTACTCCACCATTTAGTGCCACACTATTTTTATTTGCTTGGCTTTTAAAACTTGATTTGTCGCAAGTGCTTTTATTACATTTTATTCTTTGCTGTGATTGTTTTTTAGCCTACCATGTATGAGATTGTTTTTTTGGTCCACTATGTTTTAATCTTTATACAGTCTATGGTTTTAATGAGTTATGTTGATCTACTCAAAGCATCTTCTCTGAACCACGGTTTCCGGGTCGTCCTTTTTAACAGTAAATTTCGCACTGCTGCAGAGCATGCTGGTAATGAAGAGATAAACAAAACACTTGAAAGCAAGCCGCACAGCTCTGAAATTCAGAGAAATGCTCTTTTGCGCATCTTTGTCTGTGGACGTTTCATATATCAGAGCTTGGCTTGAGGGGAAAACATAATGTGGCACCTGACATCATCAGCGCGTGGCAGTAGTGCAAGCTGAATTAACATCATATTGGTCTGCACATTATCAGAATATACAAGGGACAAGCTTTTACTCACGCAAGTGAATTTTAAATTAATAGCACACCATTTACAGCCTCCATCCCATTCAGAACAGATCACACATTCTCTAATTTATATTCGGCTACATTATTTGATAATTTGGGAGTCGTGTATATTAGCAAAATTGACTTATAAAATCTTCTGGTCTCGTTCTGCACAAATTATTTCCCGTATGACTCAATCTGACGCAGTTACTGTAATATTTTTTACTCTATGAAGATGCCTGGCTAATTTGGTATTTGCATAAGCAGTTTCTGCTGGTACTTCTTTTACATAATATGTATAGCCTTTTTAAAATACACAGTATTATGTGTTATTTTATTTATTTTGGTACGGATGGACGCATGGATTAATAGATAGACTGTGCAGAATGAGGATGAGTCTGAGTGATTGTTCCTGCAATTTAAATTAAATTAAATGTGTTTGTATTAAATTAAATGTAATTTAAATGTCAAATGACATTTATCATTGTTATGGAATAAATGTGACTTTGGCCTTTAATTTAGATTTATTTGATCAGGTCTCGAAGGCTTCCACATGCTCATGCCAGTTACCGTCCTGCTGTCCAAGAACGGTTTGCCTGGCAACAGCAGATGTGTCTTCTCTGGTTGTTAATGGATTGTATTTGCTTTGTTATTATGTAGCAGAAAATTTTCTTTCATAGGCGTCAAAGGGTGATAAATCATTTTGGCGTCATAAAACCATGGCGTCAGCTCTGTTGGAAGAAAGTGCGTTTAAAGTGCGCTTTTTATCTCCCCTCCTCACAAAACACCCATCCATTTTGCTTTTTAGTGACCACAGCTCTTGGCTATTCTCACTACAACATAATTCCCTTTCTCACGACAAGCTTCTCTATTTTTGCTCCACTTCATTCTTATATTCTGCCTTTTCCTTTTCTCCCTTCTCTGTTTAAAAGCTTGTTGTCACAGTTGAGAATCCAATTAAAGGTCTCTTAAAAAGCTCAGAAAACATCTCTGTGGATGCTGAAATCTTATTAATGTTATTCACTAATCTGCCTTTTTACATGTTGCTATGGGAAATGATCACATTTTGGTATGAGTGGAGAATTAAATGAATGTTCTTATTGTATGCGCACTGAATGCCACATGGGTTTCATTATGTGTCATGTGCCCTGCTTGCATGGAAAGACCATCAGAACAAATTCATTTATTTGTAATTTTTGTACAGAGCATGTGGAGTGTTTTCTTTGTGGAAGCAAGATGTAGTTCGAAACTTGTACAACCTGCAAGTCTTTTGTTCAGGTTTGGAACAACATGAAAGTGAGTAAATGATGCCAAAAAATTTGATTTTTGAGTGAACCATGCCTTCAAGGGTAGATTTTCCTTCACTATCAATTTTTCCAACTGAAAATGAGTGTGAATGAAAGTCATCACCCTGCAAAGCCCCCTTGCTAACATGGGTTTGTCAAGATCTACAAGGCATGATGTTCTACCTCCAGCAAACAATCAGCAGTGCTCATGGACGTCATGCACTCATTATTTCTGAGGGGTCACGAGTAATGCAGGGCATTCAATCTAATCAAATTCAATCTAGCCAGAGTTCAGTCTGGCTCCGCACCAGCCAGGCGAACACAGATTTGAATTTAGCAGCTGGTTATGAGATGCACTGAACGATCTAATCATGCTGGTGTGATTGTATCAAATATAAAAAAAATATTATTTGGCTATTTTTGTCTTTTGGAAGCTGCCTTCAAAATCTACTTGGCTCAAACATCTTAGGGGGTATGTGACGCCATGGCAGTGCTGCACTGGGTGTTCGTGCATTCATGAACATTTTCAGCTGTTTTGTTGAAAAGACATTTTAACTAGAGGTAGACTTTGACATGCTGAAAGAGTTAGTCAGTTTTTATCAGTATGAAGCCCCATTTCTGCAAGTGCTTTCAGTCGTATTGATGGTTTTATATGGCAAACTGTTGTGAGGTCAACCAATAATGGATAAAATCAAGTCCTGCCTTCGTTTTCCTCCATTTAAAGTCCCTTTTCACTCTGAGATATCACATTATAAAATAATTGAAAAACAAAAAGGAATAGGCAATTC
Source organism: Cyprinus carpio (assembly GCF_018340385.1). Taxonomy (NCBI): domain Eukaryota; kingdom Metazoa; phylum Chordata; class Actinopteri; order Cypriniformes; family Cyprinidae; genus Cyprinus; species Cyprinus carpio. The sequence goes on along the minus strand of NC_056606.1, from coordinate 19,160,414 downwards.
AAGATGTTGATTTATTAATTTAATTTAGCATTGCATCACCAATAGCTCCTCTGAAGTGAATGGGTGCCGTCAGAATGAGAGTTCAAACAGCTGATAAAAACATCACAATATTCCACAAGCAATCCACACCACTCCAGTCCATCAATTAGGCTAATGCCCGGTAAAGCAAAAACGCTGCATGTTTATAAGTAACAAATCCAATAATCGCTTTGGGCTAAAATATGAGTCCTCTAGCTGTCTTGCTGAAAAAGTTGTTTCGTCTGAAGCAGGAGAGAAATATGCACAAAATACACTGTTTACAAGCGAAAACAGTCCAAAACAAAACAAAAAAAATTATTACACACAGCTTTGTGCTTCACAGGATATTAATTGATGTACTATAATCATTTTGAACACTTATTCATAATTCACCCATTTTTATCAGCTGTTTGGACTTTTATTCTGACAGCACCCATTTACTTCAGAGGATCCATTGGTGAGCAAGTGATGCAATGCTGAATTTCTTCAAATCTGATGAAGAAACAGACTCATCTACGTACATCTTAAGGGTGAGTGAGCTTTAAGCAAATTTTCATTTTTGGGTGCACTATTCCTTTGGTGCTTTCTCTCTCCCTTCCCCACTCACATACAAACACACATTTGCCTCACCTGCTTTCATGCTAGGTTATGGATTATAAAAGATTCATAAGTTTATATATATTGATGGCAAGATCTTTACCCATTGGCCCTTTCATTAAATAGCAACCAGGTGCTCGCAGTAGTATGTTTGAAGGTTAGAGCACTGTCTCCTGTGTAATATGGGTTCACAGTCTTATAATACACTATTATTAGAGCTAGGATGGAGTCTAGAATATTTGAACTTTTCCCTTTAAGCACTATTAGGCCAAACTGATATGCTTCAGCAATGTGTTTACGACAATTTCAAATCTACTACTGTTGACAAAGACTCAGAAGCCCTTTATCAGCTGAAATGTACTTTTATTTGTTCTGATATTCAGTTCTGAACATTTAGATATTTTTATGATTTAGTGTATATATAATTTAGAGGTAGAGATAGCAGTAATAATTGACATGTGGTCATGATGTTTTGCTGGTTGTGCCCATCGTAACAACAGATGCTGCCTGGAGGCAAAAAATGTCTTCTTTCATCATTCCACATACATCATTCATCTCAGCTCCTGCTTGTGCCGTTATTTCTGAGTCTGAATGAATGATCTGAAGGTTTGTGCATTGAATTGACAATGAGAGGAGTCTTTTAAACTACTTTGAGGGCTCTCCATTCAAATTCTCTCATGTGCTGTACTGATGAACCTTTACAACTTGTGCTGCAGCTGTGCTTGTTATCCTCCCATGTCTTTGTAGATCAGCAATCATTTCCATTAATCTAATAACACACAAGATCACGTGAAAAATAGGTTGATATTGTTATGAATTTATTGTTCACTTAATATCTCTCTCTATTTATGTGTATATATAATGTAAAAATAAAACATTATAATGAAAACTAATAAATCAAAACATCACAAAAAAAAGATATACCATTTTAATGACAGCTGATGAGGCAAATTATTACATCCTTACATCCTGAAGGGGGCATTAATGAACCATAATTTTATTTAACTTGACATGTATAGGAAAAATCTGTCACCTGGACTGCATAGCCAATTAATATTTGGATTTCTCTCAATGTGATTAGAAAGAAAGACAGACAGACAGACAAAGATTAGTTCTAAAGTGGTTGACTACATTCAGGATTTTCAAAGTCTGTAAATGCACTATATTGTGCATGTGCAAAGCGGCTCCACATGCTGTTACATCAGCAGTATGAACCACTGATGAAGAGAGCAGTACTCTACTCTGATAAGGGAACATTGTGCTGGAACGGCCAGGCTGGTTCTCATGAGCAATCAGACCTGTGCTGTATACAGGCTTTTAGGCCTGCACTCTCTCTTTCTTTCTCTCTCTCTCTCTCTAAACATTTTAGAGAAAGCGAAAGGAAGGGTAATTTTCTGTAAGCTTTTTTCCACTCTACAGCAAACATTATTCTATATAATTAAAGTAACGAGAGAGCAAAAGAAGCAGCCTGTCTCTTTCAATATTATTTTTAAAACATCTCAGTTCAGACGTGGTTATGAAAAAAACACAAAGGAATCTGGGGGGGGGGGGCATCGTGAAGCACCTTTATTTTTAAGAGTTTTCACTTTTGTTTGTAATGGTTGGTGTTCTGAAATAAGACTGCCTCGATGACATAATATGGCTGACAAATATAACCTCTGGACAGTGTATCCTTTTTAATGAGACATCAAACGGGGAACATCAACTAAATGTTGTAAGATGAGCCTATTACAAGATTGCAACTTCTTGATTTAAAACTCCAGAGCAAATAGCATTAACAAAAGCTCTCAGCTCACATGCATTCTGTGTCCACTTCCATGCTGCTCAAGCATGTTTGAAGCTCCAGTTACAGTTACAAGTATGATCTATAGTGCCATGGCAAAAGAAGCAATATTTTTGTGTGTTTGCAGTCTGAAATTAGACAAATATTGTGTAGCTGTCTTCACTAGCTGTGTGCAAAAAAACTATAGTGTGTTGCTGTTTGAAATGTGGTTTTAAAAAACTTAATTTTTTAAGTTAATTTATTATTATTATTATTATTATTATTATTATTATTATTATTATTATTATTATTATTATTTTTAAGAATCCAAGTTTTGGAGCTCACATAAAACTGACCAAATCACCTGATGCTTTGAAATGTTGTGAAATTTCAGTGATTGGGCGATAAATGCAGTTAATCTCAAACAGATTTAAATGCAGTGTATGGTTAAACCTCGAGGTAGTTTTATAAATGAAGTTAAAATTTGAGTAGTCACTAAACATTTTTTTGCTGTGTTCTTCTTACCTCATTCACATTGCTTTACCATGTCTTTAGTGTGTGGCTTTAAAATTGCAAAAAGCCTCTTTTCTCCAATTCAATAGCAAATTAAACATGCAATACAAACAATACAGTCTTATTCACGTCAAATGGCTTGCATGACTTTGCCTTTTAATCAATCGTTTTAAAAAACAGTTAATCAATCTAATAGATCCTTCTGCTGGTCAGGCTGCGAGACCATCGCAACCAGCTAAAACCAGCCAAATTAGCATAGGCTAACATTGACATTTATAACATATGTCAGTACATCTGTAGCATAACAGCTTCTAGTTAGCTAGTCCCCAACACTGGTAAGCAGGTTACCAAATGTGTTTTCTGAATTTTTGACCTCATTCATTCTTGGGTGCTATTCAGTTGATGCTCAATGCTAATCCAGAGAGATGGTGTCACGGACTCCGCAAGATTTGAAAGCTTTCGCTATCTATTATGCTGTTTGTTTTTCTTGTGATTCAACACTTGGCCTATTTTAATAGCAGTCATGTCAGGGAATGTCGTCTGATGCTGGAGGAGCAGCATATGCTAGCTCATGATTAATGCTAAAACTATCATTTTGGCTTTCTTTGTAGAGTGCATTCGTAATAAAATCTTTTGCTTTGAAATTTCAAGGATGTACACATTATTATGCATGAGCATGACACAAGTTAATTCAAGACAACCTAGCAAAAGTCAAGGAAGTTTCTCATGGAAACATACTTGCAGATATCAGTTCTTTCTTATTCATTTTCAGATGAGAAAAGATCCAAATGGCTACACTGCAGTGCAGTACTGGAATGCCAGTATAATGCGTTCTGCATACTGCGTAGTTTGCATGTACACCGTATAATGCCAATAATTTAAAGTATGAGAAACCGTTCTCATCATAAAAGTTACTGTCGTTAAGTTATTCTAATTCATTTTATTTTATCTTTAGATTATTATTATTATTTTCTTTTTTTGCATTTAAAGCTGAATTTCTGTAAAACAATCAGTAAAATAAAATCACTTAAATCAATCAAATAAAGATATTGAAAGTCATAGATAATTTTACTTACAGTTCATTCATCACACATGAAATGGAAAGTCAAAGCAAGCACAATTGTGTTGTGTAGTTTTGCACAGTACTGCATGTTTTGCATACAAAAAAATGTGCATGTTGCACACAGTATAAATATAGTATAAATAGTGAGGTAGTATACCACTTCAAACATAGCACATATCAATTTTTTTATGTTTTTGAAAAGCCTATTATGCTCACCAAAGCTGCATACAGTAAAAAATAGTAATATTGTCAATTATAGTAATATTATTGCAATTAAAAAAAAAAAAAACGGTTTACTATAATGTAATGTATTAACTGTAATTGCAACATGAACCTTCAAAAATCATTCTAATATACTGATTTTCTGCTCAAAAAAATAAATAAATAAATAAAAATTCTTAATATTACCAGGGTTGAAAATGGTTAATATTGTTGTAGAAACCATGATACATTTTTTGAGGATTCTTTAGTGAATAGAAAGTTCAAAAGAACAACATTTATTTGAAATAGAAATCTTTTGTAACATTATACAGTACCTGCATTGTAACATTTCATAAATGTATGAAATTATAAATAGTGTGAGTAAAAGGGTAGTATGGCATTTCAGACTTAACAAATATTAAATCCTGTGTTCCTTCAGCAGGTGCTTTGTTCATAGTAAACAACAGTAGCATAATAGCCTCATTTGCATGAACCAGAAGGTGAAAATGAATTTACAGGAAAAAATATTTATTTTTTGTATCAGGTCCTCATATTGATTGACAGTGTAAGAATCAAGTTTGCGTTCGGGTTTTTACATCTCATTTTGAAATAAAACCTCGGGATACTCATTTCAGACTGATGTGTCAGAACAAAAGACTGATGCAGCAGTTTCAAACAATGTTCTGAGCTTTTGTGCGTGTGCAGTTAATTACAATGCTTCCACTATTTGAATAGTTGTGAAGTTGAGCATCATCAAAATAATACATTTGATTTTTCCAGAGGACATGACAATGACAAGCAGAAAGAACAGACCAATTAAAATGACTCAGTTCCACTGTTAAGGCATTGATTTGAATTCATAAAGTATGAAGATACATGAAAAAGACACTACTTTGAACATGTTGTACCTGAATTTTTGTAAATAAATTATGAAGTGCATGCATTTATTCATTCTGTTTCAATTTTCTGGACAAGGTTTTTTCACTAGGATAAAAGTTACACAGTCAGGATCAAAGAAGTGAGTAAAGGCAACTCGCAGTGCTCTGAAGCTTGTCCTCACCGTCAAGTGCACTGATGCCATGATGCATAACATTTTATCAAAATACCAATATCCCAAACCAAACACTCTGACTTGCAACCGTTCAGTGTCAAGATTTGTTTGGCCAGAGTTGAATATTTATAAGCCATAAGCTTTGGCTCTGTGTTAGTCTGGGCTGTATGCTTGATGTTGAAGTGTTGAAATCTAACAGACGCTCAGATGTATGATACAAGACAGCCAGAGAAATATCAAGCTGACTCACTCCAGAGTTGTGTAGCATTTAAAATTAATGCTTTTCCACACCTGCTGATGGTGGGTGAACTAAGAAAAATTACTGTAATTATTTCCTTCCAGTCATGAAACTGCAATTTGGATTTTTTGAGAAAAAAAAAGGAATTACATGTCTGTTTTTAGGCAGTCATTCTGGTGGTTTATTACAAGTTTGGAGGTGTTTACTTTATTAAACAGTTTGAAAAGATTTTTAATTTTTTTTTTTATGGAAGCTTGTTTCCGCTATGGAATAAGATAATTGCGAATTTTATAACTCACAATTCTGACATTACATCTAATAATTCAGACTTTTTTCTCAGAACTGAGAAATATAAAGTCAGAATTGTGAGATACCAATTAGATTTTTTTTTATTCATAGAATTGTAAGATGTAAACTTGTAATCGCGAAAAAATCAGAATTGTGACAGAAAAAGTTCCAATTAGATTTTTTTTTATTCTGTGGTGAAAAAAAAAACAGTTTTAAGATATAAACTCAGAATTTAGAGAAAAAGTTAATTGCAAGATATAAACTCAGAAATGCAGACATTAAAACAAAAATTAGAATAAATTGTCACAAACTTGAGAAATTCTGAATATTTCTCTCGCAATTCTGATATTACATCTCAAAATTCAGACTTAGTTTTCTCAGAATTACGAGGTATAAAGTCAGAATTGTAAGAAGTAAACTAACAATTGCAATTGTATTACTTTTTATCTCTCACAATTCCAAGTTTAAATATTGGAGAATTGTGGGATAAAACAAAAATCACAATCACCTTTTTTATCCCATGCCAGAAACAAGATTGTGTACTTTTTGAAGCTCTTTGCATTGATGAAGAAAATATCTGGGCAGCACTACAAACAGCACAGTTGTGCCTGTGCTATTCCATAATTATGTTTCAAACAATGTTTCTGACCAATGGGCTGGAGACATTCTCATTCATTTAATCACCAAAGAAAAGTTTTACTCACATCTTGGACATTGATCAAATGCATTATGCATTCCATTTAATCTCTGGGTAGTGACTGAACTGGAAAAAGAAAAGAGTCCACACAACAGACTTGTGAGGTAAAGAGATGACAGTTTAGGACTTCAGTTTACAATTTCACTCTGTTTAAAGTTCAAAAAGCTGTCACTGAGTAATCGTTTTTTGTGTCACGGTTTGTTCTCTTATCTTTTTTCCGCTTTGCTGCTCTGTACATTAGGATCTGGCTGTTTTGCCTGTGCACATGGTTTAAATGTAATACAGTCGAGGTCCAGTTGAAAAGCATGATGCTCGAGTACAGTTAATTCTCTTGAAATGCATATGATCTGTTTCCCATCTTCAGTGGCCCTGGGGGAGGAAAATAATTATGAAATCATTAGACATTTGAACTGGAAAAGAGCAGACAGCTAGTGCTTGTGTTTTTGTGTGCTCTGGTACATGTTTCAGTGAGTTGTTTATGCACAATATGTATTTTTCTATCATTGCACGTCTTGAGTGACATCAGAGGAATTATGCTGAAATGTTTCTCAGATGTGTTCGCGTCTAAGTACATGAGATTCACGTACACTACAGTGTCTAATCCCCTGTGGCATAAGATGTGTGTTCTTTATTAAAACAATCATAAACTGAAGCATAATTCTGATCCAGACCAGAACTATTATGCCAGATTCTGCTGTGTGTGTACTGTAATGCTCACTTAGTTTTTCACTTATTTTAATTAGTAGTGCTTGTTAAAGCCATTCCTAGGGTTAGGGGTTTAAAGAGACATGAGTGATTGATATTAATGATATCTAAAATCATGCAGCATGTTGGAGGTGGGATATTTCTTTTCTACATGGTTGGACTTTTTGCTTGGTGGATGAAAAAAATGTTAACAAATATCCATAGACTTTCATTTATACATGTGCTCACCAAGGCTGCATTTATTTGAGCAAAAATACAGTACACAGCAATATTTTTACAATTCAAAATATCTGTTTTCTACTTAAATAGATTTTAAAGTGTAATTTATTCCTATGATGACAAAGCTGAATTTTCAGCATCATTACTCCAGTTTTTAGTGACATATCATCCTTCAGAAATCCTTCTAATATGCTGATTTACATTTCTTATTATCAATGTTGAAAACAGTTGTGCTCTTTAATATTTTAGTGGAATATATTATTGAAAAATATACAACAGGATAAAAATTTTTTGTCTTAATATTTTTTTCAAGATTCCTTTGGATTCATATTTGGTTTAGCCTATATTTGATTCAGGATTCTATTCTATTTGGCAACTCGGTAACTGTCCAGTCATCTTTATACGATCAACTAGGATCACAGTGCTTTTGTAAAATGCAGCCCTGAATGATTCACATACTGCTGACTCGTGAGCGAGACTGTTTTGTGAATCTTTAACAGTTCATGAGAGTCATTTGTTTGCAAAACAGACCCCACAGTTCGCACTTGTTGTTGTGTGTAGGAAACATACATGGACCCTCTGAAGAGATATTACAGTATGTGAGGTTTTCCCACCCAGATTTGAAATTGTTTTAACATTTTAATTGTTGGATATTTTAGTCACAGTAATCACTACTCCTTTTTTTTTCTTTTTTTGAGTATAACCAAATGCTTAGATGAACACAAGAAGAAAATGGTTGTGTATATGGTAATCAACATGTATCCTGTGTGAGCTCATCACCTTAAGCATGAACTCAAGGCCTCTCCTAAATCATGTAACATGGTGCACCTTTTGCTCAAATCTCCTATTATTATCTCCACACTAATGAGGTAATGAACTAAGACCCCTGGGTTTCCCACTGTTAAGTATTCATACACACACACACACACTATACTCATGCTCACAAAACACACTTCAGAATCTCTGATGACTCATTTCAGCCAGTTGAGAAACATGTTGAATTGATTGGTTGTGCAATGCCAATCGTTTTTGAGGGTCTAATATCACCCTAGAGTATTTTAAAAGGATGAGGTAAATGATAAGAGGTTTAATCTTGCTCAGTGGGGCACATCTTGACTAAATGAAGGTGTAATCCAGTACTGCATGTGGTTAAGTGGCAAGGCCTCTCTTCTGGTTCTCTGTTGAAGAGGAACAGGTAGATTTATGTCCTAGTGTGTGTAATCATCATCTCCTGTACTTCAGATACAGGATAATGGTACATGGAAACAATGTGGAAAAAAAAACCTTTTTTATTTTGTTGCTTGTTTGTTTCATCAGCTTTTTATTTTTATTAATTCTTTCATTTTATTTTTATTTATCTTTTAATTTTACATAGTTCACCCAAAAATGAAAATTACCTTATGATTTGCTCACACTCAAGCCATCCTAGGTGTGTATGACTTTCTTCTTTCAGATGAATACAATCTGAGTCCTATTAAAAAATATCCTGGCTCTTCCAAGCTTTATAATGCCAGTTGAGATTAAAGTGAATAAAGTGAATCCATAATTAAAATTACTCCACATTGCTCCAGGGGGTTAATAAAGGCCTTTTAAAGGGGTAGTTGACTGGATTTTTTCTAGGCTTGATTGTGTTTATGGGGTGCAGTCTACTGTAACATGTAAAAAAGAAACAAACAAAAAAACAACAACATTATTTTCACATAATTTACCTTTATTCTACAACGTTCTGTCCCTTCTCTGATAAACACTATGATGATTTCCTGGTTTTATGAAGCCCCTCCCTCAGAAATACGTGATGGGCTCATATTGATTAGCTGGCTCAATGTGTTGTGATTGGCTAAACCGCCTAGTGCAGTTCAGAAATGTCACGCCCCTCACCTCAGAATGTGCTCTGGTTGTATTGTAAACAATGGCGTCGAAAATATTGCTTATCAATTTGAGCCCAGTTGAGACCCAGAGAATATTAGTGAAGAGGATTGCACAGAACCTGTACAAGCACCGCTCTTACAGGACGTTTCAGAACGGTATGTTTCTTTGTTTGTTGTTGTCTCATACTTTTAGATACGCTGTTATTTGTAAATGCTACTGCTTATTTTAGCTTTTAATATACGGTTTTATCCTGATTAAATCTTTAAAGGGGTTATATGATGTTGCTAAAAAGAACATTATTTTATGTATTTGGTTTAATTCAATGTGTTTATGCAGTTTAAGTTTCCACATACTGTACATTATTGTTGCTCCTCTATGCCCCGCCTTTCTGAAACGCATTGATTTTAACAAAGCTCATCGTTCTGAAAAGCGAGGTGTACGCTGATTGGCCAGCTATAGAGTGCATTGTGATTGGCTGAATACCTCATGTGTGTGATGGAAATGTTACGCCCCTTACCATACTGTGATGCCATCTCCCAGCACGACGAGACAAAACCAATAAAACCCATTACAAACGAGGCATTTGTTGCATCCAGTGGGAACATAACTACTGATTATAATGACTTACTATCCTTTCACTCATTGCGTTGCGCATTGCACCGCGTAAACATAAAACCATGTCTGCATTTGTGATCGGAGAAACGTCAAACAACAAGCGCTACTCTACACTGCTCAAAACTTGTGTTTGAATCATCAGTGGTGAATTAATTAAATATGAAAACGTACTTGCAGGGTGTGAATCAGAAGCACCAGACTGTCCTTGCAAAGTTGGGATGGCCCCACTTTACAGAAACAACCTTTGTGCATGACCAGGTTCAGGAAACAGCCCTTCATAAAATGCGCATCTGAATATTTGGGATGAACTGTTCTGGAACAGTGTTGTAAATACAACTTAACCACTGATTTCTAGTCGTGTCCTCTTTTGGAAGAAAAAACAAAGTAGTTTCGCTTTCACAACAAAACACAGTGTCTCCACAACATGGCGGCAGCAACAATACCACAGCGAGAATGCGTGAACATTTAGGCGGTGTTATGCAAATCTTCCCAAGTGTTTAAACGAGGCGTTTTAGGAGGGCGTGCACAAGTCTTAACTTTTATAAAGAATATCTCTTTGGGTTTGAGTCTTTAGTCTTTGCAACTTTAGGGGTCTTATCTATTCAAGAACAGCTTGTAACACTCCAAAGAGAAAGGAAAACTTGAAATTGCATCATATGACCCCTTTAATACAGCAGAATACATGATTGCGTTGTAGCATTTTTGTAACCGTAAGAAGTGTTTGCCAGCAAGTATTGCTCGCTACCACGGCAACCGCGTGCTCATCCATGTTTAAAGTTAAATCACAATCAACCACCCCTTTAAAACAAATCAATGCATTTGTTTAAGAAAACTATCCATATTTAAAACTTTATATACCGTAATCTCTAGCTTCCGCTAACTGTGGAATCACGGATCACGCAGGAAGTAGGCATAGCATAAGCTCCGGTGAGAATATGCTAACCTCTCGAGAACCAAGATTTGTTCACAGCAAAGGAAACCCAGTCTCCTCTTGGCTTATATCGAAATCCTCTGACTATTTTCCTTTACAAATCATTGTTTTGTAATTCTAATTTGTTTTGCTCTCTCCACTGCGCTTCTGCATTCGTCACCGTGTTCGCCTAACATCATCCTCTGGAACGCCATTTTTTCATGAATGCACATACGACAATTAGTGGAAGCTAGAGATGTATGGTTTATACATTTTTTTGTTGTTTTTTTTTTCTTACATAAATGCATCGATTCACTTCAGAAGGCCTTTATTAAGTCCCCGGGAGCTGTGTGGAGCACTTATGATGGATGGATGCACTTTATTGAACTTAAAAATCTAGACCCCCATTCACTGTCATTATAAAGCTTGGAAGAGCCAGGACATTTTTAAATATGTCTCAGATTGTATTGGTCTGAAAGAAGAAAGCCATATACACCTAGGATAGCTTGAGTGTGAGCAAATCATGGGATAATTTTCATTTTTGGGTGGACTATCCCTTTAATATTATTATATTTAGCTCATTTCTAATTTGACTAAACGTGACCATAGATGTTTAATTTTAATTAAAATGCAGATTTAAAAAAAAAAAAATAATTTAAATGTTTAGTTACATTTTAATTTTAATTACACTAATCTTTAATAATCAGTTTGAGTTAGAGGTATTAGTTCCTGTGTTGGGTCAATGCCATTCATCAAACAGGAAGTTCAGTGAAACACTGAAGTGCTTCAAACTGAATGTGAGCATAAGTTGACTAACCGCATTCACCACATGGAAATGGTAGGCGTGGGAGTTTCTCATATGTGGCTTTCTCAAAGTTAATCCTGATTGTTAAAAATTAAAGATCATATACTGATTGGTCTAGGTGATCTAAAGGAAATGCAAGCACTTAACCACAACCACTAATGAATGCACTTAATATAATAAGTCCTCTCTGGTAGACAATTTCTCTCTTTCTTCTGGATTTCATTTTTGCTCTAGCTTGAAACATGGTATTGTGTATTGCTTACATTGCTGGCTCTTATGATGAATTGCTTTCAGTGTTCCTTGCGTTAGATAAAAGCATCTGTTAAGTAAACTTTTTTTTTTTTATAGAGCATTTATATAATTCAGATTGTTTCAAAGCAGCTTTACAGGGATAAACAGGAAAATAATGATTCAAAGATGCAAACAAAGATCAATTCTGTATTTTATTGAAGGTTTAATATCCTGCTGTTTATAAGCGAGGCTTTTCGTATTGTAAGAAATGAGAGAAAATTGCTAAATAAATAAATGTGAAGGATTTTCTGAAGAAAATGTGAGTGCTGCTTCACAACTCAATGCCATTATGCTATGTTCAATTCAAGTTTATTTGTATAGCGCTTTTTACGATACAAATCGTTGCAAAGCAACTTTACAGAAAATTAAGTTTATACAATATTTAGTAGTAGCTTATCAGTGACAGTGATTCTGAGTTGCTGTGCAGTTGCCTGAGATTCTAGGTGGTTTCAATGTCCATCCTTAAGGTCAAAATCTAATCACTTAGATAAATAACAGACCTCAGCAACTTGCATGGTTTGAGGGATCATTCAAATTAAAGACGCACTTACCTTTAACATCTCTTCTACATTGATCCATGCCACATTTGAGTCATTGTGAGGCTGAGTTTCCACCTCTTCTTCTTTGAAAACTGTACATGTGTCAGAACAAATGTTCCCACCCTTTGCAGATGGATCTTCATGACCTAAGCGATCCATTTTTACAGAACCGTTGCTTTGGATGCACGAGCTGACGGTCCATAGATGTTTGTGCACTGTTTTGCAATTTAACTGCTTGAGTTTTTTGTACCCTAAAAGATTGAGGAAGGCAGTGCGGTACTCAGGACTGTGGCAGTAGATGATAGGATTCAGGCCTGAATTGGTGTAGCCGAGCCAGTTCAACAGGAGCAACACATCCTGGGATGGCACTAGAGGATCAAAAACCTTGATGATATTAAAGACAAAGAAGGGCAGCCAACAGAGAATGAAGGTGCCCATAATAATCCCCAGCGTCTTGAGCGCCTTGTGTTCTTTCAAGACATGCCTCGTTGACCTCCGGCTCAAATTATGCACCGTTTCACATGGACTTTCACAAGAGTCTTCTGTGCATGTACTCAGAAAGCGGAGTCTATTCTTATTGATGAGTTTCAACTGTCTGGTTGCGATGACGAACACCTTCCCGTACACAAACACCATAATAATGAGGGGCACGTAGAAGGACACCACCGAGGAAAAGATGGTGTAGGTCTTGTTCGTATGGAAATCACAGCATTCTGATTTATTGTAACATATTTCTGCCTCCTTGTAATTAGCATGAGAATAATGGTTCATGATTGGCACGAAGGAAACTAGGGATGCCACCATCCACACCGTGCAGACGATGTAGCCAGCTCTGCGCTTCCCAAGGAGGACCTTATGCTCAAAAGGTCTTGTGACCGCAACGTAGCGCTCAATGGCGATGACACACAACGTCTCTATGCTGGCCGTGACGCAAAGCACATCCACGGACGTCCACAAGTCACAAAACTTGTCGCCTAAAAGCCATTTCCCGCCGACCACCATGCTGGCACCCAAAGGCTGGACCACACAACCCATGATGAGATCCGCGAAGGCCAGGGAGATGATGAAGACGTTGGTGGTGGTGTGGAGCAGAGGAGTGCAAACGATAGCCAGGATGACCAGCAGGTTCCCAATCACCGTGAGGAAGATGACCAGTGCCAGAGGAAGAATGAGCAGGGGCTGTGCATCATAAACCAGGCTGGAGCTGTTGGTGCTCATCCTGAGAGGAATCTTTCAGGGAAAAAGAGAAATGGACACAGGATTGGTCAATTCCAAAGTGCTGGGTTAATGTCCTCCAAGAAAAAGGTTTCAGGTGATGGAATAACAGAACTTTTTCACCAGTGAGGAGATATCAGCGGCATATACATGTGATATAATTGCATGCAAACCCACAGACTGTAAGTTAACTAGCTGGGCAAGACTTTATTTGTTTTCGTGAACTAGGAGGAGGGGAAGCATGCGGTGGGTAGGAGAACTGTGTTTTCACACATAGATATGAGAGACCTTTTAATGTCACATAACTTCTATGATCATATCACATTTGTGGCATGGTTCTATTGTACTATTTTATTGATATTTTGAGCTGTTTGCATTATCGCTGATGTTGCTAATTGTTAATGCACTAATCTGCATATACAGTGGTGTGAAAAAGTGTTGGCCCCCTTCCTGATAGGACCTGCCTGACAAAGTGAAGTAGACCAAAAGATCCTCAAAAGCTAGACATTATGCAGAGATCCAAAGAAATTCAGAAACAAATGAGAAAGAAAGTAATTGAGATCTGTCAGTCTGGAAAAGGTTATAAAGAAATTTCTAAAGCTTTGGGACTCCAGCGAACCACAGTGAGAGCCATTATTCACAAATGGCAAAAACATGGAAGTGGAGTGGCCTGCAGATCAAAATTACCCCAAGAGCACGGCGACGACTCATCCAAGAGGTCACAAAAGACCCCACAACAACATCCAAAGAACTGCAGGCCTCACTTGCCTCAGTTAAGGTCAGTGTTCATGACTCCACCATAAGAAAGAGACTGGGCAAAAATGGTCAGCATGGCAGAGTTCCAAGAAGAAAACCACTGCTGATCAGAAAAAAACCCCCATAAAGGCTCATCTCAGTTTTGCCAGAAAACATCTTGATGATCCCCAACACTTTTGGGAAAATACTCTGTGGACTGATGAGACAAAAATTTAACTTTTTGGAAGGTGTGTGTCCCATTACATCTGGCTTAAAAGTAACATTACATTTTAGAAAAAGAACATCATACCAACAGTAAAATATGGTGGGGGTAGTGTGATGGTCTGGGGCTGTTTTGCTGCTTCAGGACCTGGAAGACTTGCTGTGATAAATGGAACCATGAATTCTGCTGTTTACCAAAAAATCCTGAAGGAGAATGTCTGGTAATCTGTCTGTGACCTCAAGCTGACGCTAACTTGGGTTCTGCAGCAGGACAATGATCCAGAACACACCAGCAAGTCTACCTCTGAATGGCTGAAGAAAAACAAAATGAAGAGTTTGGAGTGGCCTAGTCAAAGTCCTGACCTGAATCCTATTGTGATGCTGAGGCTTGACCTTAAAAAGGAGGTTCATGCTCAAAAACCCTCCAATGTGGCTGAATTACAAAAATTCTGCATAGATGAGAAAACCAAAACACATCCACATCAAAGACAAATACCAATCACAATCTTTTAATTTAATTGCAGTTGTTGTTGCTAAGGGTTGCCCAACCAGTTATTAGGTTTAGGGGGCAAACACTTTTACACAGGGCCATGTAGTTTTGGATTTTTTTCCCCCCTTAATAATAAAAACCTTTAGTTGTGTTATCTTTTACTAATATGATCTGAAACATTAAAGTGTGACAAACATGCAAAAAAAAAGGAAGGGGGCCAACAATTTTTCACACCACTGTATAACTTCACAAAAACAAGGCTGTTGCTGGCTACTCATATCAAAATATTAAAATGAAGAATTCGTGCTCTGCATTTAACCCATCCAAGTGCACACACAGCAGTGAACACACACACACCCTGTGAACACACACCCAGAGCAGTGGGCAGCCATTTATGCTGCGGCACCCGGGGAGCAGCTAGATTTACATACCGAAATGAAGTGGAACATACCAAAAAACTCGAACCCACAACCTTAGGAGTCAAACTCTCTAACCACTAGGCCACGACTAGATTTACATACCGAAATGAAGTGGAACGTTTCATGCATTTGTGAAGTAATAAAGCAATTTCAGCTAGCTTACAGTCATTTGAGATGATCAAATACCTCGTCCTGGCCCATAATGCATTATTTGTGCCTTATTTTAATGGTTGTATCGTATTATTTTCTTGATATTTACAGCTATTTCATGCAATATAACTTCACAGAAACAATTCTGCTGCATACTTATTTCAAAAAACGTATTTACGTTCTAAACTTAAACTGATCGACATGGAAATATTTAATGCCTTTATGAAGTAATGAAACCATTTCAGCCAGCTTACCCAGACTTCTTATCGTTTGAGATGATCTCATACCTCCTCCTGACCCATAATTCATTGTTTTTTGCTAATGTCATTTAATTAATTAATAAAAAGCTGCATACTTATTCCAAATGACATACTTCCGTATTGAAATGAAACAGACCGACATGAAAAATTTGATGCCTTTATAAAGTAATAAAGCAATTTCAGACAGCTTACCCAGAAAGCAACTTCCTCTCTCAAATTATCTGCAATAATTTATGCTTGTTAGCAAGTTAACCCTTCTTCAAAACTCTTATCTTCCATTATCGTGCACTTGTTCTCCGTGTACCTTCCCACGCCTCTAAATATCGATGTGAACAAAGTGTACAGAAGGATGCAGGATGTGTGATTTGCGGCGGGCACAGTATTGTCAACTTCCTGTGGTAGAACTTATGGCCTTTACAAAAGAACTGCTGCAGAAAGGGCGCGTCACTATCAAAAATGTGCAATCAGCATACTAATGTATTGAACAATTGTTCATTAAATAATTAGATTATGAAAATGATGTATTTTGTTGAAGTAGTTTTGTATTTCTGATACGTTTCATAGCTCTTGGATCAGCCAAGGCATTGCCCTGATCCAATCTACACTTAATTCCAGAACGTTGCTTGTTTCCTGTATTGTTGTTGCTTAGTTTTGGTTTTGTTTACACTGAATTCACAGCGTATCGTTCGGTTTACTGCTGAACATGACAGACTGTTTAATAGGAAAAATATTAGAGTGACAGATTGTTTGTCAGGATGTCCATGTTAATAAAGCTACTGAAATCGTCTTAACTGCTCAAGGCAAATAAATCGTACAGAAAACTGACTAGGGAACATGTTGAACGTGTCATTTGATATGTATTCTTTGATTTTGGTGTGTTTTTAATTCATATGATGACCGTACAGCACACTAGCTTGACATTAATGCACAATTGTACACACATACACAGACTCGCTTCGGTTCTCCGATCAAATTGACACGCATGAGCGAAAAATAACATATTCTTGGCGAAAATTGCAACGCCTTAAGTGGTAGAGATTTATTTATGTTGTGGGCCACCTTTAGCTCAGGAAAGAGAGAGTGCTTTCTGTCATAGTTGCTGTGCAACACTCATTCCCCGTCATCCTTGAGTGCTCTGGGCCCATTTTGGGCCAATTTAACCCATTGCTGTCACAGTTTTGTGGGTTGACAGAGATATTGTCTTCCATTGCACAGGCGATAAACAAAGGCATCATTCGTCTAAGACATTGTTGTCCGTGTTGGCTCATTTGTAATACAACAAAAACCTTCTGACAATCTGCTGTAAACACTAAGCTTACTCTTAGTTTTGAGATAACAAAGTTTGACCAAACACACTGCATTTCCAAGATTGTTGACTCAATTCAATTCAGCGACTTTTTCAAGACACACACACACACACACACACACACACACACACACACACACACACACACACACACACACACACACACACACACACACAGAATATTAATATGACATATATTATTATTTAAAGTAATGAATATGACTGGTATGAAAAAAAAGTGTTCTTATATATTCCAGTACAGTCGAGAATGTCAAGTCATGCACATCAAGTATAATTTTGTAATATTATTATTTGAAGTAATCGTATTTCAAATATTTTTTTTTTAACCAAACTACCAAAATTTAAGAAAAAGGATTTTGCCTCACATAACTAAATTTATAAATGTATTTAGTTAGTTAACAATGCAATTAAACAATTAAAAGTTTTAAAGCTGTTATTTTAATATCACTGAGGTACTTTTATAATTTTTATTAATATTTTTAGTTTTTATTTATTTAATTTAGTAATTTGTGTTTTGTCATCTTAGTAATTATTATTATTTTTTTAAAATATGTCTATATGTTTAGATTTTTATATTTTAATGAGAAACTACCAAAGCAAGAAAAAGGATTTATCCTCAAATAAATAAATACATAAATAAACAAATAATCAAACCCTATTTCAAGTCATTAAAAATGAATTTTTATGTTTTAGTATTTAGTGTTTATTGCTAGATAAAATATATGAAAAAAATAATGACAGATTATATAATATTTGGTTTGTGGACAGTCAACACTGACTGAAGGTTAAGCACCTCCTTTTACTAAGTTTGTTTTATTATTATTTCTCTGTTTCAGAAGACATAAAAAGTATGATAACTTGGTCCAAAAATCAAAATAATCTTTGTGACACACCTGTACAGATGAGTATGTGCGTAGCGCCACTCAGTGGTAACACTTTAGATACACCATTTTTTTTTTTTTTTTGTCATTTTCCCCACAATTCTAACAGATGCCACATTCACTCATATGATTCATATGTTGCACTTGATTAAATTGAGGCACATAGTCTGTGAAACCTGCAATCTAGAAAAACATAGAATTTATATGCTTATTCAAACCATGAGCAATTAGTATAATTGGAACAAGTACACATGGATGTTGTACATTAAGCAAATTATTCTCAGTAATTACACAAATGGACCTCAGTGAGTATGCTGAGATTTAAAAAAAATCCAATGAGACAACAACAGATCGATACAGTCAATACAGGTTGTTCTTTTCTCCTTTTATTTATTTGACAAACACTAAGATGTGCCAATCTATAAAGGACTCCCATAAATTCCAAGGCAATAAACAAAAAAAATCATGAATCTCATTTAAAACATCACTGTTCGGTTTAAATTGGTATTACAAACAAGGAATGTGTTTGAAATGCTGTAGGCCTGGTCTGAGAGAGAGCGTTTCACTCTAATGAACACGGCCAACGTGTTACTTTTCTCCTCCGCACAGCTCCAATAGGATCTTGCGGTAATCACCCGACGTGTCACCCTAGAAAACCAACAGAACAGAGTTTCATGATGGCTTAAATGTTAGTACTACCTTTAGTAGTGTTTTTAGGGGGATTTTTTGCATTTTTCTGCAAAATTAGTTTAAATTATAGGATTTATTCACCCAAAAATGAAACCTTTCTTAAAATGTATTTACTCTCAGGCCATCCAAGATGTGGATGAGTTTGTTTCTTCATCAGAACAGATTTTACAGAGAAATTTAACATTACATTACTTGCTATTCCTTTAAATGTTGTTAAGTGTTAGAGTATTTGTAATATGTTGTTAATGGCTTTCAAATAATGTGTTTAGTCAAATATTCTGAGTGAAACAGCTGTGTCCCACCTTTATAAAGGAGTGAAGGGTCTTTCCATACATCTTGAGGAACTCTGCTTTGATGTCGAGCATATCGATCTCGGCACGAGCCACCATGATCCTGATCAGCACACTATCTGTGGTGCCTAAACCCTAAAAGCCGAGAAACAAAAGTTAATATAACTTTTGTACTGGTCATATCCCTAATGTGTGCAAAAAGTAGATTAGTCGTTGTTTTCATTTACCTTCATCGACTTGTAGAGCCTTTCAGCAAAAAATGCAGGCTTGTTTTTCATGCATTTCACTGCAAAGGTTAAGAGATGCTTTTTAGATCCCAGTATGCAATCGAAAATGTGATGATAATAAATGAAATATTGCAATACTCACAACTGACCTATTGCCAGAAATACATCCTCCAGGCAGCCAGACATCTCCCTCTTTATGCTGTCTTCAATGTCCCGCCCAGAAATCTTCTGATACTCCTGAAACACTGGGAAAAGAAAAATGGTTGGAGAAGATGCTGGATGTAATACTACTAGAATCAACATGCAATATGTGAAGTTTCAAAAGCTATAGTTGCCACATGATCTTGCATGTTTAATTTTTTTATATTTTTTATATTTAAAAATATAACTAATCATGTACATGTTATATATTAAACTAACAAAAATTACGAAAACACATAACAAAACTACTCAAATTAAACTGAAAATGTAAAATGCTAATTCAAAATTAATTTTTTTAATTAATTAAAAAATAAGTGTACTGCGCAAAATTTAAATTAACAGTATGAATAGCCTGAGATGTCTATTCCAAACAACTTTATTTACATCCTGTCACCACTGGGTGGAAGTAATGAGTCTACTTTATTGACCCAAAGTCATTTTCCCACTGTGCTGCTTTCTACTGTCACCTGACTGGGGAGCAGTGTTTCTGTTGTTATCTGGCGTGTGTACATACCTCGAAGTAAGTGATTTCTGTTCCTCACAGACAGCACAGTGAGGAACTTGACCTCATCTGTTCCCCAGCGAGCTTCGCCCGCCTCGTAGATGTCCTGTTGGATGAGAAACAATTGAGAATTTTATCTGAGCAATTTCCTTTTATGCTGTTAATGATTAATGAGCATCAACATGTCTGTTATGTGCCTAAGGCTGAAATCCACACATTATAAAGGAGTTTACTGACACTGAATATATATATACAGAAAAATGTCCATTGAAGAATTGTAAATACAGAGAATATATAGAAGGCCAATTTGTATTTACAAACCTCAGCCAGAAATAAATCTGTCACTACATTAGATAACATATAAACAATAGTTATTCTAAAGAAAGGCACCGCAAGAACACATTTTCGTTGCTATTGTAGGCGCATTCCATAGTGAATGACTCTTACTGTATAAGCTGGTTATTATCAATAAATCATAAACACACAGTACAACCAGTGTGGTCAGAATACTCGATGAACGACTCTTATGAGACAATTCTTTTGAATCATAAGCATGCAGCACAACCAGTGGAGTCCGATTTGTGAGAAATTGATATTTAAGTGGATAAAACACTTTTAGAGAGCCACCAGTGCAGTCCAACCGATTCCCAAACAAATGATTTGTATAAATCCGTTTTATATAATATAAGCTTATATTTTAGAAGCAAATCAGCTTTCAATGTTGTGTTTTTGTTTGTACTTAATGCTCTTGAAACTTCACTTACTGTAAGTCAGTTGTACAATGATGAACGCTATAGGTTTTGTCAGAAGTATTTGATAAAAATAATTGAAAGTGTTTTTGACATGTCCAGGAGATTTGGGGGTCGCTGTTTACTGAAGCACTACTATTGCCAATTCAAACTGGATTTGCTAATCAAGTAATGTCAAAGTTATACCCAGTTTAAGGTAATCAGAACCCATTACACCACAACAATTAAACATGTGCTTTTTACTCCAAAAGCTACTGCTAACCACGACAAAATCCTCACCTTTGCATCCTGAACGGCCTGAGCCTCGTCCACCTTGGTGCTCTCGTCACGCCCAGCCTATAATCAAAGCAGAAAAACAATATCAATATGTCTCATATGCCAAACTATCAGGGGTCACACCTGCCCCGGCCGGACACTGTGGATGGTGAGGTTTTGCATGGCAAACAAAAGAGGTGATGTGTAAAGGCATTATATAATCTTCTTCACAAATAAGATAATGCAGGTGATTTATTTACCGCGAGTAAAGACACCAAAACTCTCTGGAACATTCCAGATGTGTCTCCGCAGACATCGTCCTCAAGACTCTTGCCATGTTCTGCGATTAATGACATCATCAGCACAAGAAAAGTAATTGAAAACAGTGTTATATGAGGAGACCTGTATATTTTTCACAGTGACCAACTGCATGTCCAAGTGTGAGCTGTAGTGTATATGTACCTTTTTTGTAAGTAGCAATGATTTCCTTTTTCTCAGCGTTGCTTCTTGAGGCCAGGATGTCAATGAGACATGCCTCCTCTGTCCCTGCACCCTGGAAAAAGGTCAAAGATATTGTGATCAGTGACTAAAATAATATTAAAAACAATATATATACAAACTCACAAAACGTATTGTGGTGGTACCATGGTCCAGTGATGGGTAATACAACTGAATGACTAAATGATTACTATATTCATGTATTATTTTATTCATATGTTATGGTACACTTATGTACATTTCCCAGTACTCACTAACCTTGATGGCGTTTCTCAGCTCATATGCGTCGTACACCGGGGCGGACATCATCAGGCCGACCACAACCTTCTCAAAGTTTCCAGTCAGCTCTGACTTCAAGCAGTCAAGCAGGTCCTGAATAGGCATTTTAAAATATAGTGTGATTTACCACATGGGAAAACAGTGTTAGTTTGTTTTTAAAATAGCACAGACAGCACACAAATCCAGGCTTTTCAAGCTTCAAATTCAAACATTACTTCTTGGATATATTCATTCATGCTTTAAGCTTCATTTCCACATCTTACATCACAGAAGAAACAAATGGATTTGTGTAAGGAAATAATGTTCTGTTGCAGACCAAAACTGTAATATCTGCTGTAAGTCTGGGTGGGGAAGGCATGTCATCTCCACGAGACCGTCCTGAATGCTGGCCAGAACTTCCCCCACAATGACTCACACTTTCTTGCTATGTAGACAGCGCTGTATTCAGTCAGTGTTTCCATTCACATAAGCAGCAAGACCTGACCGTGACTTTTACTGATTACATCGTTACAGAGGTTTACAGATTAATCGAGACCAGGGGAACCATCAGGAAGTGCAATAAAAGTCAATGCTGTGTTCTTTATACCTGCTTATGATAACAGTCATAAAGCATGGATGTCTCCTGAAAGACACTGTTTGTAGATGGACTCTCCATCTGATGAGTTAATGATTGGAGCCGGTCAACAGCATCTCTTATCAGTGATTTATACTCTGCTTTGTCTATCTTCAAACTGACTACAGACTCACCAAGATTTGTCAACACTGTTATCTAATCACCTTGCGAACCGTAGGTTTTATGTAAATACAACCTGGCTGTTGCTCACACCGTCCCTGCCATTAGGACCTTCCACAAAGATAAGAACACGACTACAAGCTTCCCTAATTTCGACCAGAAAAACATGTTGTTTTGGTCCAAAGTGAGATCTGGCAACCGTTGGTCAAAACCTGTTAACTGTCACCCGTTTACTTCACTATATTACAGTGAGGTCCTAATCTAATCATGACAAACTATATATCATTGGAAAGGTCTAAGACTCCTAAATAAATATTTTACCAATGTTTTTTGTTAAAAATTAAGTAACAGATTATTTTATGACGAGTGCACCTCAAAAATCTAAAAAAATCAGAAATGATATATCAGTTGAAAACTTAAAATCTCAAACTTCATAATTTGAAACCCATTTTAAAATCAGACATTGCATTACCATGAAAATGGTACATCAATATCATGTTACAAAATATTTTCATTCATGAATTATAAAAAATTAAGTTTGGATTGTGCTCTTTCAACTCTATGTTCAGAAATGTGAGTGACAGTTACGGGGTTAAATTAAAGTATCGAGTGTATTACCTTTCCCACGCTCTGTTTGAAAGCCTCCTTGATTTTCTGCCTTTGAGCAATAGTGCGATGAGCGAGGATCTCGATGATAGTCGCCTCGTTGGTACCTGGAATTCATTCAGTTTTGGTTAAAGCAACTTAATCGAAAATTGTGATAATTTAGTCAACCTTATGTCAGTTCAAACCAATTATTTAAGCATTTTGCATCGACTGATAACCACATTCTCTTTTGTCATCTTCACCAGAACACTAGAAACTAATATTGTCAAAAATAATTTACCTGTTTTACATTTTACTATACAGCATTTGTATTTTCATTTATTTTAAACTGTAATTTTAGAAATACTTCTCTCATTATCAATGTTGCTTTTTGGAAACCATGATAAAAAAACATTTAAATAAATAGAACTTTTTTTTGTGAATTGTACATTCTGCTGAACTTCTTTTACATTCCATGGAAGAAAGAAAAAAGGGTTGCAGGTTTGGAATGATGAGCTTGAGTAAAATTATGACAGTTTTCAGTTTCACATCTGCATATATATTTTTTGCCACTTTCGGAATTACAAGCTGCTTGTTAAAGTATCAAATTACACGTTACCCACAAAGCCCCAGGCTGTACATCACATGCTTGTTTGTAAAACGGCAAGAGATTGCTTCATTTTCTTGCACTGCATAGACATTTTTGCCATTTTCAGAATCACAAGCTCGCTGTTATTTAAAGTATCAAATTACATGTTACTCCTAACTCAATTAAGGCCAACAAGTAAGCATGTGTCAAACGACACAAGTAATGCACCTCATGCTGAAGTCCATTTAACTAGAACTCTCCAGTCTACAACGAGGAAACACCTTTTCGGTTACAGGACGAATGCCAGAGAATCAACCTCTGCATTGGACCAAAGCCCAACTAAACCACAGGTGTCAGCGCTGATAACAGCTTGCAGGTTTAACTGGAAATGAAGAGAGATGTAGTTCTCTGATCTACCTGATAAGAAATCAACTGGCTGCATCATTTAAAATGCAACCAGGTGATGATTCTCATTTTATTAAAATAGAAAATACGTTCTTCCTGAAGCCCGGTTCTGGTTTGTCCTCTCACTTACCAGCTCCTTTCATAGCATTATGGAGTTTCTGGGCATCTTCCTCTGGTTTGAAGCCTGATGCCTCAGTCACAGTTCCACGGTTTCCCAACTACAGCAAAGAAGAGATAACATCACCTTTAGACAGATTTAACAAGTGCAAAACCTAAGGATAAAATGACACCTGAAAATTCAAGTTGCTGTCACAGGGCAGCTTGACAGCTTAGATATTTTTAGGCTCTGATTGTGTCAAAGGCAAAACATTTCTCAAACGTTAAAATGTAATTTAATTCTACATTATTTTAATTTAAAAATTTAATTCCGTTATGCTAACCAAAGCTGCATTTCAAAAATACAGTAATATTTTTAAACATGAATACAATTTAAAATAACTTTTCTATTAGAATATATTTTAAAGAGTAATTTATTCCTGTAAACGTGAAGCTACATTTTCAGCATCATTACTGCAGTCTTCAGTGTCACATGACCCTTCAGAAATCATTCTAATATGCTGATTTGCTGCTCAAGAAATATTATCTTGAAAACAGTTATGCTGCTTAATATATATATATATATTTTTTTTTTTTGTCAAAATCATGATGCATCTTTACAAAGTATTTTGATGAACCGAACACTCGAAAAAACAGCATTTATTTCAAATGGAAATCTTTCGGAACATTATAAATCTCTTTACTGTCTCATTTAATCCATCTTTGCAGAATAAAAGTAATTTAAAAAAAATTAGCAACCCCAAACACATTCTTTATTGTGACTGTTCTTCTTAAATCTTATATTTGAGCTTATTTAAAAGTTGCCACCCTTTTAAAATTCACATACATTCAGTTTTTCTACTAAATGAATTTCAAGCATTATTTGCCAGACTTTTGACTGGTAAAATGGTAAATGGTAAAGAGATAATAGTAAAAAGATGATAGTTACAGTGTTTTTACATTCAAAATACTTTTCTTACCGCTGCCATTGTGTTGGAGGAAAGGTTTAAGTTTTGAGATGAGGAGATGAGAACACTAAAGGCAAGAAATAAAAAAATGTGTTAAATATATGGAAGCATAATATATATGAAGCCATTGTATAGGCAACTGTACATATAAAACAAATACTTTTAGAACTGATGAAATGCAAAAGTGGTTTGCTATAATCAATTTATATAGTTCTGAGTTATAAGCAAAAGTTATAAGCAAGTTATAAGCAAAAAAATATGTTTTATTTTGACACATAACAATGAAAAACATTGCAAACCTAAATTCTAATCTTATTGGTGTCACTGGTTTCTTTGATCTTTTCAGGCTTACAACGATTTTAGGAAACACATGCCAGTTTGTTTGGGTTTTATTTAAGTGAAATTTAGTACTGAGCTCTTAATAACAGGGTTAATGACACTACTAAATAAATAACACCTTTGGATGCACTAGCAAAATGGTTTCCACTTTACTATTCAGCTCATTAAGCAGAAGAGGCTCAACCAGTAATTAACAGCCTAATGCTCAGTATCAGTTTCCCTTTGAAACAATAAACTTACAACCTTTTCTAACCCATAAAAGACCTCATTTAAAACGCAGAGACATCTGACGGTCTCTCAGTTTTCACTTCATTGTGTTCTAACATTGGCAGTGGCCCATGACAATATAGTGCATCATTTAAGATCTTTTAATAATTTATTCTTTGCATACAATGTGCTGTATGTTCAAAGATCCTGTCGACATTATATTTGACTCATGGTGTGCAACAGCAACACTGTTCACAAACCTCTTTTGATTGAGCCTCAGTGTCAGAGATGAATTCATTGACACTCAAAATGCATTTCAGTGTTTTATATTAAAGATTTTGCTCTTATTTGAAAAAGCTCTGCATCTGCAGAGTAACCCGCAAATAGAACCCAAAAGAAAATGTTATTGCTCGTAATAAAAAAAATTACTCATGAACTTAATAAAATTTCAACAAATAAAATAAAAAAAAAAACAAGACATATTACAATCTCTGATGTTTAGTATATGAGTGAAACAATTTTTTTTAATCTCAACATTTACTAAATATGTAATTGCTTTCTAAAGACTGGTCAAAAAAATTTTCTGTTGTTGCTTGCGGTGTTTCACGTGACAAGCCACTTTTAATTCAAATACGTGTTGTAAAAAAACCGATCTCAACATTTATCTAGATACTAAATAAAGAATTTGGAATATGTAATTGCTTTCTAAAGACCTGAGCCTCAAAAAAACTAACGTAGCCACGGGTCCCCAGGGAAACCAGAATGGACCATCATAAAAAAAAACTCACCCAACGTGAACATCACGGTTGAACGTCAAGGTCGAAGACGTATTGCAACAGTGAAGGGTATAAAAATACTAAAAATATTTGGCACTAAAGAAATTTTGGATTTTTTTGGTCACACCACTTCTAAAAAGAGCACGACGGAGAAATACAGGAAAATTGCATCCCGACACGCGACCAGCTCTTCGCCAGAGCCTAGTAGGCCGCCTCAGTGTGTTCGCGCGGCCCTGACATATCAAAAATATTGGTCTATATTGTCCGCATTTGTGTTTAACTATCTTGTTTGTGGTTGCTATGTGCAGATTCTGGTTACATTTGCATATCTTTGTTAAAACATGAACACGCAGAAAATTTATTAAAACCTTTTCCACGTGTCAACTTTAATAAAAAATTAAAACAGAATAAGACTTTTCAGATAATATTGGTAGAATTACAACAAAAAATTTGATTTTGATGTCTTTATGTTGCAGTAAACAATTACCACAAAAAGTACTCTTATAATTATTTTGGAAACAATTATTTGATTTTGATGTCTTTATGTTTCACCAAACACATTACAGACACACACAAAACAAAACAAGGAAAAAATAATATTATATTTTTTTTTTTTTTTTTCTAAATATGTGAAAATATAAAGCTGCTTTTATATTTTAACAAGAGAGTCCTTCACAAGGAAATAATCATATTTGGGGGTCCTTATAGCATCAAAAAAAATTAAACTCCTGGCGAAACAATAGAGAAAAGCCTATAACACAGAGCTTTCATTCATTTTCCCCTCTTGTGGTTATATCCTTCCTTGCTGACTGTACTAGATCTAGGTCATTTGCCTTGTGTTTGTAAAGCGTGTGGTCTCATTAATTTGCCATGCAAAGCAATATGACTCATTGTATTTTAATGAAAGCCACATTTGAAGGGATCATGTTTAGCAGTATGGAGACACGTGACGGAAGAAGGGCGTTCAGTGCTGTGGCAAAACCTTAGGAGGGAAAACTTCGTTTCATTTTACAAACAAGCTTTAACCCACGATTAAGTTTTATTTCCATGCCGTGAAAGAGACGCTAATAATATGAAAGTTAAGCAAGGTTTTTAGGAAAGCGCGTGGGAGTGTTTCCCGTCTTACCTGCTGAAGCGCTGGATTGAGAGATGCGCTGCACCCGTCTCTCTGAATGGACGTGGAGATTTGAGAGAATCTTTCTGAGTTTTGTTGCCAACTTTTGTGGGTGTTGGCCTGTGTGGACAGAATCGTGTTACAGTTCCTCATTTACGGCCCCTCCTCCTTATATTACGTTGAGAGACTGAACAGTTCAAAACAGTGTGCTGAAACTAGGACTCGCGTGTTGACAGTGATGTTTCACCCACATATGATCATTCATGTGCTTACTGAAGCTTTGAAACTCTGTCACGTTTCAGCTGTGCTCACAGTCAATTTCAAAAGTTTCTTTAATTGTTTTTTTTTTCTCTAAACTCTATCGTCGCGTGGGATTTCCAAGTATTTTTGACTTAAAATTAATTGCATTATAGAGGGTGCAAATTATCTATCACGGATCAAGACGAGTAGAACGCTGCCAGCTGTAGCAACAAAAATATAATTTTGTAACTATGTACCTGTTCTATAAAGCTGACAAGTGACAATGTTAACTCATATTTGCATAGAGAGTTACAGCACCCCCTCTTGGTTGACAAAATTAAAAGCGCCCCTCCTTCACATAAACTTCTTTTATAGTTTCTTCGTCTTTAAAACTAAGCAGTCCGTGCATTGTGAATCAATCAGTCAAATAATAGATGTAAGGTTTTGCGGTAATTTACTGTCTGTTTTGCTGTTCAAGTATGACGGTAGAGACCTTTTTCAATTTTAGAATGGGCAAATATTTAAATATAACATTTTTTTTTTTTTTTTTTGGTAAGTACAGTGATAAAATAAATGGACAGTGCACTCGTTCCCCTCTTGACAAAAACACAATTTAATGTCTTTCCAAAACCTTACAAATCTTTAAGGCTTCTATATCATATGTGCATGTCCCACACTTTTTAATTACTGGGCAAAACTCGTACAAATAAAAAAGAATGAATTCTGCTCATATTATATTTAATTTGACCTTACGAGGTCAACATTTTCACTGCCTTTTCCTCAGCCCTGCTGCTGAAAGGTGGAGAAAAGACTTTAATTATGAAGAATCCTAGACTTTTATTATGGATTCATAGCACAAGCTTCACGCTTCCGGTGTGGTTTCCGGTTAGCTGGCGCATCTGCAGCATCCGAAGCCGCAGACGAGAAACGCCATGAACAACACGCTCATTTCTGCCTGAATTTAGTTTTGTCCGATTAAAATCAAACCGCACCCGTTCACCGTTCACCGGAAGGCCCCCGGCGGAGCGCGCAGATGAGATGTGTCACGCGTCCGAGCGCGTTTTGCAGGAATGCTAGCGTTAGCGCCTAGCTGAGTATTTGTTGAATTTAAATTATTCTTTTTTTCATCAAACAAGAGACGAATCAATATTATTATGGACGTTTAACAAATTAAATAATCTATTATTCTAATTAACATCGCATGTCATCTACTTTTCTGCGAAAAGTGGGTTGTTTTCAAAAGCTTCTGATGATGGAGAGTTTGACTTTCATACATCAAAAAAATATTTTCTCTTCACTTCACGTTTGAAGATTCATTTTTCAACAGGACTTAAATGTTTACATTGATTTCAGCTGGATTTAAGTATTTATATCGTGATATGGGCCTGTGTCCCGTATATAGACACTAGACAAACACTTTAATCATATCAGGCCATCACTGATAGATGCTGTAAATTTATATATACTTAACTGTGATGTATTAATTTAGCACATATACCTGTTGTTTTCGTTTACTAATACGTTATTGTTGCTATACGCTTCATTTAAGCTGTGATCAGAACCAGAATTGGGCTACGAGTTCATGTTTGACAGCTGATCTAGACGTCTGGCACCAGAACAAGCATCCCACTTTCTTATAGACTCGCATAAGTAGTTAAGGGATTTTTGATACATCATGAAGAAGTTCTTTGACTCCCGGCGGGAGCTGGTGGGCTCTGGACCCGGTTCTGGAAGTGGAGCTGGAGGTTCTGGATCCAGCAGCGGTGTTGGTGGGAATTTTATCGGACGGGCTTTCACTGTTGGAAGACACCAGGTCACTGTAGAAGAAACTCTGGCAGAAGGTATGTCAGACTGATGTTTAATATTCTCCTTGCAGGCCTTGAACCCACAACCTTTTAGTTAACAAACAAAATAATTATGTTTAGCATTTTAGCTATACAATGTTTAATTGGAAGAATTGATTTTTGAATGTCGATTCTTTCTGTAAATAATTATTTTAAAAAATCCTTATCCAGGGCTCCGTCACTCTTTTGCGACTAACTTTCTCAGTTGGTCGCACAAGCAAGGTCTTTTTAAAAAAAAAATTATTTATGATTTTTATTATATCATGAAATTTCTTGATTCTCACCTTTATAGATTATGTTGATCTTTAGTGGGCGATGGTCAAAGTAACCTAATAATGTAATCCATTAACTATGCATAAAAACTTGTCTGTTTACTTAATTAACAGATATGAGTATCATGCCATAACATGGACAAATGCATCAGTTAAGCCAACATATTAATAACAAGAAGAAAGATACACATTTACAAATCAAACATTCAAGACAATAAACACACAATTGCAAAGCAATGCTAATTGACATAGCTTGTATCACAGTATAGAATTTTATTAAAATATATATTTTCTGTCTCGTGATACGAAGCAACATTGAACCACAGAAGCTATCTGTTTCAAACAGACTGATGTTATATAGTGATTTTGGAGCAGAACATGATATTAGTCTCATAAATTGTCATGTTTGACGCTATGTTAAGCAAGCGTACATCCTATCCCTGTTGCCAGAAGCATCTGTTTTATAACTAATTTTGAAAAGTACATTCAGGTATAAGATTATGTGGTTGTTTTTAAGAAGAGCAAAAGCAAAAAAGGGTAAGTTAAGGTTCGGAAGAAAAGAAAGGGGCTAAAACAGTGTGAATAGAAAGACGCCAGTAAAAAATAATGTGGGGTGTGGGTAAGGCTGGGCATCATTTGAATTTTAATGATTCCAATTCTGGTCAATTCCTAATTTTGATTCCAATAAGGTAATAAATAAAATACAAATTATTATTATATTATTATCTTATTACAAATTTTTTCATAATTAGCTGAATACTATAAATGAAAATCAACAGGCTAAAGAACACTTACACAAGGTTGTGTGTGCAGCAGAGAAAACAGCCTGTGAGTCTTCTTGACTTGAATGGTTGAAAATCACATGGAAAGTGTAGTTTGTTATAATAACAAAGGTGGACTCCAGGCACATTTTCGGTAGGACAAAAAAAAGAGCATTTTATTTGTTGAAGTAGAAATATTATTATGTAATTCTAACTTTATTATTTAAAAAAAAACTTCATTAGGGTAAGTGTAATTTAACAAATCAGTCAGTTTTAACCTTCAGTATTATAGTAATGTAGTACCAACTGACTCTCATGTATATTTAACAGCATTTGTTGAGAGATTCTTTTTTTTTCCTTGAGAAAATTTGGCATGTACTGTACCGGATATATATCCAAAATAATCGATATTGAATCGAATCACAAGCTTGTGAATGAGAATAGAATCGTGAAATGTGTGTCAAAACCCAGCCCTATTTCAAATATTAACAATGTTTGGCAAAATTCGCTTGGTGCACCTTTAAGACCTTAATTACTGTGTTTATGAGGATGCTTGAAATAAATAAATGCTGTTTTGACACTCTTTGATGTGGCACTACAGATCACTGTTCAAACAGCAGCGTTGAAATAAACATGAATGAACATCCCATGCCTCATGTCATCGCTCGGTCTGTGTTTTAACTGCAGAAAGATGTCAATAAAACAGTTTGTAAACAAAGCTACTTTTATATCACATTATGAAAGTAAATGTTTTCCAGGGGCTGTCAAAGCTTTACAAATGTTAAAAAAAGCATCTTTTGTGATATATAGATGAAAGATAATTTAAACTGGTGAACAACATGAGGGTGAGCATTCATTGCATCATCATGAATTTCATGTGTTATCTGTGATGTGAAGGAAACAGTTGTTTACTCTGTTTAATTTGATTTCCAGTTCACAGATGGAGCTAGTAACGAAGTTAATAGACTTTCAGGCCTGGCGCTTCTCAGACTCATCTGTCCCTTTTAAACACATCTCAGCATCTTTTCTCTGCTCTGCAATATAAAACCAATAACATCTGCTTAGGAGAGAGATAACATTGAATGGTTGACTGTTCCTGTAGAGCTAGATCCTTCATGATAGAGCTGGTCCTGCTTTGAGGAATGGTCCTGCTCCACGCTATGCCAACACAACAAATCTGAGTTCAAACATACAGACTCTGATGTCTGGTTGGACATATCAGCATGTACTATAACATTAATATATGCTGTCTAAATGCTGTTCACATTGAGTGCTTCCACTTAAATACCTGGATCAACAAAATGTAATTTATTGCATGCAGAAATGTGAATTATGCATTTTGTAAACTTATGGACAGGGCGATCAGTGATTGAATACAAACAGTACTTTTTTTTTTTTTTTTTTTTTTTTTTTTACAAATAAGCTATATATACTATATTTTGTGAGAAAAAAAAAACACTGTTATATAATATAATCTATAATATTAACAAAACAACAACAACCGACATTCAGCTTCTGTGGTGAAATGAATTCAGTTTCCTTCTGTTTCCCTCATGGTGGCAGTGTTGTGGTATAAATATCTTCTTACTTTTCCAGTCCTCAAGCTTGTTTTCAGGAAAACAGCCTAAACTATGCGTTTTTACCTTTTGTAGGTGGCTTCGCAATCGTCTTCCTGGTGCGGACCAATCAGGGGGTGCGCTGTGCCCTAAAGAGGATGTACGTTAACAACGAGCATGACCTGCAGGTCTGCAAGCGTGAGATCCAGATCATGGTGAGTGTGGTGTAATGTCTACTGTGCTTTAGCAATGAAGAGAGAATTGATTTCTAATTCTGAATTCTGTTTGAAATAAATGCTGTTTTTTAACTTCCTATTCATCAAAACAATTCTATAAAAATATTGAGCAACTGTTTTCAATGTTGTTGATAATAAGAAATGTTTCTCGAGCACCAAATCAGCATATTAGAATGATTTCTGAAGGATCAGGTGACACTGAAGGCTGGAGAAAATTTCAGCTTTGCCATCACCGGATTAAATTATATTTTTAAATAGAAAATATTGAGTATTAAATAGAAAATTGTTTTTATAATTAAAAAAAAATTTGCAATATTAATTTTTTATTATATGAATGCAGCATTAGTGAGCACGAGACTAAGAAACATTAAAAACTTAGCAACCCCCGGACTTTTAAACATTAGTGTAGGTACCATACAGTATTCAGAGAGAACATTTTTGTGATATCTTGTCAGTTTGAGCTCAGTCATACTCTTTCTGTTTTTTGTGGACTGTGTTCCAGCGGGATCTCAATGGTCATAAGAACATCGTTGGGTTCCTGGACTCCAGCATCACGGCTGTAGGAGGTGGAGATGTGTGGGAGGTGTTTATCCTCATGGACGTTTGCAGAGGTAAGTCTGCTGTTCAGCCCCACAATGCCTCTGCACACAGCCGCCTTGTGCTCTGTGTGGGAAAACAAGCATACACCTTGCAAAGAGTCAACAGGTACCACCTAGATGGCAAACAGTGTTTAAAACGAAGGGAGTGTTTGTCATGGGTCTTTCCAAAGAAAAGTGAACAACCATTAAGCTTTTCTTTTTCCAATTTTCTTTTATTTAAAAGGATCTCTCAATTATTTTGCACATCTAGTAGTCAGTTTTATCAGTGTTAGTTGTTTGAATTTTTAGTGTCAAGCAAAAGCATTTTTTTGGCAATATTACTGTTTAATACAAGTGAGTTTGTCCTTGTTTATTGTATTGTTGTGTTTTTCATCAAAAATAATAATGAACTTTGTCATGTGCAGAGCTCTGTATGTCACCCATCTTATTTAGGGTAATAAAAGTTCTGTATTTAATATAATATTGTACTGTTTTATTGTTGTAAGAAAAATAATGCTTATGCTGTATTTATGCAATTCATCCGCCTGAGGGGACCCTTTAGATATATTTCAGTCCTTCATGGTAGCCTGACACAATCTTTTCTCCTAGTCTTGTTATTCTTCGAGAAAGCTTTTCATTTATCAAATTGCTATGTCATTTCCTTACAACACCTACACAGTCGTACTAAACCTGACTGGGGTATGTGTTCAAAAACGTTTTCCTGTCTCTTCATCTGAAAAGCTTTCAATATGTCTTTATTAGTTCATTTCGTGCAAGATGTTATTGTAAAGCCCCACTGATCCTTTGATTCTTCCAGAAGAGCTTCGAGTGCTCACAAAAGGTCAAGCGTTTGGATGTATCGAATGCGCTTTCACACAAGAAATTGATTCAGATTAAACATGCTCGTTAGGGAGTCAATTAAAGGCAAATTGGCATAATTGCTGGCTAGCACTCTCTATTCTAATTTTATTCCTTAAAAAAAGTCCCTTTTAGACTTGCATTCTATTATTAACTAACTGCTTGTTTTCTTAAAAAAAAAAAAAAAATAATTAACACTAGCTTTTCTAATCTTTTTGTATTCTATTTGTTTTCTTATTATTTATAACACAATTAACAAAAGCAAAAAAGGCCCTAACACCAGCTATTCCATCTGTTTTCTTTTTGTTTACTCTATAATAAAAACCTTGCTACGTGTACTGCGTAAAGCTAACTGAGACTTGTTGTTGGAGCTCTTGCATATCATTCCTCTTTCGTTGATTTTGATTGCTTCCATTGTCCTCATTTGTGAATCGCTTTGGATAAAAGCATCTGCTAAATAACTAAATGTAAATGTAATTGACTTCTAAAGTGCTTACAGATGGATTCAGGGACACATGTGTTTATGTGGTAATGTCCTGAGATGCACCCAAAGGGAAATCTCTTATGTTGTGCTTTTGAAGCGTTTAATCACAAATCCTAACATAGGATTTTTAAAAAATAGGATCAAATTCTAATATGTGACCCTGGACCACAAAACCAGTCATGAGGGTAAATTTTTTGAAATTGAGATTTATACATCAGCCGAATAAATAAGCTTTCCATTGTATGGAGCCCCTAAAGCGACATGGTGGTGGAAAAAATTTAGGGTGGAAGGAAAAATATTTTTTATACAATAATTTTTTTTTATTTTATACAATAAAAATATAATAATAAAAATAAAATAAAATAACTTAAAAATACATAAAGCTCAATTATACAGTAACAAATATGCACAAGTCAACCTGCATTACCACACAAGACCACAGGGAGATGCCAAAGGACTACATATAATCTACTACGGATCCATTCAGAACTATTAAACACCAAAATACAAATGAAAAATGAAACCATTCTGAATGTGCGGAAACTCTGCGATCTGAAGGCAGCTTGACATCCTCAGTAAACAGTTCCTTAGGCAGAACAAGCAATAGTGTCTGTGTTTGTAGCGTCTGATGCCCATATGTACATAACCATCTGATCCTCACAGATGGTTATGTAAATTTGGGGAAGTCGTGGTCTAGTGTTTAAGAGTTTGACTCCTAACCCTAAGGTTGTGGGTTCGAGTCTCGGGCCGGCAATACCACGACTGAGGTGCCCTTGAGCAAGGTACCGAATTCTGAGTATGGGTCACCATACTTGGCTGTATGTCACGTCACGACGTTGCGTCAAACTTCTCCAAAACACACAAGCATCTGTTATAAAACACTCACTGTATACAACTACATGAATATACGGAGCTGTGTTCAAGCAGAAATAAGATGTTTTAGTGAACAGTGCGCCGACCGCACACATATGTGACCCTGAACCACAAAACCCACTAAATATTTGGCCGACATGCAACTATTTGAAAATCTGGAATCTGAGTGTTCAAAAAAATCTAAATATTGAGAAAACCACCTTTAAAGTTGTCCAAATTAAGTTCTTAGCAATGCATATTACTAATCAAAAATGTTTTGATATATTTACAGTAGGAAATTTACAAAATATCTTTATGGAACATGAGCTTTACTTAATATCTTAATGATTTTTGGCATAAAAGAAAAATCAGTAAGTTTGACCCATTCAATATATTTTTGGCTATTGCTACAAATATACCCCAGTGACTTAAGACTGGTTTTGTGGTCCAGGGTAACAAATGTTAATTAATAGTTGATTACAGTACAAGACCATTGTTTTGTGAAATATTATTTTTAGATTTGAAAATCAGGCATTATCTGATTAAATATGCACAAAATTCAGTACGTTTTCAGAAAAGAAAACCCTTTTGTAAAATGTTGCTGCTGATGTGGAGATTTCTGACACTTACCAAAAAAAAAAAACCCAGATGCAAATAGACAAAGTGTAATAAAATAAACACTTAAATGGGTATTTGGCTTTTTTCTTCCTACTAAAAGACATGTTATGGAAGCAAAGTAGACCAACAAGCATGTATGAAAAAAAAACAATGGCTGTAGTGTCTTGCCTAAAGATTTCTTCAAAATTTAGTATTAGTATTGATTTGCTGCTGAAGTACTGTAACATTTACCATCCCTACATTTGTTTGTGTGCAGGTGGTCAAGTGGTGAACCTAATGAACCAGCGTTTGCAGACGGGCTTCAGTGAACAGGAAGCGCTCCAGATCTTCTGTGACACTTGTGAAGCTGTGGCATGTCTGCACCAGTACAAAACTCCCATAATCCACCGAGACCTCAAGGTAACTTTATTTTCAGCTTTGTTTTATCTGCTCTTTCCCTTCCTTTTTGACTTCTCATACTAGCAACACTTGTGTGAGTGAATATTTCAGTTTGAGTCATTGATGGAATGAATTCTAGTTAACAGCCATTTGTGACTGACTGTTACCATGGTAAAAACCACTCCAGAGCAAACACTTGATCAGCAGGCCGAACTGCACTCCTTGGGCTTTTTCTCAAATGGGTTATTTCATTAGGTGAAGATGCAGTGTTGTAACGGAGAGTAATTTGTGTTTTTATAATATCACCTATAATATTGGTCTCTCTTTGCAGGTGGAAAACATCCTGCTTCATGACCGAGGACATTATGTTCTGTGTGATTTTGGCAGCGCCACCATGAAGTTCCAGAACCCCCAGAGTGAAGGAGTGACTGTGGTGGAGGACGAAATTAAAAAGTAATTCTTTCCGATCAGCCGGTTTCTGTGAAATTGAAATAATTTTACAACCAGTGGCATTCTGTCAGAAGAGATTTTACTCATAAAAATGAACATTTTTAATCAGTTTCAAAACTGTTCAAAAGTTTGGCGTCAGTAAGGTGTTGGAAATTAATACTTCTATGGAGCAAAGATACATTATATTGATTAAAAGTGACAGTAAAGACGTTCGTAATGTGTATGTGTGCCGGAGTCTAGATTTCAATTTCAAATTAAAAACATTTTTAACAATAATGTGAAAAGCAGCACTGTTACATAACTGTTAGCATAGACAAAAAGAAGAAATGTTCCATGAGCAGCAAATCAGCATATTACAATGATCTCTGAAGGATCACTGAAGGATGTGACACTGAAAACTGGAGTAATGATGCTGAAAATTCAGCTTTGCTTCACAGGAATAAATTGCATATTAACATAGTATTGGGGCTGCATGATTAACGATTATCTTCTTATGCTGTCCAGCATAAAGCACAGTCTTAAGAAACAGCATGCAGCGTATTTTCATTTTGTATGAACACATGAGGGAAAAGCTGGGAGGTTTTAAAAGAGTGCTAAGGGAATTATACAAATTAATATATAAATGAATTAATTATATGAATGTACTTCTGAAGGTTCTGACTGTCTTCAGAAAAGATGCTATGGCATTTTTTTTTCATCTTCACTCCATGTAATACCTAAGTTAATATTCTTAATTGCAATGCTGCTTTGCGCAGAGAGGTTACGGAAACAGCTGTAATTCTGCTATTCCATAAGCGCCACCTAGTGTCAGAGAGTGGATTTAGTTACATTTACATTCAAACTGTGTGCAGTTTGGGGCCAAAAAAAACAAAAAAATTTGCATGCCCTGCTGTAAACTTTGCCCCGGTTGACAAAGCCCCCCCCAAAAAAAGAAACAAACTGTGGATTCTGCGCATTTAAACAATTTGGATAAGGAATAAAGAATTAAAGGGATACTCCACCCCAAAATGAAATTTTGTCATTAATCACTTACCCCCATGTCATCCCAAACTCGTAAAAGCTTTGTTCGTCTTCGGAACACAATTTAAGATATTTTGGATAACAAATGGGAGGCCTGTGACTGTCCCATAGACTGCCAAGTAAATAACAGTGTCAAGGTCCAGAAAAGGTATGAAAGTCGTCATCAGAATACTCCATCTGCCCTCAGACGTGTGAGCTGGGTTATATGAAGTGACGGGAACACTTTTTGTAAGTGAAGAAAACAAAAATACTGACTTTATTCAACAATTCCTTTGTCAACAGTCTCCTCTGTGTCTCTCCATATCACTGTATGCTGCGTATGCTTCTGTTGATGATGACTTCTGTATCATCCGCGCCACAAGGATGCGCTGTTTCTACGGGTATTTAGCTTTGATTTGAAAGAAAACAGCGCATCCTTGTGGTGCAGATGATACAGGAGAGCACATGCAGCGTTTTCATTTTATGAAACTTTTTTTTAAAGCTTTATTTGAACATTTTGTACATGCTGTTAGATAAACTGTTGTCAGTCATGTAGTCATTTTAAAATCTGGTCATCATTAGTAATGTTATCGATTAAGTGTTTATGCCAACAAAAAAGTAATTTTTATTTGTTGTTTGTGGATTTTATATACAAAACTTGGTTAAAAGATTTATGTGTCAGTACTTTTTGAACATGTCCAGCACATTTTAACAATAACGTGATAATAATGGTAGCTGTGATAATTTTAGTCACTATAATCATAAGGAATTTTCAAACAATTACATCTCTACAAATTAAAACAGTTTTTTAAATAAATTAAATATTTCACAATATTAAAATTTTTTTGTGAGCATAATATACTACTTCCAAAAAATATAAAATCAATTTTACTGACCTTAAACTTTTGAACAGTAGTGTATGTTAGGAGGAGTGTAATTTTCAACAAAACACATATTAGATCTGATGGTACATATCATTCTTCCTTGAAAAATTTCAGATTGCCACTGTTCGTAACAGCATTTTACTTTAGTTATTTTAAAGTTCAGTCTATCCTGTTTTACAGTACTATTTGTACTTTAACCAAGAATTTTGACATTTTAATGTATTGACATTTCAAATTAACTATTGGAAGTTGTCAAATTCCTTCTGATGTGCAATTGCTATTGATAAAAGTGTTTTGTAAACGAGTCCGTGTAAATAATGTTTAACACATTAGAAAACTGGCGTAGAATATATTGTATTGTCTGCTTCCAATATAGCTGACATTATACTGGCATTAATTAAAAACAAACAACAACAAAAAAAACTACATTGAACAATAAAATTATGGTCACAGATATATAGTTTTTTTTTTTTTATAACACTACTTACAATACAGTGTTTTATAAAAATGTCTGTTTTGTTTAGGTACACAACACTGTCCTATCGCGCTCCTGAAATGGTGAATCTGTACAACGGCAAAATCATCACCACTAAAGCAGACATCTGGGTAATTATTAAATATATCAAAGATATATAAAATCAGTCAGTAAGACATCAGTGGCTTTTTCATCCCAGTTTTGAATCGTTCTTCCATGCCTAAATCGACAGCTGAATGGCTACTAAGTTACTGGTTATATTAATGTTCCAGAACAAATTACAAAGTCCCGTGTCTCTGCTTTTCGTTCTTGATAACGAGCCGAAAAAAAGCTCACATTAAACCTCTCTTCATCAGTTTACACTGGCTACCAGTAGCTGCTCGCATCAAATTCAAGGTTCTGATGTTTGCCTACAAGACAACAACTGGCACTGCACCAATATACTTAAACTCACTAGTTCAAACTTATGCACCCCTCAGAAGCTTGCGTTCTGCAAGTGAACGATGCCTTGTGGTGCCATACCAAAGAGGCACAAAATCACTATCCCGGACCTTTTCCTGGACTGTGCCTAGCTGGTGGAATGACCTCCCTATCTCAATTCGAATAGCTGAGTCTTTTTGGCCATTTTCAAAAAATTTCTAAAGACGCATCTTTTTCGCCAGCACCTGACCAACTATTACTAGCACTTACCCATTCAATTCTGTTTCTGTTCTATTCCATTCTTTTTTTATATATATTAGTCGCTTTGGACAAAAGCGTTTGCTAAATGTAAAGGTAAATATTGTGGCTGGTTAGAACAGAAGCTCATGTTTATGTGGAAGGGATAGTGCTTGATGCTTTATTTTTTAGTAATTAATTACAACACAAAGATAAAACTATAAGTCAAAGAATAAGAAAATAAAAATCTCGTCTTTGTGTACCATGAACTTGAAATAATAAATTTCTACAGAAAGATAGAATGTTTCTTAAAGCATACAACAAGAGTATTCTGGACTTTATGAATTGCCTCTGAATGTATTTTTTAAAGTATTTCAAAACTAGAATAATCTGATATAGAAGTTGGAAGTAGTAATGTTTCGTTATCTTTATTCAAGGCTATTATATTATAAATCAAAAGTCTTTTCCCCCATACTGTGTAATGACTTTTTTTTCTTTCTTTCAGGCAATGGGCTGTCTGCTTTATAAACTCTGTTTTTTCACGTTGCCCTTCGGCGAGAGTCAGGTGGCCATCTGTGATGGCAACTTCACTATTCCAGACAATTCTCGGTACTCACAGGACATGCACCGTCTCATCCGTAAGTATTTGCCTCTCTCTGCTCATGTCCCGCACTAGGTTTCTGTCTCTCTCTCACCACTGGCTCAGTATGGCTGTGGGTCTCACTGGAAAAGTTATAGTTCAGCCAGAAATGATTTGATGAATTTTTTATAGTTTATGTACCCTCGTGTCATTTCTTTCCTCCATTGAACACAAAATTGAAATCCTTAAAAATCCTTGTCATTAATGAAAGCAAAGGTGGCTCATTATGAAATTAGATTACTTGTGCTATCTAAAATGTCAAAGCAATCACTTTAAAGATCAGTGAGTTGTGTGCTATATTTATAGTCTTCTGAAGTTATGAAGTAGCTTTATATTAGGAACAGTAAAATATAAATCAGTATCTTCTCTTGTACCTGTCAAATAACAAACATTGATGAATACTGGTTTAAAAAACATGCACACACATCTTGTATCCAGTATTTTGCCTTTTAATGATATTCAAGCATCTGAGAGAGAAATTTGCGGCTTTCTTATGCTTACTTTCTTGAAGGAAAGCAACAATCTCTTGCCTAAGTTCACAGAACCGTGTTAGTGCATTGCCTTTACTTAGCCACATTACTTCATTATGCAGGAGCAAATCAGTGTGATCAGCAGACATGTCTGATATGAGCTTGCGAAACATGCGGTGCTGTCGTTGATGTGGCAAACATGGGAATTTTGTTGTTTCTGGTTTTATCCTCAGTCACAATATCCTGTACAACTGCTAGCATGCAATCTTTCACAGTCTCCAAATCAGTGAACGTTTTTAAATTTTTCCAGAGGATCCATGCTACACGGAGAGAGGCTGCTGTAGCCTTCTCTTGCTCGGTACATGATCGAAACATGATGGTCCGTCTTTGCTCTTAGTCAACCGTAAGACTTTGCGCTTTACGTCGACGAGCATCAGAGCCAGAAGGATATTGAGTGTCAAAGTTTGCATGTTTGGTTTTGAAGCGTCTTCTCAAGTTGTACTCCTTTGTTACAGCCATACACTCACTGCATATCGAACATACTAAGGTAGATGGTAGATTTCATAAAGTAGAAACAGATATTTTTCTGTCATTTCGCCACAAAACTGTTTTCACTGTCCATTTTTCTCTTCATCAAGGTAGAGAGCAACATTTTTTCAGTCTTGATTTTTTTTTTTTTTTTTTTTTTTTTTTGTCATTCATCTGGCAAATAATATGCATACGGGGAGTAGAAATTGGTTCTTGTCATTTTTAAACGTCTTCCAGCAGGGAACAAATCTGTTTGGCTCCGATCTTAAAGTAACCGCACAGATTTTAAATGTTAAAAAGGGCCAAATAAAGATGACTGGCAGGCCATGTTTCGCCCATGGGCTGCCACTTGACAAGCCCTG
This sequence comes from Cyprinus carpio, assembly GCF_018340385.1. Classification (NCBI taxonomy): domain Eukaryota; kingdom Metazoa; phylum Chordata; class Actinopteri; order Cypriniformes; family Cyprinidae; genus Cyprinus; species Cyprinus carpio. The sequence goes on along the minus strand of NC_056606.1, from coordinate 19,118,689 downwards.
GCCTACTAAAACATTCTTTCGAATAGACATATTTATTTGTATAAATTAAATACAGGTTAACTCTTATTAAAACTAGACAGCATTGAGTGATTTTCTCTCTTTCTTGTGTTGTTTGATTAACATTTAATGACGCCGACAGCAGCAGGTTTATGGAAAAATACTTGTGTTTTTGCTTTGGCACAGTATCTGTCAAACAAACCAAAACAGAAAGTACAATATGGCTTATTCCCTTCAAGTCTGTTTTCACTGTGCGTTTCAAACTGAAGCGCATACTCCATTCAGGTGTTCAGCTTGTGATCCAGTGTTTTCCACACCTCAGAATGGCTCTGTTCACAGTGAATGAATGCAGTGAACTCATTTATAGTACATGCTGTGAGTTGAGCGTGCGTTTGGGAATGCAAAAGCCACCAGTTAGGCTTTAAATTATGACAATTTCCTTCAAATTTTGGTTTGTACCTCACACAAAGCTATCACATTTAATGGTAATATTAATCCTTTTGGTTACTTATAGCCCTAGTCTCCATGTTCTTTAATTTTTAATCACGATTAATCGCATGATTTTCTGAGATTAATCGCATTATGCACAAAATTCAATAATGAATTCAAAAGAAGTGTATTGTGATATATATATATATAAATATATATATATATATATATATATATATATATATATATATATATATATATATATATATATATATATATATATATATATATATATATATAAAACATAAGCAAGGATATGCTTTGTTTTGTAAAAGTACAAATGGTTTTCGAACAAGTTTTGAAGAAGAGGGTAAGCAATTATGACTCATTTTTGGATGAACTATTCCTTCAACTTCCTTATATCAATAAACACTCTAAACACTAAATACCGATCATCTGCTCTGCCCTTCTTCTGTCTGTCACATGGTGACACTCAATCTCTGTTTCTCCTGCTCTCCCTCCTCTTTCCTTCTCTCTGTGGTGGTGATTTTGTCAGGGTACATGCTGGAACCGGACCCTGATAAGAGGCCTGACATTTATCAGGTGTCCTACTTTGCTTTCAAACTGGCCAGACGGGACTGCCCTGTCCAAAATGTTAAGGTTAGTCTCTTTCCTTCCTCTCCTCTGCGGTCACTCTCAGCCTGTTGTTGGGTCAGTGCTTTTACTTCTGGGATCAGTTGTTGGATTGGGTGCTTGTGTGTGTCAGCCTGTAGGAATGCTTGAAATCATAAAAACAAGACTAATCTGAAAGATGTCCCCCCAGAATTCTCCCATTCCTGCTAAACTTCCTGATCCAATCCGAGCGAGCGAAGCAGCCGCAAAGAAGAGCCAAACACAGACCAAGGCGAGGTATTTGTCCAGAGACTCCATAGTACTCTGTGGTTGGTAAATTTAACCTGAAATTTGTGTCTCCATGTTTTGTCCCGTAGACTTACGGACCCCATTCCCACCACTGAAACTTCCATCACCCCACGCCAGCGGCCCAAAGCAGCACAATCCCAGTCCCAGGCACTAGGGGGCATCTTACCCATCCAGCCTGCTGCCCTGACCCCTCGCAAGAGAGCCAACCTGCCCGCTGTGGCCGCCCAGCCAATAGGTACCAATATTATGAACTGTTCTTAATGATGAACACTTACATGTATGTGAGCATAAAATAAGCTTACAGCTACAGTATGCCATCTCTGAACCAAAAGCAGAACTGAAACGTAATAGCTGTTTTGTTTGTTTCTGAACTTTTGTAAGAAATGTACGTCTTTAACAAAATTAGTAACATTTTAACATTAAAGGGATACTCCACCCCAAAATGAAAATGTTGTCATTAATCACTTACGCCCATGTCATTCCAAACCCGTAAAAGCTTAATTCGTCTTCGGAACACAATTTAAGATATTTTGGATGAAAACCGGGAGGCTTGTGACTGTCCCATAGACTGCCAAGTAAATAAAGGTCAAAGGTCCATAAAAGGTATGAAGGTCCTCGTCAGAATACTCCATCTGCCAACAGACGTGCAATTTGGGTTATATGAAGTGACGGGAACACTTTTTGTAATCGAAGAAAACAAAAATAACGACTTTATTCAATAATTCCTTTGTCAACAGTCGCCTCTGTGTCTCTCCATATTATCGTATGCTCTTCTGTATCATCTGCGCCACAAGGGTGCGCTGTTTCTGTGTGTATTTAGCTTTGATTTGAAAGAAAACAGTGCATCCTTGTGGTGCAGCTGATACAGAAAAACATATGCAGCATATGGTGATATGGAGAGACACAGAGGAGACTGTTGACAAAAGAATTGTTGAATAAAGTGGTTATTTTTGTTTTCTTCACTTACAAAAAGTGTTCATTTTTGTTGCTTGTGCAATGAATATAAAAATGTAAAAACTCATACATGGGTATTTTTTTCTTTCATTGCTTGAATTATAAGGGCCTTCTAACTGCAATCTAACAGGCTTCATCGTGCAGTAAATGCTTTTGGACTCTCAAGACGCGTTGTTGTTTGGTTTTTGCAAAGTTGGTGACTTGATAATGTCAGCTCTCCTATCATCTCTCAATCCCTCACAGTCACACATACAGAACAATAACAAAATGTTGGGAAATGTTTTTAAATTATAACCAAGGAAAAATACCTTTTCTGTTGTCTTCTTTTTAAAGAACTTCAAAAGTTGCGCTTGAACCATTTCGTGCGAAAAATGATGAAAACTTGCTTCAGCTTGTGAGCAGCTTGTTACAGTACCGATTTCTGATTGGCCAATCGCCGCTATTTAGTTTGTGAATTATTAAGTAGAGAATTTGAACATTTCATTTGCATAAGTTTTACATAATGCACATTATTAATCTAAAGGGGATGGTAAAGGGGGATGGTGGTTTAACCAAGGGGATGCTTTTTGTCATTTTTTTCAACCAGCATCTCCCCTCAATTTGAGCCCTGAATAAAACCATATGATTACTTGCCTTTGATACTGTATTAGTATTGCCTCATTGATATTATATATGCATTTTAAAGGCTATTTTTCGTTTTGGTATATTTTTATTAATTATTAAAAAATATATATAATTATCTGATTCCTAGATTAATCGTCAGAATAATCGGCCAATTACTTGTTCATGAAAATAATCATTAGTGACAGCCCTAATAGTTTTTTTTATTGTCTGATTTCTCTTAAGAGATAAAATTATTCATTCAAAATAAATAATTATTAAATTGCACAACTGTTCTCTGTTTCTTAGCTGTCAGCTTGAACTTGGCTCAGCCGGCTGCAGCACTACAGTCTCAGAAAGCCCAGGCATCTCCGGCCCCTCAGCAGAAAACGGTGAGTCTCTTTACTTTGTCTGTATCGCACTGCACTAATCAAAACCTACAATGCTCAGCTCTTTTTAATTTTGTAGTCTATTACAGAGCAGGAATTTTAGGATAATAATTAACTAGGAAGATAAAATAGCATATAAGCAGTGTAACGCTGTTCTAATTTAACTTCATTCAATTTAATTCCATAACAGAATGTGTCATTTCAAAGATTACTGATTTCCAGTTGGTAGGATGAACAGATAGCCCCACCTCAAACTCACTTATTGATTGTGAGAGATACCAATCTTTTTTCAAGTCTGGGTGTCACTTTATTTGAGCTAATTTCGATTTCTGTTCCAGCCTGTAGATTGCATTTATTAAACTAAAGTAACAATGATATGTAAAGGTCACATTTATGGTTCACATCATAGTATGGTTGTCTGTGTGACAGCCCATGCAGCCCATCCCCGTCACAGCTGCACCTGCAGTAGCAGGAGGGGGTGTTCCAGTTGCAGCTGGCAGCCCTGCCCCTCAGAAAGCAGTAGCAACTCCTCCTCCATCCAGCCCCGCCCCGCCCACCGCACCTGCACGGAACGCCCGTCGTAAGCAGGCGTCTGTGGTTCTGCAGCAGCCGGTGCCCGTCCAGCCCACTGTCACTCAGCCGCCTGGTGCCCTGCCTCCAGCACAGGCTGAGCCTGCAGCAGTGCCGCCCACTGTCCAGCAGCCAGCGCCTCAATCCCAAACCAGCCCAGAGAAGGCAGAAGAGAGGGTAATCACCTCCATCGTGTGCATGCTGCTCTGTCCTGTTTAATTCAAAAGCTGGCAGCCTCACTTTCACCCTCATCATCCAGCCTCATGCCTCCTCATCATGATGCCTCCATCTGTTCCTTGTTTAATTACTGTAACCCTGAAGATTGTCTAAAAATTGTAACAGACAGTAAATAATAAAAAAAAATTAAAATAAACATCACATTCATAAGCTTAAGTGTTGTTAATTTTATGGTTTCTAGGCTTCGTTTACATCACATTCTGAAGTGTTTGTCAGTTCAGATGATGAAGTGATGAAATCCAATTGTAAACGCAACTAATATCCCATATATTTACAACACACTACACACAAATGACTTTAGCATCAGAAAGAGGAGCAAAATAAATCATTTACTGTTTACACGCTACTATTTTTCCATATATTTACTATTCACTGTATACACTTTTTTTTTTTTTTGAAAGAATTCTCTTAGGCTCAATGTGGCAGCATGTTCTTGATCAAAAATATAGTTAAAAATAGTTATATAGTGAAATATTACAGTTAAAAAGGACTGTTTTCATATTTTAAAACAATTTATTCCTGTGGTGGCAAAGCAGAATTTGTAGCAGCCGTTTCTTTAGTCTTCAGCGTCAAATGATACTTCAGAACAGCATTTATTATTATATTTAAATAACCCCAAACTTTTGAACAGTATAGATGTGATTTTGGAGTTTTTTTGTTACCACAAACCACCAAGCCATATCTGAGTTTGACAACAATTTTGTCTGAACAATTTTTTTTTTTAAAGAAAAAAGGTCATGTTGGAAATTATGTATCAGTTTTTAATATTTATTTCTTATCTGTATTCACCTTTGGTTTTTCATGTTTTTTTTTTTATTTTATTTTTTTTATTCATGCCATTTCACTGCATCTAAATTTAAATGTTATGTCCCACTCTTAATTCTCTGTATTTTAAGAGTTCTTGCTTATCCTGCTGTCTTTTCCTCAGCCTGTAGCCCCTGGCCTTTCCCAAACTCCTCCCTCGTCCCCAAGGACGGCCCAGAAAGCGGGGCACAGACGCATTCAGAGTGATGTCACTCACAGCGCTATGTTCGGTGTTCCGGTCAGCCAGTCCACTCAGCAGCTGCAGGCGGCCACAGCAGAGGCCAGCCTTAACAAGTCAAAGTGAGAAATCTAACGTATAAATGTGGCGAGAGTCACTGCTATTATACTCCCTACTTAGCCAAGAAGAAATGTTTTGTCAGCTTTGAACCTACTTAAATCTATTGTCTGAGCACTCGTTTCTTTATTTGGGCACAATTAGGTCAGCCAGTGCCACCCCATCCAACTCTCCCCAGTCCTCCACGCAGAGTGTGTACCAGCCTGCACAGCAGGGCAGCACTTCTGTTCCTCGAGCTCCTGCCTCGGCCTCCAGCCTGAAAAGCCCCCCTGACCAGCCCACCTGGAATCCCTTTGGTGATGACAATTTCTCCAAACTTACAGCTGAGGACCTGCTCAACAAAGACTTCACCAAGTTAGCTGACGGTAACTTTACTTTCTCACAGACTACTGTATACCTTATCACATATATGTGTCTGTGTGTGTGTATATATATATGCATATACAAATATACACACATATTTACAGATTATATATATATTTGTGTGTGTGTGTGGAGAGTGTCAAAAGTACTATGTTGTACTATGCATCTGAGGGTGTGTGAGAAATGAATTTTGGAATTGGATTATCAATGTATTAAAGTATTTTTGCTGTTTGCAGAACCTGTTGAACCTCTGATTGCCACTACTGAGAGTCTTATTCCTGGACTGGAAGCTGCAGAACCTGCTCCTCCATCCTCTGGTAGGTGTACCGTCAGCCCTAACCTAATGTTCCACTCTTACATAAATTTATGTGTATTTAATTCGCTTAACAAATATAAATCATTGCGAATACATTGTAGGTGACCCTAATAATCCTTAATAGTGACATCATGGCTTCATTATTTTTGGCCGTATTTGGCCATTGATATTCTGTTCATTTTCTGTTCATCTCTTGCTTAATTTCTGTACCATTCCTGGCCTCCCTCACTGTATGATGGCACATGGTCAGTGCATCTGGGCTAGTCAAACTGCAGGAATCAGCAGGAGACTCTTATTAATATGAATCAAGGCCCACCAGTTACCTCAGCATCCCTGTTGAGTCCGTGTGCATGCTTTGTTTAAACTGATGCTCAGCATTTAATGCCACCCAATTCCAGCACTTCTTGACCACTTTAGCATTTTCAATTTTCTCTTTCTCTGCTCTTATACAGCTGAAAGACCTGTTGACATTCTGGGCTTAGAACTGGGAGCTGGTTTGCTAGCTGTACCAGGTAATCCAGAGGTCCATGCCAGCCTTACCTGACCTCTATGCACCTTAGTGGTCGCTACACACTGAGGTGCACACACCACAATACCAATGCTTTGAAATGTTGTGATTAACAGTAACAGTTTTGCTACCAAAGGCAACACTAATGTACTATTTAACCTTTTTTTTTTTGCAATCAACCTGTCAGACTTTGGTGTTTTCTAGTAATTATTGAAAAAGTTTTAATAATAATAAAAAAAACTAAGTAATTAAAAGCAAAAGAACAAAAAACAAAATATAACTTATCATTACATAAATCTGCTTGTGCTTTTTCAGATATCTTTCAACAGCATCAAGTAAATTTTCAGAAACTGGAAAATACGCAACACTAAGTAAATTCAAAAAAGTTACTGAAATAATTGTCATTTGATATCATACGTTAATACTGTTTGAAAAGAAAGACATACCAATACATTAACATTAGTTTCTTTTTTGTGTATCTTTAGGCATAACTTTGTTAATGATTGATTTGTTGATTTTTGTCCTACTTACTGCATTTAATACATCAGTACTTGGTACTTGGATAAGCCAACCTACCTCTAATGTTTTTTGTTGATCCCTTTCACTTTTAAAGTTCAAGTTCAAAATACTTTGTTGTCATTCTAGTCAAACAACAAGTGTAAAGCAGAACAAAACAGCATTTCTCCGAAACAACTGCTGCTTTTATATTGTGTTCTCAACCTGCATTATGCAGTGTATAATTTAGACCCATCGATAATTCTTCAGCCGCTTATTTCTGTTTGTAAGTTAACTTTTTCTAATCATCAGTCTGGCTTTCAAATCCTCCATTGTCCTTTCGCTTTCCTCCCAGTTTCCGCACGCCTGCATTTGTGTTTATTCTGTCTAACGTTGGCTGTTTTCACTGGCTGGCTTACAGAGAAGCTGATAGAGGGCCTGAAGTCTCCAGATACTTCTCTCATGCTGCCTGATCTGCTGTCCATGGCTGACCCTTTCGGCAGCTCCATGGATGATACTAGAGATGGTAACAGCTTTCGCTGACTCTCACTCTCTATGTGCTTTTCTTTTACAAAAGCTAAACTAAACACTGTCCTGTTCTCTGAGACAGCTGACATTTTCGACTTTTTGTTGTTTAATGATAATCAAGCCAGTCCCTGAATTATTTGTAATAGCTTTCAATTTTGTCTTTTTGCCACATGAAATTTAACTTGATTTGTAAATGTTGTGAAATCAACACACAAAAGGCTTGGACAACAGGTGGAGTAGTTTAAGGCGTTGCATTGGCAGAAAAAGCAGAGTGAATTATTGCTTGGTGATGGGTCCTAGAAATATTGTGTATATCAAGAAGATGTGGGGGCCAAGTACCGAACCCTGAGGTACACCTGTTGTTAGTTGAAATGACATGCACACCCCTCATTTCCAAGATGATTCAAAGAATCTATTTATCATGTAGGGCTCAAAGTAGCGAAAGGAGGTTTTTATGATGTCAGTTGGTTGAGGAATAGACAGGAATATGCAGCAAGTCTCTGTATTGAAGGCATCGTACAAGATCCAGCAGAATGAAACATGAATCATTGGTTTGAACATTATGAAAGATACCAGTGATGAATTTGATGCGATGAATAATTTTTTTTTTTTTGGTACTTTCCCCAATCTGTCTTACTCCCAGCCAAAACGGAAGTGTGTTTTGACTCTCTGATTCCTGGCTTGGAACCCCCTCAGGCTCAGCTGCACCCTGTGGAGGCTGAACCAGCATCATCAGCACTGGCAGGTAAAAATATGCATCAGAGACGGATGAGACTGACCCAAGCATTTTAACACCCTGTCAAATACATAAGTGGTGGCAGAAAGTTTTCTTTGTGTGGAGAGATTGGTTAAGACTATACATGTAGCTGATTTCAAAATGTAAAAACTCAGGATCCTTTTTCCCCACATTAAGGATGCAGAACGTTGTAGTTTAAGCAGGTAGATGCAGAGATGCTCAAAGGGGTCATATAATGAGAACATTTTCTTTCATCTTTAGATATATATGAATTCAATGTACAATGAAAACACTCTAAAGGTGTGGTCACATTGTTTGACAGATATTTTTAATAGGAATCCACACTATTGGGAATTTCACCTTTGGTCGAAAGATTTCCCATTTAGTTTTGGCAACAGTTTAAAGTTGGTCATGCAGACTGGCTGTGTTGCACAAACAGAAAGTTGCTTGGTTTAAAGTAACTTTTGTGTGAACTGTGCTTCATGGACAGTGCACCTTTTTCACCTATGAAATTTTGCTAATTTGAATGCATTTTAAAATTTAGAATTAAAAACTTTCCAGACCATATTTTTGAAACCAAGTTCCAAAAAAGGCACTTTTTGAACCTCCACAACTTTCTGACAGATGTTAAACAGATGACTTTCTGCATTTACACGTCTATAAGGCCTGTTTGGTGTCCAGATGGGGCATTACAAACTTTGTTTGACTCAGCAAACCTAAAAATACAGCAAAATGATTTAATTTTGAGAGTTGGAAAAGAGCAGGAAATGGTCCTACCAAAAAGTCAAAATTTAGTTTTCACAAAAACCTTCACCAAGATTAAAAGTGGATCTCATAAGATATGACCCCCTGATTTTTATGTAGTTAGCAACTTGATGGTTTTAAATTTTTTCATGTGTTTCCCTGGTGCTGCTCCCCACTGTGCTGTAGACCCTTTAATTGGAGAGGACTCCTTGCTGGGCTGTTCTCTCCCCTCTGGCTCTGCCTCATGTCTGGATGACTTTGCGCCTGTCTTAGGAGGCTCCTCCCAGATTATACCAGGTACAACAAATCACTTTTTTTCTGCTGGCATTTATAGCTAATTCCATACCATTAAAAAAAGAAAATAAAATGATATTAACATTAACTGTAAAGTCCATTTTATTAAAAAATGAAAATAAATTGATATTAACATACTATATACACTTTCTAAACATTTGTTTAGGTTTGGTAAGAAAGTGTCGACCAAAGAACATTAATGTGATTATTTCAGTGTTGACATCATGCTAACAGTGCTGTCTTTTTCTCACCCATCTGTGTCTCTCCCTACCACCACCCTCTTAAATCTTTTACCCGTGAACTGTCATTTGCCCCAACCCTCATCGCCTCTCAGCTGCAGACTGTTTGATCTCAGGCTTTGAGGCTCCGAGCGCTGAGACAGCCAATGAAGATGAATTTGACCCCATACCAGTACTGGTCTCCAAAAATTCTCAAGGTGAGCTTTAGGAAGCTAAAGAATTTTTTTTTTTTTTTGATCAGTTTGCATCTTGCTCTTATTTTAATGACAAGCAGTTAGTTCATTATATATAAAAAATAAATATACATTATCAAACACATTCTTTGTTAGTTACAAACAAAACAGAATTGAGATGAGTTATTTTGCACACTTTGCATACTAGGTATAGAAATCGTATAGAAATTCTAGTTCCACTTTTTATTTCACTCCATTAACTAATAACTAAAAACATTAATAATTAATAAACAACCAACCTGGTCATAAGTATATACTGAAAAAATATTCAAAATCTTTATGCATTTAATACAGTTTATTGAAAAATGTTGAATGTATATCTTCATCTCTACATTGCCAGTCTGTATTTTTTCAGATTTAGGCCTCTTAATACAGTTACAGAGTAATACAGTTTACAGTTAATTTTGAGTTTGACACAACAAAAGTACTTTACTTGTGATTGCGGTTAATTTATAACAGAAAAAGAGAGTCTTTGTCAAATCAGACTGGCATAAGGAAGTGTTTTTGTTTTTTTTATTTTGTGGTATTCAGACAAGCCAGTGTTATGTTAGTTTCATATACTTTATTAATATTAGCTCCTTTAAGCTCTTTGAATTAGCTTTTTATCCAGTTTTTTTTTAATTGTAGTATTTTATTGTTTTGTCATTGTTTTTTTATTTTATTTTAGTATTTAAACTAATTCTTTTAATCTGGTTGTCAATGCAGCATGTTTAATTTTTTTAAAAAGATATTTTTATCTTATGTTTATTTAATTTCAGCTTTATTTCAATTCAGTTTTTACGAATTTTCATTAACAATAGTGACACTGAGACAAGCTTGTTTTTTTTCCCCGACTTACAGATTCAGTAGTGGTGTAGAAATTTTTTTTAGGCTCTCCTAAAAATTGATGGAATTAATCTCATATTTTTATGTTTCGCAAGGTCTTTAACTGAATCAAATACCATCTATAATTCCTTCATAGCTTATTTGAAAGAAATCCACAAATTTTTGAATCCCAACCCTAAAGCGTGTTTCCTCGTGACAGTCTCTCTTGACCTTTTGTGAGCGTTAACTTACCGTTGTGTCTCTCTCTCCTTCTCTCTTCTGCTATCCCCTTCCTCGACCTCTCCTTGTCTTAATTTGGCTGTCCTCCCTTTCCTCCACCCCTAACCTTCCTGTCAATCTGGCCTCTTTTAGGAGGTCACTCTAGCAGCAACAGTGGCAGCTCTGAGTCCAGCCTGCCCAGCCTGGCCCGTTCCCTGCTGCTGGTGGACCAGCTCATCGACCTCTAGACCGCACAGATAATTCCTGCAGTGCTGAAGATGATGCCAACCGCTGTAGTCTTCTGCCTTTAACCATGAATCCCTCCTGCTTTCCTTTATCATGTCCTCCACCCACACCCTCTTTCATCATCCATTTCCCTCTTCAATCGGTTTTTCATCATTCCGTCGCTTCAGTTTCTTCCTGTTCATCACATCTTGTTTTATTTCTTTCCCTGCCACTGATGTCTATCAGTTGTCGTTGTCATCACCATCATCGCTCATTTGATTTGACATACTCCGCTTTCCTCCCCTGCACCATGACGTTTATCTCCCTCATGGGTTTATGTTCAACTTGTTTCTTACAAGTCTGGTGCAACCTTTCTCTACAGGCTCAAAATCCAGTTTCCTCTGGCATCCATATCTGTGCTTCCTTTGGACACGCATATATGACCGTCACACATTTCATCTGCCTCGCAGTCAAGAGTGCAAAATTGTTCTTCTCTTCGGTCTTTAGCTGTGTCTTCAGTGGCACTCAGGAAGCTCGTCTCGAGATTAAACACATGGGTTTAGACTCGTGCAGTTGGCTCCTTCCAGACCAAAATTAAAGTACAAAGTGAACCAAATGTTTACAGACAGGAGTATTTTTGCTGGATGTTTACAGACCGGCAGGTAGGCAAGCACAGCTTGTGAGAATTTATCTTCGCCCAGACTGACCGCACGGTACGAACGGATCCTAATACTTCATGTAGAGTGATTTTAAAACTTTAAAACCAACTAGAAGCTCCTCATTGTCATCAGTGGTACTTGTTTGCCATCTCACGACCTCCATATCATAATTTCTCTGTTATTTCTTTGTAAATAGCTCTATTGATGTTGTATGTTGGCTCGAAGCAATGTAAATTGTTGTATATCTGCAGTATCTGACTCTCCCGCCCTCAAAAGTGATGTGTTCCTCCTGTGTATAAAGCATCTGGTCCAAATGTCCAGCAGTTCCTTCAGAGATCCCCGTCTTACCCCGAAATATACATCATTATGAGATAATTTAAAATAAATATTTCATATACGGTTAAGATTCTATGTGAATATGAATAGAGTGGTAGAGAATGAATGTATGAATCGAGTATCCATATATAAATGCAGATATGTGTATATGAAACCTATTTAAGAGAAAACATTATCTCTTTGTTCTGTGTGTTGAGACGTGTTTGCGAATGTAAATTGTCGGTTTCATCTTCTAACGGCCAGATCGTCATTGCTGAACAAAACCAGTTAAGAAAAGAGGACAATCTTGAAGCATGGTATGACGGCATTCGTGTGCAAATCGACTGGATTTGTTGTCAGTTTTCGTTGCCTTTTATTCTACGATGTATATTGTTGACAAAAACAGGTTGTAGTCTTGAGGGAAATGCTCTACGGTCCTCAACGCTGTACGTATACAATTCATCCTTGAATCTACTGCCCGATGCCATGCTTTCTGGCACAGTTCTCGTGAATCAGACGCATATCGAAGCATGGCAGTGTTTATCAGTATGAAGTTAAGACATGTCTGGGGCCAATCTTCATATCAGTACTGTACGTATGTGTTTGCGTGTATGTGTGGATGTGAGGTAAATAAATAGCTAGTCTTAGGTGTTGAAAGTGGTAAGGTCGTTCTGTCTTTGACGTGGTTTATCTGCTTCGTTCGAACAGCTGGACCCACAGCAAGCACCTCTGTTTCAAGCACAGGTTCTCTTTTCATTCACTGAGAGTCATTAGACTACTCAAATTAAGAGCATGGAAAATGCTCGCTTTAATGCTGGACGGTAATAGCAGAATCCCAATCAGTGTCTGACACGCTATAAAACTGAAAGTTCTTTAATCAGATCGAAAAAAATAAAAATTCATTTTCTCAATTGACATTGCTGAATCTGTAAATGGCATTGAAATGAGTTGTCATCTCACAAGGGCAACAGCAGTAGGGCTGGGCGGCCCCGTAGAGATTTCCCATACTGCTTACATCACTTTAGATGTGTTTGCACAGTTATGAAATATTCAGTTATGAAATATCATGATCAAAAAAGTTTATATATAAAGGGTGTAACGGTACACAAATATGACGGTTCGGTACGTTCCTCAGTTTTAACTTCATGGTTCGGTATGATTTTGGTACAGCAGGGTGAAAAACATATTTTTTTTTTTTTTTTTTATGGTTTACTGAACAAGTTGCTCTTTCTTTAAATGCATTCAGTTATAGTTTAAATTTGATTAGTGATAAAAATCTACCTCAGCTTATGCTTAAAACCATATGGAGCCCTTTTACATTATAAGGTTACAATTAGGCCTAACAACTTAACCCAAACTTAAATTTAATTACTATTTATTTTAAATAGTTAAAAAAAGAAATAAAATTATTGTATGCAGACATGTAAATTGCACATAATCCAGTTTTTAAATTAACTTATAAATAATAAAATTTCTAAGCTATCTGTTAAAATATATTCAATGTCATAAAATGTTTCATAACAGATTAATTTAAACATACTGTACATTAAATAATTTTAACATTATAATACATTATAACAGGTTTAGTAAAATATAATGAGTATATGGTGTAATATTTCGCAAAATGCTCCTCTCTAGACTTCACTTGTCAGTGCTTGTGTTGGGATTATACCAGCACGTTTCTGAACCGTCCCAAGGCTCTCCAAGGCGTTTATACAGCGATCTGTCATGCCACATCAAAGACTTTCAAAAAAAAAAAACATGCGTACCAAAATCAAAGAACCAAAACGAAAACTGAAAGAACCATACCGAAATGGCTCGGTACGAATATGTGTACCGTTGCAACCCATATATATATATATATATATATATAATATAATATATATAAATATTCTGTGACATATATATATATATATAAACACACACACAAAAAAAAACAAACACACACACACACATTTTTGATTTCCAACCAATAAATATTCTGTGACATTCACATTACTGTGATATAGACGTTTTTAGTTATACCGCCCAACCTAAAGTTCTGTAATTAAAAGAAAACATTACAAAAAACCAATTGTTAGGTTGGAGGCATTGGTGGAAAACTGCAGAACAGCACTGCACATCAGGAAAAGAGATGCTGCTGGGGCTCTATTACTGATATTTGTTGTTGGCAGTGTCGACTATGAGATCGTTCTATATCCTGGCCTCTCCTCTGTACAGCTGTTCGCAGACTCTCTTGTTAACCTATGCAATCCTAATGCTTCATCTTGTAGTTCTCAGTAGAGGTCTTTGCCCCGCGGGTAGTGTTTGACTTGTGTTGTTGTGCAAAAATCAAAGATTCCTTTTATGTGCTGTTTTTGTTCAGAGAAAAACGATATTTATGACCATGTTTATCCCCAGAGTTGGAACCTCATTGGTCTCTGTAGCAAACACCCTCAGCCCAGTGTTAGAACAGTAAAGGGTTCATGTGCACCTTCTATTTTTGTGAAAACCAATAAACAAAGAAAGGGGTGTTAAATAAACATGTAAATGTGAATGTAAATTGTGCCGGTGTTAATTATTTGTTTGTTGAAACAGCACTCTCAGCAGCAGAGTTGACACAGCAACCTTCTAAATGTCAACCACTGTTGAACTATTATTTCTGTTTAATATTTTAGTTTGTTGTTATTTATATTCATTTAATGTTTATTATTTTAGGTTAATAATAATAATGTAATCTAATATATAAATATGAAATGTTGTTATATTCTATTAGAATTGCTGTAGTAGTAGTAATATATATATTTTATATAAACAATACATATTTAAAAAATGATGTTTACTTATTTTGAATAATTATTTTTTTATTTGAAAATGTTATTTATATTTAAAATGTCAGTGTTTTTATAATAATTTACACAATTAAGTTGTATTTAAACAGCGTTTTAGCCTTAAGTAATTAAATTTGTCACCCTGTTCAACAAAAGAGAAAATTATTAATTATTATAAACTGTATAAATTATATTAGACAAATATTAATTGTAGAAAGCAAATGCAACTGCCATCTTCACCATAATTTTTGAAACCATTTTAATCAGTTGACATATTTTAAACACATTTATAAATGCAAAACATATTTATTATTATTTTTTATTTTTTTTATTTGCACGGTGATACTCGGGCCACACACACAGCCTTGTCTTCTCCAGGTAAGATTTCTTCTTTCATATTGAGGCCCTTGTCTGTCTTGCTCGTCTCTTTCTCTTCTTCCTTTGTTGTTTGAGCATTATTTTTCTGGGAGAATCAACATTGACTTAATGTTCACCAAAAAAGAAAAAAAAAAAAGTGTGTGACTTGGCACTATATGACTGGGTTGGAAAAAGTAAATTGTATTGGTCTCCACCTGAGACCTAAATGTATGTTTACTGATTGGAAATCATAATGCAGTGCCCATTTAATAGAACAAGGATATTTCAAAATAGCATTTAGATGAAAGTAATGGACTCCTGGCAGACACAGAAGTCTAGGCAGCTCAAGTTAATCATTTTTGAATCTTAAGCAATCATGAAACAAGGCAAAAGCATCGGCCATTTGAGGGCACATCTTACAAAACATCTTCCAAGGACATCTTGGTTCTTTTTTTTTTTATTTATTTTTTTTTTTTAAATACTTCTACTTGTTGCAGCATCCAGACCTGAATCATACCTTTTAAATATTAATCGTATGTATATTGTTCTTATTATTTTTATTCATCGAATTCATAAACCAAACACCATTCTCTTAAAAAATAAAAAAATAAAAAATGCAGCCATTGCAGCCAAACTTGCCAGGACGATTGTAGGAAATTTGCTGTTTAGGAGATTTTATGGAGTTTCAAAATGGCATTGACTTTAAAGGATCACTTAAAGCAAGGGCATTCATCAATAAATTAGCGCTTTGGAGCAAAAACTGCCTAATTTGCTTTTAATTTTCTTTTCAGGCCGTGCAGTTCCTGCTGGCATTGTGTAACACAAATAGCCTTCAAAAGTGTGATTATCTACACTTGTACAAGCCGTTTCTGCTGCTTCTGTGTGCTAATGACCTCTTTTGTCATTTTGACTTTACATGTGAAGAAACTGTAAATATGGGTTTACATTTTAATGTTCAAATTGTTGGGACATCTATAGATGTTTTTTGAATGGTGTGGTTTGACTGGTGATGGATGATTTTAAAATGATTGTGATTTTAACAGTGAAAGACTAATGCTACATTAAATACTAATATCTATATGGTGAAAACGGTAGTGGATCTAATTTAATAAAAAAAAACTGTTGAATATACTTTTTTTTATTCTAATTGCAAAAGAACAAGATGTCTTACATTTTGCAGTAAAAAAAAACAAACATATATTGACATTCCCAGAATTCCCTGACAGCTCACATTTGATGTTTTTCATTGAACCAACTGTATCCTCTCAGATTTTTCTTGTCATTTACGTACATTAGGGTTTTATGTTACAGCTTATGTTGTTGAATGTTCCTGATCTATCTTTAAAACTAAATGTTCCTAAAAACCTTTTAAATAGTAGTCGTATGTTCTTATTTTTACTCTTCTTTGTCATACTCCAGCAATCATTCTCTTGGCAGTATGCCTGTACTTGCCAGTTTTGCCTTTTAGAGTATTTTATGGAGTTTTATTCCTTTAAAATCATATAAATTTTAAAGGAGCTCTTAAAGCAGTGAGTAAAATGTTGCTATGGGGTTTTTTTTTGCCTATGATTTTTTTGTTTTTAAAAGCCCCCCAGTCACTAATCTCATCCCTTAGACCTCACGTTTGTGAATCAAAACGACATATTTTAGCAGTTCAACATGAAGATAAATTCTTTGTCCTAAAATAGCGTTTATTATAAATGTATGTCCACTCTGCAAGTTGAGGGGTTGGTTACGTTTGCGACTGTAGGTAACAGGCTG
Source organism: Cyprinus carpio (assembly GCF_018340385.1). Lineage (NCBI taxonomy): Eukaryota > Metazoa > Chordata > Actinopteri > Cypriniformes > Cyprinidae > Cyprinus > Cyprinus carpio. Next base: position 19,101,887 of record NC_056606.1, on the reverse strand, counting down.
TTTCAAACTGAATTTTCAAGATTTTTGTCTTTAGTACACTGCAGTTTTATGGAGAAACGCTCATCAGTGGTGTTGACTGATGCATTTGCCGTTGTTAAAGACCTTAGGTAGACATGTAAACAACATTTAAAAATGTAATCTCCACAGGGAGTCTTTAATTTGTTTTAACTTGTCTGCTAAACCACTTTTGCAGATGATCTGCCTAACATCAACGGCTACGATTCTTCATCAGGAGCCAGTAACATCCAGAACTCAGAGGTTCCTGCAGAAGACGAGGTTCTGCATGTGTGCAGTGGCTCAAAGCTTCTGCTGCTGGACTCCAAGCTCCTCAACACTACGTGTTTCAAACTCTCGCCATCATCCTCCCCAGACGTCTTCTCAAATGCTCCATTCCCTGGGTGTGGACCAGATGGTAGGGACATCTTCACCGGTGCGCCATTTCCCCAACTTCAGCGAGCCCATCCACAGCCTGACGTCTTCCTCCAGGCCCCGTTCTGCAGGAGGAACGATCTGTCTGGACCGCAACATGTAATGAGGTGCTCGAATGGCAAGGAGCCCGTCCTGTCCCATCCACCCATGCACAGTCAAATCCGGTTTCCACATTGTGTCGAGGCTCCAATGCCACAGCAGCCCATTGCCGCCCACCGTGTGGTCTCCAGCGTGGGCCAGCAGGCGGCTGTGAGTTCTGTCCCCGTCGGCCCACTTCATTCCTGGACAGTAGGTGTTCGAGCAGTGATGGACCCATTCCTGGCGGCCCCATTCCAACCTCGGGGCCCATTTGGAAAGCCTTAACATTTGAGAAAGTCACTAGCGCCCCATCTTGTCGCCCCAGTGCTTGGTAGTATCTGTGGAGGAAGCAAATCTGGCGTAGTCTATCATAAAATGACTACCTCAGTCCTCGTGACACCATCTGGCATCACCGCAGCACTTTAGCTCAGCTTCACTTTGATGTTCTTCCTCTGTGCATCGCTCCATCAGACATTTAGAGAGGGATTTCATCTTTTGATTGATATGCATTCATGTATTCATCCATTTCTTTTCTTAACAGTTTGAGGTTTTTTATATCATACATAGTAAACATTTTCTTACTTTTACATTGAGTACAGTATTAAAAAGGACATTAAATGTGAAAATGATGGACCTTTGTTACTCTCTGTTTATTAGTGTTTTTGTCTAAGAGAGTGGCTGAGAGGAACAATTCAACGGTTTTTAGGCTTTTCGTAGTAATAACTACCTTTTTGAGTCTAAAAGTTGGAAGAATACCCAAAAACTGATGACAGAATTGCATTGAGACCTTATGACAGATAAAAATGGCTGGAGAATCATGTTTCTTTGCTGTTCTTGTCCCTTTCTTGAACCCAAGGTACTGTAGGCACTCCAAAGCTGGACTGGAATAGATTGTAAGTAACTGACAGTCAGATCCACACCGTCTAATGAGGTGAAAGCATTGAAGCACTTTTACAATCTGTAATTGTGGATATAGTAGTATTGCTATATAACGATCTGCTGTATATTCACTGTATATTCCTTACGTGATAAATCCGTTGTGTTAAAATGTCTTGTCTTTGTTCCTTCATAGCTTACATATGACTTACAGGCTGAATGTATATTATTTATTTGATCTATTTATCTATGTATTCATACATTATAGTTCTGTATTTTATATATAATCATTTCATCAGCAGTTATTAGCATGTGAACACAAATTAAGATATCTTTGATGGAGCCTGAGAGCTCTCTGACCCTCCATAGACAGCAATGATATTACCACGATCAATGCACAGAAATGTAGCAAGAACATTGGTAAAATAGTCCAATTGACATCAGAGGTTCAACCGTAATTTTACAACGCTACGAGAATACTTTTTCTCTCTCTCAGATTTCATCAAAAATATCTTAATTTGTGTTCCGAAGATGAACGAAGGTCTTGCGGGGTTGAAACGACATGAGGGTGAGTCATTAATGACAGAATTTTCATTTTTGGGTGAACTAACCCTTTAAGGACCAGCAGGTCTTTTCATTATCTGTACTCGATGTGATGAATTCACTTTTGATCTGTCATTGATGAATCTCAGGACATATGGAGTATTGGCCTGAAACAACACTGAGCCATGAAGCAGTGCTGAGGTGTTGAAATAACAGCTAATGTGTTTCAAAGATTGCTGGCAGATTCCACTACTGTTTAAAAAACTTCTTATGTTCTGCACATCTTTTGAAGTTGCTTGAAGGGGATTCTGCAACAGAACGGCAGCATGACCCTCCTAGAGTTTGCTTTCATGTGTTCACCATCACCTCAAATTGATTACTTTATTCAGTTCTTGAAAACAGAAATATCAAAACACATGAAGTTGCTTTTGATGCTAGAAGTCTTGAAATGCCTACTCTGTGCATTTTAAGGCAGAACAGCAGTGTATTCTCTGATTTATGTAAATCTACGAGTCTCCAGTATCTTTTTGTCCATGTGTCCATATGCCTCTGCAAGTACCAGACGGTGCAGGCAGGCAAGACAAGAATACAAAACAGTAATCCTTTTATATGGCTCTCTTCTTTCGATTCAGATTGTCTGAAGAAGTGCATTGAGATTCATCAAACTGCATCTTATAAGCTTGATTTCAGCCCTCTGTGAATACCCACTATTGGTTTGTAATGAAAAACTTTGACCTACCTCGACAGGTTGTATGTATATATATGATTTTATGTACACTCACAGTTCAAGAAGCAAAGCTTTTCTTTTTCATTTCTTATGTGACACGTAACGCTTTTAATTTTTTCTCAGTTCGTTTTGTGGCCAGTTGTCCTTGTGAATATCTGCACACAAGCACAGAATGGAATTTTCCACCCTGCTTATTCGTATTTCACAACCAGTGCTTTGTCTCTCGCTTTTAGTAGCTCTTGGTCTAACGGCAAAAAAGAATAAATGGTTGTTGCAATTTATAGCTGTGATCCTACGATAAACAAGAGCTGATCATCAATGATAATAATAATCAGTACAATAAAAACAAGCTAAAATTAAAACATAATGTTTAACATTTTCATTCGATTTTAATGTTGCTGTTATTTAGCTGAAATTATGAAAATTGTGTCAGTGTCCAAATATATATGGACCTAACTGTAAATGTAGCTTTGAGCATAAGAATAAGAACCATAAGCGTCTTACCAAATCTTACCAAACCCAAAGTGTAATGCTCCTTTTTCATTTCTGTCATTATTTGCAATTATAAGGATAACCTTTATGACATTAACTAGCAGAAAATTGCAGAAGCTGCCTAGAACAATAACTGAATAGCTATTTCACTATTTATTATCTTTAAATGATGTCAGCCGGAGAAGAAAATGGTTTGAGCCCTGTTGACCTGGAACAAGTATAAAGGTTCAGGTTAATTTAATGATGGCTTTATGTTCTGTATGAGTGTGCGTGCAGCACATGCCCCCCTGAGAGTTAACCCCAGAGCCTCGCAGCTCATCAGAGGCATCATGCCCATTCAAAGTGACTATTTATCATATAAGCAAGTGAATACGAACATATTTTTCTGTAAATTGAGTGAGACCGGGCTTTGTAAATAGTAGAGAGCAATGCCTGTAAAAACAAGTATTAAATTACTTAACATTACTAAATGTGCTGCTGATGAGTTGATGCCCTCATCGCTGTTCATTAATGATGAATGGCATTTAATTTGCAAATAAAAGCCATGTGACTCAAGCTGAACATTTCCTTTATCATAGATGTCTTACCAAAATCTGATTGAAACATGCCATTGAGCCCACATAAAATATGCTGACCCAAAAGTAAGACACAGAAGTACAAATTCCAACGTTTAATTAAAGCGTGTAAAAACATGCTCTTCGTTAAAATGGAATAGCCTGACACACTCTGAACATCTGTAACAGCTCTAGCACAAGCTTTTCAACCCAGAATGAGAAATAAAAATCACTTGTGCAAGGTATAAAAAGAGAGAGAATAGTTAAATGTAGCAAAAAACAAAACAAAAACAGAACTGCTGTATGCTTAAATGAATAGTTTGTAGCATTATTACAAATTCTGTGATACTTTAATGTCATGCCATTTCAAACCTGTATGAGTTTCTTTAGCAGATAAACAGGAAAATATATCAAATGTGTTTGAATAATTTTTTGTGTTCTACAGAAGAAACTGACTCAAATGGGTTTGGAGTGACATGAGGGTCAGTAAATGACACTGAACTATCCCTTTAAATCCATCACTTGCAAACGACAGAACAAAAGACATTTTAAATTAAAAATTATAAAGCACCTCATGAATTTTACTCATGAATACTGATCTGTTGTTAGCACCGCTGTTTAGAAAGCATCCATATATACAGTACAAAACAAAAGCCTGTTTCATTCCGCAAACATTCAGCCAGATCAAAACACTAAAATGTTAACCGCATTCATTTTCTGATCAGTCATGCAGTTTCCTTTGGAATAGAGTTGTTCAGTCAAGATGTCCATTTGTAGGCTAATTCTGGATGTTCTAATGGGTTGTACGTGGAGTTATTTTCAGTTTATAAGTGAAATATGGTCCGTGGTTAACTTAACCTGAAGAAACTTTCCTTTGTTATAGAAGGACTACAACAATTGTCTGATTCTTCAACAAGCACATAAACTCACATGCTCATAGTCAATATGTGTGCACTGTATTTCTGAGAATGTGAAAGTCTCTTCAAATGTTAACACAGACTTTATTTTACTCAAATCCAAAACCACTTTTCTAAACTCCTACTGGAAATTCTCTGGGGAATTTATGGACGTGCTAATTCTCTTCTGGGTTTTAGGACTACAGACCGAATTAACTATTTGATCCGTTTTGTCATTGTTTCGTTTCATTCTTGCAGTCACTCGAATGTTTTATGCTGCAGATGTTTTCCTGACATATTCAAAAAGCATCAAAGCTGAACCTGATCTCTCAAGTACTAAAGGATCTATAATACTGATGCTTCTCATTTAAACCTTTGTAATATATCTGCAAAGCTACGTTAAGATGCTAATAATGATACAATGTGAATAATTTACAGAATCATTTTTTTTTATGAACAATTAAGCCATTAGACATTTAAACATGGCTACTTTTTAGCATAGAATAACTGTCAACAGACCGCTGAATTGTTGAATATTAAAAAACATTAGTCTTCAATTATTTAAGGGTCCAACGTCAGTTTCCAACCTCAAAAAAGGCCTTAATTAAAAAATGTTTTATTTAAAATGTATATAAAATAGTGTGGCCTTAAATAATGCATAGTTTTTTTTTTTTTTTTGTATCTTTTTGATTTAATTTAAATAATCCTAATTCAGAATGCATTTATTACATTTGTTTAGAAAGATTCAGTTCATTCACTTAAAAATGGTTGAAATACGGCTAGCTGTGCAACAAGCAATATTTGAATAATTAAAATGTGTGAGATTGATTTATTGATGATAAATATATAAACCTGGATATGGTGTAAACTCATTCAGTTTATCAGTAATATTGCAAAAATCCTACCTGTTTTTGAGTGACTGATGAATATGCATTGCATTAAGTTTATATGTGTATTGTGTAATCCAAATGAATGGAAATTTTCTATGCAAAGCAAATACATCTAAAATTTTTCACTTTAAAAATTCCAAATGCTTATAATTTTTTATTCTTTCTGATTTTTTCATCTGACTCTCTTTGACACTGTTAATTTGAAACCTCAAAACAATTCATAAAGAACTGGGCAAGGTGATATTAAAAGTCAACGAACCTCAAGCTACTTCACAGATGTGCAGGTTTAGAAAATTAACGTCTAAGAATGTTTGTCAACCTAATCAGAATCCAGTATGCAGTAATACAGTCACTTGAATCCCATTAAATCCCATTTGCAACCATTGTCATTTATAACAATCACGTTGCTCCTTTCTAATGCTTGAAAAATGTGCTTAATTTTTGTACCGGCGTAACCATTAGTTTTTCTTGTGCAAATCACTTAGATCTACTCAGTCCTGGTAGCACTGTGGTTCATCAGGGCCTGGGCGAGGCGGTGGTCGAGAAGGGGGCGGGGCTCGTCCGGGTGGAGCTGCCTGAGGGGGCGGAGGTAAGGTGCCGGGTGACGAGGGCAGCAGGAAACTTGTTGGTGGTGGCGGTGTGGGCGGAGGAGGAGGCAGAGTCACACTGATGTTCAGACAGGTAGGAGGAAGAGCTCTGGTTGGCGGTGGTGTGTAAGGGGGAGGGGTTATGGATGTTGGGGGCGGGGTTGAGGGCAGAGGGGGCAGAGTGGAGGTTGGAGAGTGGGCGGAGCAGCGCGGGGTGGGCGGCAGGGTGCCCTGCGGAACAGGAGGGCATCTGCTGTGGGGGAGGCTGTAGATGTGGCTTGACGGGTTGTTGTAAAGCGGGTATCGAGGGGGCGGGCAGGATTTCACATGGGTAAATTTCATGCAGCGACCCTGGAGAGTCAAACATTTACATTTCATTTGTAAAAGCTCTTATATGAATACATTCTGTATAAGAAATGAAACAAGAAAACAAATATTGTTTTGTTTTTTTTGTTTTGTTTTTTTTTCAGGACAAAGAATTAAGCCATGTTTTCTGGATGTGCCAAGTTTTTAAATAACTTAAAAGGTGTTGATGTTTGAACGTGATGTCATACACCTTTGTTGAAAAGTGTGAGATCAGTAAGATTAAAAAAATAAATAAAAATTAACATTTTTACTCAGCAAGGATGTATTAAATTAAGTGACAGTAAAAAGGCATTTAACAAAATTTTAAAACAAATCCTTAACAAAAAATTTTCAGTTACCACATATTAAACATTAATATTAAGAACTATTTCTTGAACAGTAAATCAGCATATTAGAATGATTTCTGAATGATCATGTGACACTGAAGACTGGAATAATGGCTGCTAAAAAAAAAAATCAGCTTGACTAAATGACAGTTATTTTAAATTGTAATAATATTTCAAAATATTACTGTTTTGCTGTATTTTGATCAAATACAGTAAGCATAAGAGACTTCTTTCATAAATAAATTCTCACAAAAATTCATAAATTTTCACAAGATCAAGGAAAATCTGATTTCTTATGACAACCAGTTGTTTCTACTTAAATCAGATTTATTCCACAGTGTGGCTTTGAATGATAAAAAAGGCATTCGTGAGATGAATAGAGTACAGTTTACTGTTTTGTGTTATATAGCTCAGTGCAGTTTAATATAGCTTTAAAGAGTCAACAGAAGCTCTTGTTTGCCTGTGAAGATCCAAAGCAGTCCCATTGCTTTAATTTTAAAGGCCATCTGATTTCCGTCCAACTTTTTTGTTTTATTTAACAGCAGATCAGACACCACAAAACTCCCCTCTATGCATTCTTCTGAGGGAAAGGGGAGGGTGGTTAATGTTTCAAGCAGACTATGGTGCATTCCTTTAGGCAGGAGCAGTATTAGCAGACTGGTCCTATTGGTCTGAAGCTGAGCCAGCGTCCTGAGTACCTTCACTCTGCCTCTGTTTCTGACTGCACTTATTGCTAACAGCTGGCCTCCTTTCATCCTCGATATACATCACAATGTTTTTAAAAGTGTTCCTCACAATCTGCCTGCAACATTTTAATGAGAACAGATTCTAAAATAAGCCAGAGGACTGCTTTATTCAGCATTACCTTCTACTACCTTGTGTGGAAAGTTTTTAGCCCTATTTAATGTGTTGTTATAACTTGAAAATAATGTCATAGAGTTAAAGGGTTAGTTCACCCAAAAATGAAAATTAGCCCATAAATTACTCACCTTCAAGGCATCCTAGGTGTATATGACTTTCTTCTTTCAGACAAATCCTGTCGGAGTTATATTAAAAATTGTCTTTGATCTTTCAAGCTGTTTAATGCCACTCAGTGGGTGTTACAGTGCATCAGTCCAAAAGAAGTGAAATGAAAAACCATCCTTAGTAAAAAGGGTCTCACACAGCTCCGGGGGGTGAACAAAGTCCTCCTGTAGCTAATCAATGTGTTTTTGTAATAATAATATCCATATTAAAAACATAATAATCACTTTAATGTAGCTCTCGCCAGCAGTTGTAAACAGAAGTGTATGTTGTATGAGGCTGGCGTTGTGCATGCGCTAGTGAGTCTCGTGAAAACCAATGTTAACCAATGTTAACAGGAGCAAAGGAAGCAAAGTTTCCTTACTTTAGCAAAGGAAAATCAGTCTCCTCTTGGCTTATATCAAAATCCTCTGACATTCTTCTTTACAAATCCTTGTTTTGTACTTCTAATTAGTGACTGTTGTTTTGTTTTGATCTCTCCGCTGTGCTTCCGCGTTCGTCACTTCTGAGCGGCGCATGCACAACGCCGACCTCCATATATCATCCGCCCTGAACTGCTTCCGTGTACAACAGTGAGCGCAAGCTAGATTCAAGTGATTATTACATTTTAAATATAGTTATTTTTCTTACAAAAATGCATCGATTGGCTACAGGAGGTCTTTGTTCACCCCCTGGAGCTGTGAGAGAGTTTTTATTAAGGATGAGCGCTTTTTATTTCACTTCTTTTGGACTGATGCACTGTAACACCCGCTGAGTGCCATTAAACAGCTTGAAAGATCAAAGACAATGTTTTATATAACTCCGACTGGATTCATCTGAAAGAATAAAGTCATATACACCTAGGATGACTTGAGGGTGAGTAATTTATGGGCTAATTTTCATTTTTGGGTGAACTAACCCTTTAAGCAAATAGCACAGAGTTTATATGATGAATATCTATGCTGTGAGTTTAATATGAAGTTACATGCTACATGTCAAACAATTGCAATAAGGATTTTTTTTAAAGAAGTCTCTTATGTTCACCAAGTACCTTTTCTGAAATAGATTTCTAAAATGTAAAACTCTCCTCCAAATTAACACTCCAAAATTTCTAATCTAATACTCAATAAATATGAATGTTGTTGTATATAAATTTTGTTTCGGTGCTTACTCCAAACTTCTTGGTGTACCATGGTTTCCACAAAAATATTAGGCAGCAACTGTTTGACATTGATAATAAGAAATCTTTCTTGAGCATTAAATCAAAGAATTTTTGAATGATTTGTGAAGCATTATGTGACACTGAAGACTGGAGTTATGATGTTGCAAATTCAGCTTTGCATCACAGGAAAAAATTACATTTGAAATTATACTGAAATAGAAAAGAGTTGTTTTAAATTGTGATAATATATCACAATATTACAGTTTTTACTGTATTTTTAATCAAATAAATGCAAGCTTGGTGATCATACGAGATTAAAAAATTGTATTGTTCCAAACTTTTGACCTGTTATGTGCATACATTGTTTACGTTGTTCTAATATAGAGCTTCTGTGTTACGCATGGCACTATTTATTACCTTCTCTCCCGGCTGAGGTCTCATCACAGATACGCGGTCATATCCTCTCCTAAGCCACACCCACAGGGCATCCAGTTTCCCCTGAAAGATCCGAACACAACAGTGGTTGGAAGAAATCAACACTTCAAAGCATGCTGGTGAGAAATTCAAGCTGCAAAAACACATTTCATCAACAATGCAAAGATGTTTTTCAGGGTAATCTGTAATTGACTACAGAGAGCGGTACAGAGAGTCTCTTTCACACAGAAATTCCGGAAAATACATGGATAATGTGTAAATATTGATAGTTTGATTGTAGTTCATTCACCCTGCCAGTGATTTTTCTGGAATCTGTGCGTGTTCACACACATCCTGTAAAGATCCCGTAAATACAAGTGACATTACGATGTGACGTGTAATATAACGTGTTCTCTTTCACTTAAGCTGACGAGCGATCTCAGCTTCAGCGCGGATGGTGAGGAGCTAACAGATCTCTGCTTCATTACAGTTTGCACATATTTTTTTGTCGCAAACGTTGATCTGCCTTCAAAACACCCGGTAAAAGAATCGCACGATAATGTTACTAGGTCCCCAACCTGGGATCGATCCCGGAATCTATTCCGGGAGGTGTTTGCATTCACACAGAATTTTCCGGGACCAACGTGCAGTGTGAAAGGGGCTTTATAGAGGTCCTATCTGTTGAATTTTATTTTATGCACATTGTCAACTGAGAAGTTCTACTAATTTTCCAATTTCCTATCAGGTTCAAAGAAAATAAATAAGCTGGTAGAACAGTAACGGTTGGAATTTAGTGGCCCAGACATCTAATTGACTGACTCAAATTCTTCGGTGTGTATTTTCAATTCATTGAATATTAAAGTTCCTCTTTATTTGGGTGTAAAATCGCTTTAATGAGTACATTTTTTTGCAGAATCTAGGCCAAACTCACAAATCACAAACTTCTCTTCATTTCTCTCAACCTATATGTGTTTAATTTCTCCCTCTCAGAGTGAACTGTCACACAACATAATCCAGAGGAAAGAAGGTGGAAGAGAGAGAGAGAAAAGGAGTTTGTTTTGTCGGGAAATGTACCAGCTCTGCAAAGCTCATCTCCCTTGGGTCAGCTCAGTTCAGTGTCTGGTTTAAATTAACCCTCCCCTTCCATCTGACAGAGACATTATGAAACAATGCAAGAATCACTTCCCGGACTGGCTGAGGCCACCACAGCACACACCGCTTCTTCTGCGCTCCTTCCAGTCTTCAGATGAATGACCAAGTCGATCGTTGTCCACCAGATGACCATACCGTAAGCATGACACTGCACTGGGTCATCCATAGCTGTTGTGTTATGTGTTTTTGCAAGGACGCACTGTGATATGAATATTTTCTGACTGGCTTGTATTAATTCAACACCTTTTACGATGCCATCCCTGGCCAACGTAGACCAGCATGAATTTTCATTCTGGTTCAGGCTGGTTAGAGCTGGTTTGGTTCTGCTCAATGCCATGCTGTTCACCAGCAAAACTTGATAGATTAAGAATAAAAACAATCACTTTCTTAGACTTTATATTAAAAGATAAAAACTGAAGAAAAAAAGGAGTTCATTTAAAAAAAAAAAAAAGAGTCTTGCGCAGACCCAATCTAGAGTGTGTAACAATAAAGCAATCGGTATGGATTGATGCATCGATCAAATGACTAACGATATGATTTCTCAACACGATGCAACAAAAAATGTCTATAACAAATATTAAAAGACTTTGTTATAAAAAGATGAAATTGTCACAAAGCTGTCATTTAAATTAATTTGATTATTGTGACATTATTTATTTTTATCTATTTCTCTATATCATTCTGGAGTACCTATTTTGTTGTGTATATCCTTCACTAAAAAAGAAAAAAATATTTTGGATTTTCTATGAAACAATTTCCACAAGTAATTACAAATAAATGGCAAGTAAGGCATTCAACTGAATGCAATTTTTTTTTTTTAATATAGAAAGTATTAAATAGCATATTCTTATAAAATGTAGTCCAGTAATCTTTATTTAAAACTTTGAAAAATGAGTATATTAACATTGAAAAACAACATAAAAACAAAACGATATTACTTAAAATATATCACAAGCCAGTGAAGAGCTGACGATTTATAATATAATGTGTGACGATTATTTTTCTCATTATTTATTGTTATATTATTTAAAAACCTTAAGTGTATTTTTGTTCTGGATGTCCCAGTTGGGATAAAGAATTTGCAATATTCAGATTCAAGTTCAATTAAATGTTCATGTTAAATATTGCTAATATATAACTAGTTGTGTAAAATAGACACACAATATTGTAATATGGATATATCATTTGCGTGCCCCTGAATCTAATTAAATCGTAATGGTTTTGCAGCACATCTTGAGGTACTGGCAAATAGCACATCACTTTTATTTATTTATTTAGATTTATTTATGTTTTTTTTATGCCTTTATTTGGAAATGACAGTGTAGAGTAGACAGGAAAGCATTGGGTGAAGAGAGAGGGGAGTGGGAGCGGGATTGGCAAAGAACCACGAGCCGGGATTCGAACTCTGGTCGCCGTGAGTGCAGTTGTGCTGTATGTCGTGGCAATAACTGCAAGGTTATTGGCATTGAAAACTTATCACTTTTATAAGTTTAAACTTTCAAGACATTTAGAATATCTAGATGTCATGCTTAAGTTTTTTAAATATTGTGAACGAAGCCTGTGGTTGCTCTTGTAGTTCCCCTGAAAGTAAACTGATCTACCTTGATTGGTGAGTACCACTTCTGAGGGGAGATGGGTTTCCGCATGCCGTTGTTTAGGGTCCTTGTGGTCGGAAACTCAAACTCTTGCTCTGGCATCTTAACCCGAGCATTCTTTGCCTTCTCCAGTTTGGCTCCTTCTTCAGTGGATCCCTTATCTCCCCAGCGCACCTGGACACACACATACACATTCATATGATTGCACTGGACAGGAGCAAATGGAAGCTGTTCTTTTCTTTCCAGACACCTTTGCCTTACTTCCATTCTTTTAATGCCGCCAGCTCCTCTCCCACCGTAATAAGAGGCGTCCACTGTTGGCCATTTCTTCTTTGGGTAGGCTTCATCCTCTTCATCTCAGAGAAACACAGACTTAAGATAACATGAATTATTCAATGGCTTGATTTTATCAATGCAGAATTGATTGGATTGAAATTCCATGTCAAGTTCTGTTAGTTTTAAATTGTCACTGGAAAAACATTATGATGGACAATATGACGAAATATTGCTTACAACAAAGTTTCAGTAGAGGATGGAAAAAGATGCTAGCCAGTCAAACTGATGCTGTGATTATTAGGCATTAAAAAGATGATTTGAAGTGTTTGGAGGAGCTGATTATAAATGAATGCATCCTTTGTGTAATTCAATTATGCTCAAGGGCACACAAGAACAAAGTCATTATTTATTCTCATGAAAACAATCTAACGATAATCTTTTCCAAGCACGGACAGGAAATGATATCAGCCTATATCTTCCAGTCATCTACTGTATCTGGATTTCATAGCTCATAAGACAGAATTGGGTTTCCATATGTTCCCACACAGTCTGACTGCAACATCAGCCTAGGAGAAAGAACTGAAATTATAGCATGAGCTTTACTTTTATTTTATTTTTATTTTGAGTGCTATCCTAGATGCCAGCTGCAGAAAACTTTTGCAGTCTTTTGATACTTGCTAATGATCCACCACTTATCTCAAACACTGTCTTCAGGGTTTAGAACAATGTAAAATTTATCATATAATACATTAACTCATTTTAAATGCAGTCCATGTGCGAACTGTAATGACCTTAACTCTACCGACAAGAGAAGCAACTTGCAAAAGGATAAAGAAAAACAAACTGATTTATAAAACAGAATGTTGCATTTAAAACAGTTTATCCATTTAATTATTTATTGTTACATCTAAAATAAAAATAACTTTTTTCTATTTGAATATATTCTTAAATTAAATGTGTAACTGAATTTTCAGCATCATTACTCTAGTTTTCAGTGTTGCATGAGCCTTCAGAAAACATTTTAATATCCCGATTTGCCGCTCAAGAAACATTTATTATTTGCACATTTGAAAAGGGTTTGTTGCTTAATACTTTGTGGAATATGGAATATTTTAAACCATCATGACCCATCATCAGTACAGTACAGTTTATCTTTCTGAAGTAAAGTTCAGATATAAAATTTGGTGCGATGAGCCTTGAGGGCAGAAATCAGGGATTGGTTTGTACTTCCACTGCAGACTGTTACCTCAGACACTGCAAGACCTGCTTTAAGCTTATGGAATTTCCTGTTTTGAAGGAGCAATCGGAGACTTGGAAAGAGGAAGAGCTACAAGGTGTCCAGGTTGAAATGTGCTATGGACAATTCAGTTGTTCTAAAAAATTCATAATGTTGGAGAGGTAGTACAAAAACTCAGTGGAACTGCTCTTTGTCTTTTCTTTTCGTCCCCTGGTTTTCACATTTATTTTAGTCCAAAAAAGTGTGAAAATCATTACAATGAATCAAAATCCTGAAATTCAAGATCTTAAATCACATAATTTTCTGACACTCTGTCACTATGAGTTTGGCATCCGTGGGCACATCTGTGAAAACTTTGCTGAGCAAATGTTTGGAACAAATGTCAGTAGGCATATCTTCACAAGAAAAGGCCTCTGAAATAAACTTGAAGGTAAAAGTTCCATGATGAGAACAAACACACTGTTGATCCTGCCAAGACACCAAGGCAAAGCATTCAATGTAAAATTTTATTTGCTAGAAATCAACCCTTTAAGAGAAGGAAAGATTTTTGCTAACTACCTCTTTCTGTTTCTCACAGAATCAAAAAAATTATACAATTTTGTAACGACATGAAGGTGAGTAAATGATGACAATTTTCATATTTCCTCTAAAATTACTAATTACCTAACGTTCATGTCTGAAGATGCATATTAAATCAGATTCTTTTTGCGATATGTGATCTCGAAGTGGTTCAGGATTCAGGAAACAAACAAATCATCTCGGTCACACTTAATTTTAATGTCCAATTTTCACTATTAACAAACCATTAACTAAGACTTGCCTCAATAAACTTATAAGTTGCTGCTTATTAATAGTTAGTGAGGTAGTTAAGTTTAGATATTAGGGATGTTGAATATGGTCATGCAGAATATGCTTTATAAATATCTACAAACAGCCAGTATGTTAATAATAGGCATGCTAATAAGCAACTAGTTAATAGGGAGAATTGGTCCCTATACTAAAGTGTTGCCGCCATCTCTTACCGAACTGTCGTCCATGACTGGTGGCGGTGGCTCGTGGACAATCTGTTGACATTAGAATGAAAATAAATTCTTAACTTTAAACTTTTATATACAATGAATTATAGAAGTGTATTTAATGCATCAATTATGCACTGTATAATCCGTTGTATGATCTCATGAATAATTATAACCACAGCTTTAATATGTATCAAAATTTAATACATTTTTTAATACATTTTTAGAAACTATAATGCATTAAAACGTATGACAAACAACCAATCTACATTTTACCTTTGGTTACAATTATTTGTGAAAAGAAGTATATTATGAGCAGCTTTAAAATCCTATATTCATAAAGGCTTTAAGTAAAGTGTTATCAAAATTGTTGTTCCAGCCCTTTGTGTCACAGGTATCATTTGTGAAGGAATAAAAATAAGATTCAAATGCAAAATATTCTTTTAAAGAAATGATTCCCTTTCATTCCATCTTACTTACTAGCAAGACTTTTTCCATGGCTCAGAATTTTGCATTCATTTGCACTTCAGAGAAGGCTGGGCTCAAAAACTGCTTGAAAACCACTTTTCTGCACCATTTTGGGCTCTGGTTGGGGTAAATTTTGAAAAAGAAAGCTAAGATGAGGGGCTTCAGTGCGAAACTTACCACTGTGCAACAGAGGGGCCAAAACCACCAGAGTGTTGCCATAGCGATCAGCAGCAGCAGTATCAGCAGCGCTATGGCCAAGAACGTTCCGTCGGTCTGATGGACAGAGAAGAGAAACAGATCCGGGGGAGGTTTATGGTCCAAAGGAAATAAACGTTGAATAATCTTCCTCGTGCCACACTCAAACCCTTCTGGATGGGGTTCCACTTATAAATTTGTGGTGTAATATAGTTGAGGGAGAGAATTTTAACAGAAATTGCTGCAAGGAACTTTTTAAAACACTATGGTGATCTCAGTGTGAGTGACTACGCCAGGAACCCCTTAATAAGACATCTTATATTGAGTGTATTTTCTTTATCTTGTCTGAAATCAAATATAGTATCTCTCAAAACCTGTGAATAATGTTTCAAAGTCACATTTCAGCCCAAAATCAAAGGAAAGTAATAAAAGACTATATATTTCTTGAACTGAAAATTAATTGTTGCATTGACATAATTTTCATAATTATGTTCATAATAATAATTTATTATTACTGTAATGCAAAAAATAGGTAGTAATAATATTTAAATTGTAAATTATCACATCTTTATGATCATTTAAAAAACACATCAAAAAATAATACAAAAAAAACAAAAAACAAAATATGTGTGTATGTGATTTATATTTATATATACAGGTCATTCTCAAAAAATTTGCATATTGTGATAAAAGTTCATTATTTTTATATATATATATATATATATATAATATATATATATATATATATATATATATATATATATATACAGTGCTGTGAACATGTTTTTGCCCCGTTCCTGTTTTTTTTTTTTTTTTTTAAATTGCATGTTTAAAAGATTCAGATCATCAAACAAATTTTAATATTACAAAAAGATAATCCAAGTAAAAACAAAATGCAGTTTTGAAATAATGATTCAATTTATTTAGGGAAAAAACCTGTCCAAACCTGCCTGGCCCAATGTGAAAAAGTAAATCTAAATCTAATAACTGGTTGTTCAACCCTTTGCATCAACAACTGCAATCAAGCATTTGAGATAACTGGCAATGAGTCTTTCACATCGCTGTGGAGGACTTTTGGCCTGTTCTTCTTTGCAGAATTGTTTTAATTCAGCCACATTGGAGGGTTTTCAAGCATGAATGGACTGTTTATGGTCATGCCAAAACAGGTAGTTTTGGATAGCTTTTTCCCCTTAATAAATTAAATCATCATTTAAAAACTGCATTTTGTATTTACTTGCATTATCTTTGTGTAATATTACAATCTGTTTAATGATCTGAATCTTTTAAGTGTGACATGCAAAAAATAAATAAAAAAACAGGAAGGGGGCAAAAACCAATTCATCAAAAACCCTTTAATTACACGGTGTATGTGTTGCACAATTGCAAGAAAAAGTAAGTGAACTATTTTAATTTTCCTGGTTTTCTGCTTAAGTTGGTCATGAAATGTGATCTTATCTTCACAAATATCACAATATTACTAAGCTGATAAAACACAAACAGTTCATGATCTTTCATGTCTTTATTGAACACACCCATTAAACATACAAAGTAATGGTGGAAAAAGTAAGTGAAACAGTGCTTTAATAATTGGTTGAACCACCTTTGGCAGCAATGCCTCAAGCAAGCGCTTCCCGTAGCCGTGAATTAGACCTGCACAACGTCCAGGAGTAATTTTGGACCATTAATCCGTACAGAACTGCTTCAGCCTGCCCATATTCTTAGGGCATCTGGTGTGAATGGCTCTCTTGAGGTCATTCCACAGCATATCTATTGGGTTGAAGTCTGGACTTGACTGGGCTGCTCCAAAAGGTGGATTTTATATCTCCGAAGCCATTCTGTAGTAGATTTACTTCGATCTTTAGGGTCATTATCGTGCTGCACCACCCAGCTTTTTCTGAGCTTCAATTTGCAGACAGCTACCTTGAGATGATCCTGTAGGATATCCTTCCACAATGGCAAGCGGACCAGGTCAAGAGGCAGCGAAGCAGCACCAAATCATGATGCTCCCTCCACCATGCTTCACTGTTGGGATGATGTTTTCATGTTGGTACGCTGTTTTCTTTCTACGCCATACATAGCGCTGCATGTTCTTCCCAAAAAATTCTATTTGTCCACAAGACATTTTCCCAGTAGTGTTGTGGAGTGTCAAGGTGGTCTTTGGCAAACTTCAGGCGTGCTGCAATGTTTTGTTTAGAGAGCAGTGGCTTCCTCCTTTGTGTCCTTCCATGGATACCATGCCTGTTCAATGTTTTATGTATGGTTGACTCAACAACAGAGATGTTAACCAGCTTCAGTGAATCCTTCAAGTCTTTAGTTGTTACTCTATGGTTCGTTTTCACTTCCTTGAGCATTCCGCGTTGTGCCTGTGGACTGATGAATATCTAAAGTCTTTGAGACTAATCTGTAACCCTTTGCAGCTACGTGCACATCAACAACTCTTGATCGTAGGTCTTCTGAAATGTCTTTTTTGCGAGGCATGGTTCACATCAGCTAATGCTGCATGTGAGTAGCACACTGACGCTGTTTGGGTGTTTATATCAGTCAATTTAGCCCCAAACACCTTTATTCTCGTTTCATTGACTGGACTCCTGGTTTGCCAACATCTGACTCCAACTGGCATTTAGTGACACCAGAAGCCTAGTGTTTCTTTTACATTTTCCACCATTACTTTGTATGTTTAATGACTGTGCTCAATAAAGACATGAACGATGATGATTGTGTTTTTTTTAGCTTAGAAATATTGTTGGTTTGTGACTTTGTTGGAAAAAAATCTAATTTCACGATAGTATATGTAGTATATATGGTATTGTATATTTGGTAATATTCCACATTTGTGTATGTATACATCAACTTTTTATTTTTATTTATTATTTTTTTATTAATATATATTATTATTATTTTCTGCTTCTGGGGTGAAATGTGACCTGAATTTGTTTGTTACCATATGTAAATAATGAAACACTGTCACATCCCCACATTCTGCTCTTCAACAACCCTGTGTTTGGCCTCTGCAGTCAGCAAAAACAGCACCAAACTGCTGCGATCTACGTTTGCTCTTGGAATGGCACCCCACCAGACGAGCGTTAGTTTTTAGAGAGGGCAAGTAGGACAGAATATACTGACTGTGTTCAGAGGGCAGACTGAAGATGGAGCTGAACTAGAGGTACTGCCCAGTGTAGTGGTACTGGCAGTGGCTCTGCCCAGTGTAACAGTGGTAGTGGGCTTGGCACTGCTGCCCTGCAGGGTTACTGTACTCACACAGCTGACAGTGGTGATGGTCACAGAACTGGAGATAAAACTCAGGCCATTGTTCATACTGACATGGAGGGAGGCAGTCCTATGAACGAAAAAGAGACAGACAAATCTGGCTGACATCAGAGAAAGAATAATCCACAAGAAGAATTTATTTATTTTTTTGTTAAATATTTGGTCTATTATTATCTCTTTCGGTACCGTTTAACACATTTACCGTATTTAAATCTGTTCGGCAGATTTTCCTGCTAAATACAAAAAAGTATGTATTCCAGTTGTGCTTAAATTACAGATAAAGTATACTACCATTCATTAGCTTGTGTTTGCTAAGTGAATAAGTCTCTTTATTTATTCAAAATACAGTACAGTATATTACAGAAGAAACACTAATACAGTGAAATTACAATTTAAAACTTTTTTTATTATGTTACAGTAAAGTTACATATATAGTCTTGTTAAAAAATTATAATTTCATGGCATTAACCAAATCTTTTTTTTTTTCCTGTAGATTTTTTTACATTCTTTAATTCAAAATGATGAGCATTTACAACAGTTATGATAATTACTTAACAATTATAAAAAATTTACAGTTAGTTTAAATTGAAAGTGCTAAAATTCATGGGAGAAGAGTTACTTTCATAGAGATTACTTTGGGCGTCTTTTTGTCCTGTATTTTAATTTGGTTCTTGGCTTGTGCGTTTCTCTTTCCATTCTAGCTTTATGTGCTTCAGTTGAAGAGAAGGTTTCCTGCAAGACTTACGTTCCCTCCTCCTTCAGTACCGGTGCTGGGCAGAGCAGGTACGTGTCTTCGACAACAAGAGGCCTCTTCACTGGAGAAATAACAACACACAGGAAAAAAAGCAGTTTGATAAATGTCCTCAGGGTTGATATCAATAATTAGGTTTAATTTTAAGAATTGTTTGTAAATAATTTAACAACATTTTACCATGCACAACTTAAAAGTTTGGATTCAGTAAGCTTTCTTTTTTTTAAAGAAATTACTTTTATTCACCAAGGGCAAAATAAATTGATCAAAAGTTGAAGTAAAGAAATCTATAATGTTACAATAAATGCTATTCTTTTGAGCTTTCATTTAATCAAGGAATCTTGAATGTATCATAGTTTCCACAAAAATATCCATCACAACCGTTTTCAACACTAATAACAAGAAATGTTTCTTGAGCAGTAAATCAGCATATTAAAATCATTTCTGAATAATCATGTGACACTGAAGACTGGAGTAATGATGCTTAAATTTGTAATTTATTCCTTACATACAGGAATAAAGTACATTTGGAAAATAGAGTAATATAGAAAATTTTATTTTTTTACTGTATAATTCTATCAAATTAACATTGGTGAGCATGAGAGACTGCTAAAAAAAAAAAAAAAAAAAAAAAAAAATCTTACCATACCCAAACTTATGAACAGAAGGGTAGTTTGCACCAAAAATAACATACAACATTTATTGCTGTTTGTAATAAACTAATCAATAATAAACTAGATTTTCTTTCTTTTTTTTTTTTTTTGGAGAATAATGGTGCGTATTTCTTGTTAAAGGAATAGAATAAGAAAATAATTCACTCACCCTTATGTCATCCAAGATGTAGATTAGTTTGTTTTTCATCAGATTTGGAGAAATTTACCATAACATCACTTGCTCACCAATGGATCCTCTGCAGTGAATGGGTGCCGTCAGAATGAGAGTCCAAACATTTGATTAAAAACATCACAATAATCCACAGGTACAGTAATCCACACCTCTCCAGTCCATTGATTAATATTTTGTAAAATGAAAATCTGTTTGTAAGAAACTAATTAACCATTAAGACATTTTAACTTAAAACCTTTATTTAAGTCCAAAATCCACAATAAGTGGGGAAAGTCCATCTCCTGTTTCACATCACATCAAAATCCACTGACGTATTTGTTTAGAATTGTTTTGGACTGTTTCACTTGTAAAATGATGTTGGATCTGTGCATATTTCTCTCCTGATTGAAAGCAATATTATTGATTGAGCACTCACTTAAATTAAAGTTGATGATTGATTTGTTTCTTACAAAGAAGCAGTTTTTCACTTCACAAGACATCAGCTGATGGATTGGTGTCATGTGCATTACTTGTGGATTACTGTGATGTTTTCATCAGACTCTCTTTCTGACTTCACCCACTGCAGAGGATAAATCGCATTTCTCCAAATGTGTTCAGATGAGGAAACAAATTAATTTACACCTTGTAAAGCCTTAAGAGTGAGCAAATATTCACAAATGTAAATGTTTGGGTGAAATATTCCTTTGATGCAAGACTCAGTGCCATGATGCTAGAGTGTTCGGGGTGATTGCCAGGGTGTTACTATACAGCTCCTAGAATGTTTTGGGTGGTTGCTAGGTTTTTACTTACTGGCTCAAGTCAAGAGTCCACCCTCAAGCCTCTATGATATTTTGTTCTGTAGATATGACTCAAGTTCCACATGATCATTTTCTTATTCTTCTCAATAAGCCACATGATTTGAGGTATTATTTAAACAGTGCAGGACAAGTTATGCGCTGAAGTTTGAAAAGCCCCTACACATGAGTAATGCTGATGCTTGCCTTAGCAGTAACCACTAATAGTTATTTTCAGAAGAAAAACGCAGAAACTCTATTGCATATCTTTACCACTTTGGTTCAGCCTAAAACTAAAGGTCAGAATTTTTATTCTCTTGTCATTTTTCCACATGAAAAATTAGAAACTGGAAAATGTTTGACTCCAAAGCCTATTTACCCTGGCCTAGACTTGTGTGTGCGCGCACACACACACTGGTGAGATGGACTTTGCATTCCTATGCCATCTGATATTCTTTAAGTAAAACAGCAGCTGAGAGAGAAGGATAGATGCTCAGAGCTTAGAAATCATTAGGACATCAACACCGCAGCAGACCAATTTCTAGCCATTCGCTTCCAAGATATATCCAGCATTCCAAGCACTGTGCGTTGAGCCATTTTATTAGTTACCCAATGTAATGGTTATGCACGAGTCATACGATGGGGAGTAGAGTTTAGTGCTATAACCTAAAAGAATTTAAATTGTTCACCTAAATGTGAAAAAGAGCTTTGAAGATGCTTTTCATGACATTGGTTAAAGCACTTGCTAAGCAAACCGATACATATACAAAAAAATTAAAAACCTCCAACATATTTGAATGAAAATCCTGGTAATATTTTCCATGGTGTGTTTTTTAATGGTGTGTGGATGTGTTTGTGCACATATGGTTTGTGTTGAAGTCAAGTCTTGTGATTTGCAAGTGCTGCGGCCAACCTTTCCGAGCGGCATGCTAGCTTGTTGTTGAAAACACAACAGCCATACTGACATTTGGATTCAATTGGCTTCTTTACCAGTACAAAAAAACTGTCTGCATTGCCACATGACAATGCTACATTAGCCTGGCCTGGACTCACTTCTGTGATTTACCAACTATCACTCTTGCTCCTTATCAAATGAGGAGATCGTTGTCGGTTAGCAGTTAATGCTAACACAGGTTAACCTATTATTAATTCAGCAGCACACAGCTGCTAGTGCAAGGAGCAGAAATGGTTCTGTGCTGTTTTCACTTACTCACGGTGAGGGTGTTGTTGATACGGAAACTGCAAAGGATTCTGTTCACATCACGGGCATGAAGGAATCCGTTCCCTCGAACTACCGCCTCAAAAGTTTCTGGAACAGAGGAAACGCATTGTGTTTGATGTTAAATACATGTTGTGTCCTGAATATATATATATATTTTTTAAAAAATTTGTTATCCAATATAGCCATTCAGACAGAATTGTTTGTCCAAAAATAATATCTTAACACTTTTGGTTTGAAATGGTTTTGTAAAATTCAGATTTGTTTTGCTTTTGTTTGTTTCCGAGCTGAACTAGGTCTTTGCTTCAGGTCTGATGTCTGTTTACCTCCTGCACAAATACTTGAGGGCTCCACGGCGAGGATTTCTATACAGGATCTCTTCAGGATCTGAGGCAAGAAAAGACGAAAGCGCATATATATATATATATATCTCACTTTACGTGCCATCTTGGATGGATTTTATTTTTCCGCTGAACCACTGAGTTTTTGCAATGCATAATCAGTGTTTTTTTTTTGTTTTGTTTTTTTAATTCAGTGAAGTGCTGCCTTCGAATTTGGAACAGAAATAAGCCATTTGTGTGTCAAAAGCACAAACCTGATAACATAAAATGCTGCCTACATAGGCAGCTCCAAAGTTTCATGAACACAAGTGTCATAGCTCATTTGAAACATCAATAAAATCATCAGTAGAAAGAAATAAGAGTAGCTGTTTGGAATAGTTTAATTTTATTCCATTCACTCACCGAATCAATGACCCCATGCAGGGCTTCAAAGCCATCATTAACAGGAAAGACGTGATCTTTGCTGTCAGCTATTGTTGCCAGCTGTGACCGAATGAGAAATCATGAAAAATGCTTGTGTATTCTTTAACTCTTAAATTGTATTTTAGTTACCGAAAGATCAAGGTTGTGGTGACCTGTTCACAATGAAGGGCCGAATCATTCTGACCTGTGTGTGGATGTCACCTCACCTGAGTTTCATTAAAGTCCTTCACTCCAACACAGTACACAGAAGCTCCCAGCTGACGTGAGCGACCAGCCTGCCATTCAAACATATCAAAGACAGGGTTCAAAAAGATGTTGTTGGGGTGCATATAATCAGTCGTTACGTGTCAGCTTGTGTAAAATATCAGGTTTTGCAAATATGATCTAGATAATAAAAGAGACACAGTCTGAGAGAAAGGAGGTGCAGCGTTCAGCTTTTTTTATAAATAGTTCCTGCAAACAGTCAGAGCTAAAACCTGTTGGTGCTAAGTTGCTTTTTTTAATGCACAGGGAGAAAGAATAGGAAAATATGTCAGTTCTGTAAAAGAATCCAAGGTCTCACCTCTCTGGCTGCCAAGTCAAATTCATTCTCGCGCAATTCTCCATCTGTCAGAGCAATGATGACACTCGCTGTGCGGTATCCTAACACAGAGTAGAAAGAGTGAAACTATAAAAGTCACAAAACAACCAAGAACTGTCCAGAATGTGAGTTATTCAATGACTTTAAGGTTTATTTGTTTACACTTAATATTTTTTTTTTTTATTGTTTTAGGTACTACAGGTTCACTTCGAGCAGCTGTAATGTCTTTTGATGCCCATAGTGACTTAGCTAAACGTCATCTTTAACACGTTTTAAACTTTCTTTATGGTAACAGAATGACATATAGGCTAATAGTAGTCTTCTTAGACCTAGCCTACGTTTTGTCGCTGTACCATTACAAACAGTGAGCGGGCAGCTGTACCACCTCCGGCGAACGAATGCGATATTTTAGCGTACTTTGTCTAAAATTGCGGTAACATTTAGTAAAATTTAGACTGTTGCCAGTTATTTGTATTTTGTGTCAGTACGTCATAAATAGAATGAAGAATCAGTTTACTGCCAGGGATTTGTCTTGCCGTGCATCAGCAAACCCGCATGTGGAAATCTTTCAGCTTCAAGCGAAGTTGCCTCTCGTGTCCAAGTATATTGAAATTAGGCCTACTGTATATTTAGTCAATATATGACCATGGCTTAATTTTAACGTTTAAGGTTGTCGTAACGCTGTTTAAAAGTATAGCCTATAGTATACTTAACTTAAAAATCTTTCTTTTAAAGTTTTAAAGGGGACATATTATGCAAAATTCATTTTCACATGTTGTTTGGACATAAATGTGTGTTGGCAGTGTGTGTACACAACCACCCTATAATGATAAAAATCCACCCATAAATAATTTTTAATTTTAATTTTAATTTTAAATATCCCCATAAATAATAAGCATACAACCTGTTATCAGCATTGCTGCTAATGTGACGTCACAGGCCCCACCCACGAAAGTCGACAGACACTGCTGTTTTAACATAGAACCGCCCTGAGTGAAAACAGGCTTGTACTAATAGTGGAGTGTTTATTTGCAAAGGCTAGCACCGGTATTGCTGGAGCTTGAGCTCTTGAAGCTCCAATAGCACTCTACTCTCTTCCCCAGAGCAGCAGCTCATTTGCTTTTAAAGGGAAAGACACGAAAATGGCAGGTTTTGGCTCATACACTAAAAGTGGCAATTTTAACAAGCTATAAAAATGATCTCTAAGGTATTTTGAGTTAAAACTTCACATACACACTCTGGGGACATCAGAGACTTATTTTACACCTTGTGAAAAGGGGCATAATTTAAAATATCTGGTCAATATCATCTCAGTCACAAAAGTCATCTTATATCAATTATTTGATATATAACGTACCGTCACCTGTTCCGTAGTATATCTGCTCGCTTGCCTAAGAAACACAAATATTTGTTTCAATGAACAGTGCTTTTGTTCTTATGTCTACTTTATTGGAAGCAATGGCAATAACAACTTCTTACCCTCTGAAAACCTTTGTGCATGAAGGTGTCTCCACCTGGCAAGACTCCCTGAAGTTCCTCCAGTCCAGCACGAATCTGATCCCTGAACATTACATTTTTGCCTTTTGAAATGGTGTATTGGTTTTTGTTTAAATAATGAAATGTAGTTAAGATACAATTGTTGTAACTGACACTTATTTTTTATTTGGACCAGCTAAGCTAGAACCAAACCAAAGGTCACCAGCATAAAGGTTGGACCTGCATGGAATCCTCCTGCTCTTCTTGGTTTGTTTGATAAACACAAGATACAAATAAAGCTGACAGACTCACAGCAGGTACAATGAAATCAAAGTAATGGAAAGCTTTTCAGTTAGAGTTGGCAGATTGAAATCACAGCATGTGTTATGAACTCTTGCCTGTCTTCTGTCAGCTTCATCAGGATTCTTCCCTCCGTTGAAAAGACTATGAAGGACATGCGAAGCTGGGGGCTGAAGACAGAGCACAATAGGTAAGATTTTCTTTTTTATTTAAAAAAACAGTAATGCTGCAAGTTGCCCCCATTTGATATTAATTAGGTCTAATAGGATTCCATTATAGCTATTTCTGCTATACAATCTGTCTTGTCCTTAGCATCTAAATTGGCTCTGCAGCCTTTTTATTGTATGTTATGATATTTTAGGACAGTGGTTGGCAACTTACAACTGCTTACCGCAGTAAAGTGTGAAGTATTTTGACAATTTAATTTGAAACACAACAGAACAACTTAAACTTTAGGTTACATATCTGAATTTTTAAATACATAATAAGGTAATCTGACCGCAAGAAAATAATAAAAACTATACAGTATGAGTTTCTTCCAGAATCACCTGATGAACTTGTGTGCAAGGTGATCAACAAAATAGTAGATTTCATTCCAGTGGTGCTGTACACTTCCAGACCTGAGAATGAAGAGAGGTTATGACAAAATTACATTATGCAAATTTTTGGGATGCGATTAATCTTTTGACAGCACTAATATATATACACACACACAATATATATATATATATATATATATATATATATATATATATATATATATATATATATATATATCTATATATATATATATATATATATATCTTACACACACAAAAGAAAAAATACAAAATCATCAACCTGGAAGCATTGAAAGTTATCGCGTATGATGAATTTAGTACTGTTTTCATTGATGATGTTGAATCCAATCTCCTAGGTTTCATTTTGTTAAAAACACTTTGTGCCACATTGACACATTGGGAGTGAGCATCACAGGTCTATGTGAAATCTCAGCGGAAATGCATTGATTATCTAACAGCAGAAGGTGTGCCATTTATGACTGCAGTCTGAGACCCTGTCTGCCACCATAACATACAGACCCTACTTCTAGTGGGGGAAAAAACTCTTTGGAAAACATTTAGAATTTCGCATGATGGCTTAAATCCACAAAAGGATTTAGACTGCTCATATGTTGTAGTGGTGATTTTTCACTAAAATTAACCCTCCTGGCTATTTAAGGATTATCTCAAGATTCATTTTAGATTTGCATGGGAGTTTGTCATTGTCCACAACAGTCTTAAAAAGTATAGCTTCTGACACAGAGAATGATATCTGAGCATCTAGTCGCTAACTCCTTCTTAAGTGGGCTGCTTTAATGGCTCAGCTTGTGTAATAGCTCATCTGGCTGGGCAGTTGTGGTGGAGACAAATCAAAAAAGAATTTTAAGCTTACGTAAGCAACGCTGAAGCCATCCAAAAGCAGTAAAAGCTTTCCTCAGCGCACATCCACCCCCACAAACACAACAGTGCTGCTAATTCAGTCTTGATAAATTCAACAGATGTTGATAAACATTTTTTTTAGAACGTGGTCAGGCTATTATTGTCTCTAATTTTAACGGCTGTTCTATTTTTAAAAAAGTTATTTCATTTTATATATATATATATATATAAATATAAAATTTGGCATTTAGATATGGAGCCAAGACCAGACCATTCATGACCCAGACAGTCTAAACTCTAAATTCAGATCAAAAATATAATTGAAGAACCATGCAAGGCCATGCATTATAGTGAGCTAAAGTAAAAAAAAAAAAAAGATTGAATTTATTGCAGCATTCATTTGAAACACTGGGTCGTTTTCATACAGTGGTTATTTAGAGTTATGGATTTCTTTACGTTTCTTTACATACTCAACACTTTACGTTTGAGACCCAGACCACATTCTATTACTGTAAACAAAGGCTAGATGTATTTGAAACATAGTCGTTTTATTTTAAATCAATTTATTGTAACATTTTGACATGAGGGACGTGAGAATGAAGCCCTTGAGGCCCAGATCCAGACCATCGGGATCTCAGGGGATTTTCTGTTGGTCTTAAAAGCTGGCTGTCCATTTTAACGAGATGAAAAATGTGTAAATTCTAAATGTATTTCAAATGCTGAACCACTTGCCGATTTGTGGTTGAGGTAATTATCACGTTTAATATACTGAAAATTATCTGAGAACAGAAGTGGAGACCAAGACCAAATCTTGTGACACAACTCGAGGCCAAGACACTGAGTAAT
Organism: Cyprinus carpio; assembly: GCF_018340385.1. Classification (NCBI taxonomy): domain Eukaryota; kingdom Metazoa; phylum Chordata; class Actinopteri; order Cypriniformes; family Cyprinidae; genus Cyprinus; species Cyprinus carpio. The sequence continues at coordinate 19,074,366 of NC_056606.1, read as the reverse complement.
GACACCCAGACCAGAGATTTTATATGGTCTTGAGATCAAGACTCCAGCTTTTCTCTAAACAAAATGAACTAGCAGACATGTCATATTTAAATCCATACCTGAGAAGATGAAGAATTATAGCAGGCTTTGAAAATGAGAAAATCAGATTTTTTTTTGTGTGTGTGTGTGTGTGTGTGTGTGTTTATCAAGAATTGTAGTATGAATGACAAGAAAACATGCTACTCATACTGATACTGATATTTTATATGATATTCTGAGATGAATGGTTGAAAATGGCAGATATTGATCACATAGACCATCGTACCAGCATTATGCCTGTTTCTGCACTGTTTCAACAGAAAAATGAAACTTGCATCGTTAGCCAAGTCTTTGCTGTGACCTCATCAGATAAGAACCTACAACCATCACTGAAAAGACTTTTCCTTAATCTGTGCTGTTGACCTACACTGCAAAAGCATTGTTTTATTCTGTCACAATCCAAAGATTTTGCATGCATATTACATTTAATTCACTCTAAATTCATCACAGGGTTTGCATTGTTCACATGTCTTTTCTCTGAGTTTATCTATGTTTTTAAATGAAGAATGCTACGGGCATGACTGAACAATTGCATACTTCCCTTTCTCCCTCCCCTCTGTCTCTTTTTCATTCCCATATCATTTGTGCTCAGATATAAACTCTGCTTCAAAACAGCTCTGAGGCTTTGGAACATCTGGCCCTGCTGGTGAAAAGGTCCAGCACATAAAGCAGCAAACACCCCTGAACGCTATATTCAGATACCCTCCCCTTCACCTCATGACACCCGATATCATCAATATTCTAGGATTTCCTATGGAACAATTCCCTAAAATAACTTGAAACTGTTGTATTTGTTCTTGAACTGAAAACCTCAGAAATAGAGTTAGACAAAGGAAAATAACCCTTTAAACCCCAAATATCCCACAACCATCATTAAAGAGTCTATTAAAAAAAGTCTGAGGTGCAGGTTGAGGTTTTCTTTTCTTTGTTTCTTTGCCAAGCTCTTTGTGTTTTCTGGAGGTGGGTTGTTGTCCTCATAGTTGCTACTTTTATGGTAAATGGTTCCATATGCATCCACATAGCTGTTAAAAATGCAACAGAAGAGCGAGTACTGCAGTGCAGTTCTGTGTTTGAGGATTTTGTCTGCATGTGTGGAGCTTGTATAATTTAGTATACTAAGTGTACCCTTCAGTACAAGTGACAGATGAAATGATGAACTTCTCATGTGTATATTATGTTTTCATGCTTTTTGACAAAACTACCTAGGTTTAAGAGCCAACCTTTTGAGACACCTATGATATACTGAAGAGAATATACAGTAAATGTAAATTATACATTTCCAAGACCTTCAGATAGCAGATGGATTACACCAGATATATGGACACATACAAACCACATATTTCATTCATGATTTGTAGCAGCAAGAGCATGAGAGACTGAAATGATACTCCACACAGCCGAATCACTGGCTGGATGTGTCTCTTTGGAGACCAATATGATTGCCTGCTTGACTTGGTCACCTAATCAGCAACAGATTCTCAGATGTCATTTTATAAGATGCTCTCAAAACTTATGGTAATGAAAAAAACTCACTTGTCCAGCACAAAATAGAGGTCAAACCCTCCATAGCATGAGGACCCGGCCTCCCAGCGTTCATAGCTCTGTCCAGCACAGCAGCTGAGCCTCAGGATAAGCATCACAAACAAGCCTATAAGCAGCCTTTCACCTCCACGCCAGTCCATGGACATTATTCCAGTCTGGTAATTTAAACCTTGCAGAAGTCAGTAACACTTCCCAGCAAAGCCTCAAAGCAAAACATCCAACTTTGGTGGAGATGATTTTCTCTGTAGTCTCTGGTCCATCCAGGTTGGAGCAGGTCAGGTCTCAGTGCATGTCTAGAGCTGCAGTCAGATCCTGAGGAGCTCCAGTCAGACTGGCCTGAATCGCTCTCTCTCTCTCTCAAAAGACACACGCTTAGATCGCTCAAATACAGCTGTGCTGTTGCCACAGATGTGTTTCAGGCTTCTAAAGGTGCTAGCCCTCAGCGTGCCCTTGAGGTATACGTTAAACGTGACTTGGGTTAGTTTGAAATCTTCATAAAATAATTTAATTCTCTCTGGTGTTGTCTGGATCTCTGTGAAAATTTGGGTTTATAATGAATAGGAAGGCGGAGTGACATTTTTGCAAAAACATTTAAAACAGACCCCCCCCCCACCGTGTGTGTGTGTGTGTGTGTGTGTGTATCCGTCTCTTTGTTGCTCTATCCTCTCTCCCCAAAATGGCTTTTTGTTGAGGGTATTTTTTTCTCTGCTGCCACAGTGTGGTGACTTTTATGAATTTAAATATATTCAAAAATTCAAAAATAAAAATGAAGTGACTATATTAATATAAATATTAATAATACACTACAATTAGGTCCGATATTCTTTACAGCAGTGAATAAATACATAAATTCAGGTACTGTTTGTGGTCTACACACAAGTCCAGTGAGTGAGAACAAAATCAAAAGGCTAGTTGTGGATCTCAGCTGTCAAGGCTATTTTATTCACTTAAACACTGGATGAAGTGATTACTTTCTCTTTAATACAGATGATGCCAATGTATTTTTCAATGAGTCCGCTAGCAATAATAACGTTACCTGCTTGACAGATAGTAATGTCACAAGGGACACGACCGCTGTCACAGTGAAACCACAACAGCTTGAAGTGGTCTAATTTGGCACGGTCTCCCTCTTACGCTAATAGTAGTAAGGCTTTCCTCTGTGTATACTTATCCTTACAAGTGCAATTTTAGCTGTATTTGTGTCCCATTCAAAAATTGCTCTTGAGAAATTTTATGTTTATTGTCCCCTACTGTTAGACGAAATGTACGCCCTTGGAGCCGACAGTGCTGCATTTCAAGTCAGAACCGGCCCGAATTGCTATCTGGGTGTATGCATGGCTTGCAGCGCTTAAGTTAAAGGGTTAGTTCACCCCAAAATGAAAATTCTGTCATTAATTACTCACCCATATGTCGTTTCAAACCCGTAAGACCTTCGTTCATCTTCGAAACTCAAATTAAGATATTTTTGATGGAATCTGAGGGCTGTTCTGTGTCAGCTGCTTCATGCCCGATCTGTTTCATGTTGTTGTGATTTGATCTGAACCGAAACAGTGTATCAGCGTGACGCAGCTGACACAGAACAGCATACGTCCAGCGGATATTCTCCAAAATGGCACCAGGGTGATGCGGAGGAGACAAATTGTCAGAAAGAAAAAAAAAAAAAATTTATTTTTTTGTGCACAAAAAGTATTCTCGACTTTAATGACAGAATTTTCATTTTTGGATGAACTAACCCTTTAATGAGGTGCTAGCTGTCGGATATATGTTCATCTTTAGATTTTTATTTATGTATATTCACAAACCCTCTATATCTCTCTCACACTGATATAATTTTACAATCCCTCTCTCTCTCTCTCTCTCTCGATTTAAATTTTTTTTCTTTCAGAATTGTGAGATATAAATTTGCAATTGTCAATTATACTCCAATTCTGAGGTGGGAAAAAGCCCCACTTGTTTCAGATTTGCGACTTTATATCACGCAATTTTGATTTTATATGTATTTTATATCAAATATCTATTTTATATCAAATGTGATTATATCACGCAATTCTGGAGGGAAAAAAAGCCAGTATAGCCAAATGTAAATAGCCGGATTGTCTAAAATTTTGCAAAATTTTAGAAGTTTAGCAATTAAAAAAAAATTGCTAAATTTGCATTTAAGCACCCAGTTTGCACTTGTCTTTTTTAAATTCATAAGCTTACATTTACAAAATGAGCATACGCTACAATAAGCCCTTTTAATGAAAGTAATAGGTCAGTGTTTAATAAAAATGTCAATGAAATGAAAATGTTTATAATGAAATCCGAAAAAAAAAAATGTTTAAGAGATTGTTATACATATTTTATAATGTCACAAATAATAATTTCAAGGTTTAGTGGGTTTTATATGATTCTTAGCGGAGCTATGGAAGGCGGACAGGGCCAATAGTCCTAAAACATTTAAACAGTTTTCACTGCGTTCATTTAGTATGTGTAAAGCTACACAGTTTTACCCTATTAAGAGATGAATTTGAACATGTCTCTCAATGCATTATCTCTCATGAAGAATTATAACCTCTGATGTTTGCATAAGTGCATACCAGTGTACCATTGGAACATTCTTCATGAATGACATGTTTGTACACCTATAGCAACATACCATCTAGTTGTATATGCAAATATTGTCTAAAATACCGCACTTTCATTGGCTGCTGTGCGTTTTGTTACGTTGCGTCAAATTTCACATGTTCCATGTAAAGACGTTTGGTCCTGTTCCCCTTCCATATGGAGCCCAGCAGAGCAGAACCAGTTGCGCATTGCAGCCGGGCAACAGAAGACAACAACCTGCTCATCAGACCAGTGGATTTAATACAGACAAGAGTATCTCACGAGTCAGAAGCAACAGGTAAGCGATTATATTCTCTTTTTAACTGATGTAATTCATATATATATATATATATATATATTTATATATATATATAGTATTGTAATATATATATATATATATATATATATTGTAAGACACTCTGGTTTGTATTCAGTGTATTCTAATAAAAAACTTTTAAAATGGGAAAAATATGGTCACCGTGATTTTGGCAAGTAAGACATGTTCTTGGATCTTGAATCTTTTGATGATCCTGGAACATTAATCTCCAAAAATATAGAATTAACCTAATTCCTACCCCTAAACCTAGCCCTACCAATAATTTATTCCTAAAATCAGTGTGAAATGTTAGCTGATTAACAAGGGTGTAGAAGCACCTAACCCTGATTGTAAGCCTAAAACAGATATTTCCTGAAAAGTTATATCTCAATTCTGATTGGTTGATTAAGGATGTTGATCCAGGAGCATGTTGTACTTGGTGAAATCACGCTCACCGAAAAATATATAGACTTAATTCTATATTCTGTAGATGATGAGCTGATTAAGGCCCCGTTTACACTATTGTGTTTTCGTTTTAGAATGAAAACGATCCTCGTCTACACTGGCGTTTCTGCTGCTTTTCAGAAACGATCTCCGTCTACACTACACAACCGAAAACGCATGTCACATGACCATTCATGCAGGTACAACCATAGATATGCTTATACTTTGAGTAATTCTCAACATGCACAACAGTGAAAGATAATTTATTGTTTTATGATTTTATTAATTCGATTTTTTTTTATTGTTTCGTGAGTAAGATTGTTTAATAGTTGTTAAATCCTATCAACAACTGAAAATAATTGCATTATTTCAATATTAAGTTCATATAAATCTATAATTTTTATTATTTTACAGTTCCGTTCATTTACACTAGCATAATCTCATTAATAAATCAAAGTCTTTTTCCTGCTAAAATTATTTGACTAATGAATAATTGAGTACAACAATCTTATTTTTAAAACCAAAAAGTCCTTTGAGATATTTTCATCAGCCTTCATCATTCATCTTAGTAATTTGTTGGCTTTCTTTTTAATATTGTGCAGCTTGTGTTTCACGTGATTAAACCAATGTGAATATTTTACCAGAATGGATTGTCATTTCTCTTTTTAAGATGCAAAATGAACTAAATGACCCTGAATCACTACTCTGCCAACCTCACTTCGGACTACTGCATGCTCCTGCCGTATTACATATGCTCAGGATGGTGCTACATCCTCTCCTACCTGCTCGTGCTGCTGCTGTGTGTGATGGGGAACGGACTCGTCTGCCTGGTGGTCATCAAGAACCGCCACATGCGTTCAGCCATTGATCTCTTCATCCTGAACCTGGCCATTAGTGACCTGCTGGTGGGCATCTTCTGTGTGCCCACCACACTGATTGACAGCCTTATCTCAGGTCAGTGGGCCATCATCTTCATCAGCATTACCATATAAGCAGAAGTCACCATAGATTTAGTGGTGAACGGAAATTACAGAAGATATATTTGTTGTGTTCCCATTTGATCCAATAGCATAGGATAAAATCAGCTACAGGGTGGGGGAAAATGTTTCATGTTAAGTGATCTAATTTTGAGCAGTAAGAAGCAAGAAGTGTTTTAAAGTTTGTTGTTTTGTAGAACAACACAGTTATATAAGATATGAGTATCAGGGTGCAAGGGCTCTTTCAACGCTGCTTGTGGCTTTAATTTTAAGCAAAAACTGATGGAACAAAAAGCAAAAAATTTGATGGAACAGCTCCATTGCATTCAGATTTCTTTCCTTGATTTCTTCACAGGTTGGCCTTTTAGTCAGATCACCTGCACTATGATCAACATGATCCAAGGCATGTCAGTGTCTCTGTCTTCACCCTGGTTGCTATAGCAGTGGACAGGTAATGATTAGTAATAAGTTAACATCTCTAAACACGCACACATACAACACACACACACACACACACACACACACACACACACACACACACACACACATACACATACATATACATATATATATATATATATATATATATATATATATATATATATAAACACAGCATGAGAGAGAGAGAGAAATGAGAAGGGCTATGGTGCTTTTTAGGGTTAAAAATCATGGAAGAGCACAGCATGTAATTTATTGTAATGCGTGCACTCAGGGGATACAAAACATTGCTGGTGGAAAATAGCCAACCTCAAAAAGCATTTCTATATAATTTCAATCTTTCTGTACTATTATATGCATAGCAAAGAGGGCTACATGGTTACGCACAGTGCCAATATCTGTAATTCTGTTACATGTTTGTGTTATTTGAACATCACAACCCAGTGGTGTTACTTTACTGGTGTAAAGTGGAAATGGTGTTTGGAAAATTTGTTAGATGCCATTGTTTGGATATATTCTGCTGATATTTTAGACATTTCATGCTGATGTTGTTGCTTTTCTACCTGATCAATAAAAGGAATTCTGTGCAGATGCAAACCACACATAATTCAAATCTAATGGGATTCATTAATACCTCAAATTGTAAGTGAAACTTTACAATACCTGCCCTCGCTGGGTCTCATAAGCATTCTATACACCTGCATTGCTACCAAACTATCCAACAGCCTACATGAGAATCGAGTCAGATCCAAAAGGAGAATGAAAGTCATCAAGATGGTCATCATGGTTGCCATTCTCTTGGTCTCTTGGCTACCGCTTTGGGCTTTGATGCTTCTCACGGTCTATCAGGATCTGAACCGCTAACAGATTGACTTCTTGAGCAGCTATCTTTTTCCCGTAGCTCATTAGCTGGCATTCTTTAATTGTGGTGTTAGTCTGATCATCTATGGCTTCTTCAACGAGAACAACACTGTGGCCTGTGACTCCTGTAGATCTTTCATGTTGGAAATGCATCACACACACACTTTTTTCTCCCACCTCCTATCAGAATTCTCCTTGAGGACAAGAACAGAATTGTAGATTCAGAGTTATTGGTGCCTGGATGGAGTGAATGGTGCAGTCAAGGGCTTTACATATCAGGAGAAAGCTGTAGCATTCCCAGTTTGCTTGAAATGGTGTCACACCAGTTCATTCTACAATTCTGCTTGATGTATTTCAGGGCCTTCAACCAAAATTAGCATATCCAAGAGTAGATGGTCTCATTTAGTGGTTTAATTGAGATTTTACACCGGGCGCAATTCCTTTCAGACACAGAGAACTGGATGTATCACACATGTCTGGGAATGAATAAAGTGCCTCAAGTATATACTTGGACCAAATATTTATTTCATGAATTTACCTTAAATTAAATTAAATTAAATGTGTGCTTTTCTGGCCAGTAAATGTGTAAAGTGTAAAGACACTAATGGAAACAGAAGGTCAGCAAACTTTCATGTACGTGATAATGTGTGGTTATGAGGAAGGTATATTGTGCTCATTATTAAAGATTGAGGTGGCGTGTTGAAGGGAAATGCGCAGAAAAAAGAATGTTCACATATAATGTGTTGCACTTTTATATGTGGTGACACCGTGTCACTATTCTTACAGTATATAAACAGAATTCTTATGTCAGAATTCATATTATGTATTCTTATGTCAGTTCAGGTCTTGCTGCCCTCCTTTAAAATTCACTTCAGAAAGTTTTATTACCTTAGAAAGCACCAGATATTATTTTGCTGATATGTTTATAATGCACACCTTTATACAAGTTCTAGGAATCTGAAGAAAAACATTACCTGACTGGAAAATGAAGTAATTTGCTCCGTTTTTTGTACCATGTGACTTGTAAAACAAGCATCCATTTTCACTCTTGGGCATGTCATTTAGAAGGCTTGTCATGTAGGGCTGTTCCAAATAGAAATGCTCAAAAATAACCTCTTCACAGGGCCTTTCAAAATGAACTGCTAGACACAGGTCCAAAGATTCTTTGTGTTTAAATCACAATCCCTGAAATAAAAATGGCACAAAAGCTGTCTGGGCCAGTACCCCTTCAGAATATACAACTTTGTACAATTTATTTACCCCAAAACGGGATGCATATTAGTACCTTAAAAGTGCATATTAGTGCCTTTTTAAAAGATACCACCCCAGTGACAGCTTTTGTAACATTATTTGGTGTACATCTGCACCACTTTACAAAGTGTAATGTAATTTAAACCAGGCAGCCTGGGCACGTCCTGATTTTGCTGAGTTAAATGTGTTCCTAAGTCAACATATTTTGTTGACCCTGGAACAACATTTTAATCAAAAAATTTAGTCTTGACCATATCCCTACACCTAAACCTAACCTTAACCATGAGTAATCCCTAAAATCAGAGCCTAAACTTCACAAAAACTATAAACTGCTTCTTCAAATCTGATTGGTTAATCACAATTTTGCTCCAGGGTCAACAAAGATGTTGATCCAGGAACATGTTGCACTTGGTAAAATCAGGTTCTGTAAAAAAATAAAAAATAAAAAAAAATGTTGTGACAAGCCATGATCTGTTTCAAAAAATGTCTTTAATTGTTATTATGAACTTTTAAAAACTATTTTGAACCCATAAATTGTTGTTTTTGTACTTGGGAATTGCTTGTGGTTTACTGGCTCCTATTCTATTTAATGCATTTTTGTGTTTCACACTGAGATTTCAAATCAGCAGCTAATAGAAAAGGACAACATATGCTCAATGTAAGACTTATAGAACAATTCCATCAATGTCCTATTTATATTGAATGATCTTAATTTTCTTCAGCAGAATAGACGTTGCTGTCCCTTTTTACATAATACCTCTGTGTTCACATAAAAACAAAATCTGTTATCAGTAGTGGTCCCCAGATATTTATAACTATCCACACATTCTACCTTTTCACCCCTAATAAGGGTAGCCTGGGAAGAATGTGGTTTTGTTCTAAAGTCAATAATCATATCTTTTGTCTTAGACACATTCACTTGCAAACAAGCATCATCACACCATTTAACAAGTCATCAACAACCCGACCATGACATATTTCGTTATTTTCCAAGAGACTCATGATGAATGTATCATCAGCACACTTTAAAAGACACCTATTTCTGTGTTTACTTATACAATCATTTGTCTATAAAATATATAGTAAAGGAGACAAAACACAGCCTTGAGGAGTTCCTGTAGCTTTTATCTGTTTCCACAATTTAGGGACTCTCTGGAGAGCAAACTGAAAAATACATTATTTTCTCTTTAATACAGATGATGCCAATGTATTTTTCGATGAGTCCGCTATTTAAGCAACAATAACATTACCTCCTTGACAGATAGTAATGTCTGGACCACAACAACATGAAATTGTTTAATTTGGTACAGTCTCCCTACCGTAAAAGTAGTAAAGCTTTCCTCTGTGTATACTTATCCTTACAAGTACAATTTTAGCTGTATTATTTGTGTCCCCTAAAAATTGCTCTTGAGAAATTTTATGTTTATTGCATAATAACCTTCAACTTCAAATTTCAAATCACACCAGAAAAGCATTTATTTTTAATAAAAATGAATGAAATAATCAAAAAGTTGAAAATAAAGTATCAGGTAGGGTTAGGGTAGGTGTAGGGATTGTTCCAATAAGGTGGCGCCCATTTAATAATTTTTATTAAAATTAAAATTTACACTCAAGTTATTATTGCATACTGTTTTATAATGTATTACAATACTGAGGTGCAGATAATTGCCACTATTTGCAATAAGTATTAAAATAGCAGAAATTCCTGCTATTTTAACAGTGTAAATAGAATCTATAGCTATTTGCATTGTGTAAACAGCATATCGCTAAAAAATACTGCTATTTTCACTTAGTGTAAATAGAATCCATTCAAATGAGATATAATTTATTATTATTACTAAAACGTGATAGGGTAAAAGGAAACGAAAAAAAAGGTCAGAACTCCTATTATGATGTATATGTTTTGAGGTGCACTCTTGTCATAAATGAATCTATTACTGTTCCTACATAATTTGAAACAAAAAACAGTGGTAAAATATCTATTTAGGAGTCTTAGACCTTTCCAGCGATATATAGTTTGTCATGACTAGATTTTACTGTATAGTAGCATAGAATATAGTATAGAAGTAAACTTATGCCAACGGGATGGTGACAGTTAAGGGATTAAAAAATGTGGTAAAACATTTTTAAAAACCATACTTTTTGATATTTATTGTTTGTACTGTCTGACAAATACTGATAGTAATATTGTTCCGTTTATACCAGATTCTTTCTAGTTTTTAATAATGTGATATTTAGGGAATTGCATTGAATGCAGTTAGGGTCAATTTGACCCGCTCCATCAAAATCCTACCCAGAAATCGAACACAGGCCTAATACAAGGGTTAAACTGACAGAGTGCGTCTGCCTCCCAAACAATGTTAGGTAGATTATTCAAGAGTTTGGGCGCTAGATAGGAAAAGGATCTGCCGCCCTCGATTATGATATTCTGTCTAGGTGTTATCAAATTTTGTGTTATCAAAGTTTGTGAACGCAGCAGATGTGGAGGACTATAATGCAATAAGAGCTCACTCAAATACTGAGGTGCTAAACCATTCAGGGCTTTATAAGTAATTAGCAAGATTTTAAAATCTATACAGTGTTTAATAGGGAGCCACTGCAGTTGACAGAACCGGGCTGCTGCATTTTGGATCAGCTGGAGTTTTAAACCCAATAAAGCGTTACAATAATCTAAACTTGAGGTCATGAACGCATGAATTAACAATTCTGCATTTTCCATTGAGAGCATATGTCATGATTTAGACATATTTTTTAGATGGAAAAACGTGGCTTTCGAAGGAAAGATTGATATTAAATAGCACACCTAGGTTTCTAACTGATGACGAAGAATTGACAGAGCAGCCATCAAGTGTTAGACAGTGTTCTAGGTCTTTGTAAAAATGTACAATCAGATACTCAGACATTTTTTTTGGCCGGGTTTTAAAAAAGTATTAGTCGAATACTGTCGCACTTGTTACACAAGTCAGTTGGCTGGAAAACCGAATCAAGTAATTTCCCCTGCTCCACTCGTACCTATTCCAGTGATCAGTGAACCATTCGAACATGTTATTGTTGACTGTCTGTCTTTTGCCGAAAACAAAATCTGGAAACTAATTTCTTCTCACCATTATGTTGCTACTCGCTTTACAGAGAAGCTATACCACTTCACAAAATTACAGTTGTGATTAAGTCCCTCATTAAATTTTTCTCCACATTCTGGCTTCCCAAGGTTGTTCAAACCGACCTAGCAACAAATCAAAAATTCTGATTAGGCTACGTCATCGGTGCCTGTTCCCACAGAATTTGGCTACTTTAACACTGTTGCCTTGGGTTGTTTTCATGTCCGCGAGTTGAAGAGACCCCAATAACGTGATATTTAGCTCCTGGAATGCAAATATAAAAGGGAACCCCGCCAAAAATCATGTATTTTACCCCCCAGAACAGAATTTTTATGGGGGACCCCCCTCGAAAACGGATTGGGCTAGTTTAGTGCTAGTTTTGAGTAGCAATTGGTTTTGTTGAGAAAAGATTTTGTTGTGAAAACCTGGCTGGCAACCCTGCAGGTGTGATTCCTCAGGACACAATTGATATCTGTCAGCTAGTAGGGATATCTTATGATTGGTATTCCAAGTACAATATATTGTTACTGTATGTGGAATAAAATTTAAGATCATTTGTTAAAATATAATCTTTTTGATTTTAGACACAACAGCATTACTGCTGCTGCTCTGGAGTGAAACGCACGACCCTGCGCGTTCGCATTCTCCCACACAGATGGGCTCTGGACGCTTAGCCCACTGACCTCCGATCTGTGTATGTTTGTAAGCTTGATGCTGGCCCGAGTCCCGGGTATGTGAGCGAATCACTGGACTAGAATAAAGACCCTGAATAGACAAAGCCTCACTTCTCTTAACCCTCCTTCCCAGGAGCTCCCATTTTCCCAAGTCCCTCCAAACTCCCACCGCAACCCGCAGCTCTCTGATAGCTCCAGGTCCACATCTACAGTACATCCGCATTCATTCCTGTCATGAATTCCCTGTGGACATATTTGCTTATGCTCAATCTTTGGCTTTTATTAACGATCGCATTGAAAGTGGATTCAAACTATCACACAGGTCCTGGAGACAGCGATGAAGCTGACTACAAGGACCCATGCAAAGCTGGTAATATGATACACAGTGATTCTAAACTTTATAAATCAAGAATTTTAGTTTTTTTGTTGATGTTATTTTGTTTTGTTTAATGATGTATTATTTTATTTTAGTTATTTAGTTAGCTTTGTTTTGGATAAAATATGTGATGTTTTGTTTTGGTTAAAGTTGTTTTGTTTTGGTTAAAGCTGTGTTATTTTTTCATTTTCAGTTTTGGTTAACATTTTTTTTTTTGTTAAATTCTACGTTGCTTTGTGTTATTTTGTTGTGTTGTTGTGCTGTGTTGTTTGTGTTGCTTTGTTTTGTTTAACTGTGTACTGCATGACAGCATGAGATCAGGGGTGTATTCCAGAAAGCACGGTTAACTTACCGTCAGCTATACGTACCTCTGTGCACTTTTTGCACCGTACCTTACTGCACGTTTTGCTGCAGTTTCAAAGAGAAATGTCCACTGAGTTGCACTAAAACACTGGTTCAATTCGTGAAATCTGGCATGTTTTTATTATGTTGAAATGGGTACATATTGCTGTGTTTTTATTATGTTGCTTGTGGTACGTATTGCGGCGGTTCAGAATTCAAATATCCATGGACTGTCTCTAAAAGTTATTGCTCTATTGTGTTGGTAATATGCCCTACACCAAATCCAACCCTAAACCTACCTGATAGTGTTAACAAATGCAAAACTGATATAAAAACGCATTTGTTGATGCAGCCGTGCAATTTCAACTTCCTTTTATGTAGATTTGAACTGCTTTGTCAAACTGTGGTTAAACGGAATTCGAACCGGAGCTCCTCGCCTCTCAAGTAACTTACGTCGCCTTACTCCATGAACTACCGAACAAACCTAACGCCTCTGAAAACCCATAGATATGAAGCTGGATATGTGCGATGCTAACATTCAAAAGCATCAGTTTTCAAATCTCCCAATATTATGATATTGTTTTGAAATCATAATATGATATTCTTCAAGTAATTGTGCGAAAATTACGCTTTATTAATCGAACATTTGAACAGTCATTAATCGAACAGTCGCTGGGGTATTTTTTAAGCAATAGCAAAAAAAAACATTATTGATTTTTCTTTTATGCCAAAAATCATTAGGATATTAAGTAAAGATCATGTTCCATGAAGATATTTTGTAAATTTCCTACTGTAAATATATCAAAACTTAATTTTTGATTAGTAACATGCATTGCTAAGAATTCATTTGGAAAACTTCAAAGGCGATTTTCTCAGTATTTAGATTTTTTTTGCACCATCAAATTCCAGATTTTCAAATAGTTGTATATCTGCCAAATATTGTCCGATCTTTATAAACCATACATCAATAGAAAGCTTATTTATTCAGCTTTCAGATGATGTATAAATTTCATATAAAATTCATGTTTGCAAGAATAGTTTGTTTACCTAATCAGCAGTTATTTTTAGTTGTGAAAGTCTTCACTTCTCCCTTCACTCATGGAAAATGTTTTAATATACAGACAGATACTTTGCTTCGAAGATGGCCATGGCTTAAAGATTAAAGTTTTAGCGAATAAAGGATTGAAGACCAAATAAACAAGACAGTTAACACAGAAGTTGTAGGTTTTAACACAAAGTGGAATTTTTTCAAGACGCGGTAGAGTTGCTAGAACAAATTTGTTCTATTAAGGTGCCCTTGAGAAAATTGCACTTTTGGTCAGTGCAGAGTGACCATCCAGGCAATTATTGCTCTGGAAAGATTAGGTGGACAGACGAAAGTCACTTTTTCTGGATGTTGTTGCTAGTCTGTGGTTTCTTTTCACCATCTCCCTGAATCCTGACCAGCCTGTATGGGAGTGACTTGATTAAAAATCAAGAGTTGAGACTGGCATACAAGTTGTGACTTCAGAGAGCTAGAGTGACTTTAACCTTACGATCCCAGATTTAGTTTCTGGGGACCTGTGCACAGGTCTTAAGGTGTTTCCCTCGTCAGTTGTAGAGGGTTGCATAATGCTTAAGAAGTTCACCTGGTGATGTGTTCTCACTCTCTGTTTTAGCTGCTTTTCTGGGCGACATAGCCTTAGATGAGGAGGACCTGCGCCTGCTTAAAGCCAGCTATATGGATGCTAAGAAGAATGACTCTTCTAACTTCTCTATACCTGATTCAGGTGAGAATGGTTGCGAAACACACACTGCTGCTACCATGCAATCATATTCAGTGCTACGTGATAACTGAGTACATGTAATCTGTATTGCGTAATTATTTAATTTAAAATAAAAATTTAATAGCATATTAGCATGTTACACTTCTAACATGTTACACTTCATGTTGTTTAAAACCCAGAATGGAGTAGATTTTTTTTTCTCTTTTCATTTTTTGATCAATATGGTACAAAATAATGCTGTTCTATGCAATGAGTTACTTCAAAAGTGATCTAAAAGTAATCCAAAAATAATCAGGTTATATTATAATTAGGGCTGTCAATCGATTAAAACATTTAATTTAATCAACATAAGCATGGACAAATATGGATGCTTTATGAAAATGTGCTAACTATTAGTGAAACCATAAAGACTAGACATGTTTCAAAGGTCATGTTTTTTAAATAATTTGTTCATGTCTATTAGACAAATGAAAAAAGAACAGAAATACCAGGGTCCCATTACTTCTCTTTCTTTGTACTTTTCTTACACAAGCCTGATTACATTGTTGCACGACAGAGCAGCTCACTTCTTTTATTTTTATACTTTCTTTTATATTTTGTCTGAAGTATTGTCTTTGCCCTAGCTAACAGATCCTCAGGTAATGGAAATGGCAATGCAAAGGACGACCCAGTTTTGGCTGGTCAAAGGCTCCTACGCAGACGGAGAGCAGCCACAGCCAGACCTGAGAGAGTTTGGCCAGATGGCATAATACCCTATGTTATCAGTAGCAACTTCAGCGGTAAGCGGTAATTGTTTTCGGTAATTGTTTTCTTAAAATATCAAAGTGTTATCTAGATGACCTTAGTTTTTTTTAATATATATATAAACTAAACCCTTGTAGGAAGCCAGCGAGCCATTTTCAAGCAGGCCATGCGTCACTGGGAGAAACACACTTGTGTGACATTCATTGAAAGAAGCACAGAAGAGAGCTACATCGTCTTTACTATCCGGCCATGTGGGTAAGTTCACGTCCTGTCTGTCTCTGGGGAGAGACAACTGTTGCTCACCAATAATGTCCCTCCACACATATTGATTATTCCAGTTTCTCCCTCAGTCCCTGATGCACAGAAACACACCTCCCTGCCAGCATTCAAAAGCTCCAATCTTTTCAGCAGTTTTCTTTATTTGGGTTTCTATAGGCATCAACAGCACAAACAAGTTTTCTTCTAGAGCAAATCTGGCTCCCTGTAGAGAGTGCTACAGTGTGGTTTGTGTCTTTTTCTGGGTGATGCTCTTTTTTTCTGATGGTGCTTTTTCTGATTTTATTGCACCTTTTATTAAATCACTGTGAATTGCAAATTACAACACATTTTCAGGATATTCAACGAGACTTGATTTGACTAGACACTAATGCATCCAGAACTAATGTGAATTTGGTAAATCAGTGTTTAGGGTTTAGGCCATTGGTTAACATTATTGAGTTGCTTGCACAGTAATATTGTGAAACATTATTGCAATTTAAATAAAAAATTATATTTGGATTTATTTAAAAATGTAATTTATTCCTGTGAATTTTCAGCACCATTACTCCAGTCTTCAGTGTCACATGATACTTTTTAATATGCTGATTTGCTGCTCATGAAACATATTTAATATGTGGAAAAAGTTGTGCTGCTTACCATGATTGATTTTTCCAGGATTCTTAGATGGAAAAAAGGCTTAAAAATAGCATTTATTAGAAATAGAAATCTCCTGTATCTTTGTCAGTCTTTTAATGTCTTTCCTGATAATCTTGATCAATTTTATGAACAACCACTCAGAACATCTTAGCAACCACATAGCAACAACCTTGCAACCATCCACAGCTCATTTAGCATGTCAGCACCATTCCAACTGGGCTTTCCTGTAGTTTTCTAGTATAATATTTAATGGAATTAGTTTTTATCAAACAGTTTATCACCTAGTTTGAATGACTGACTGTGTGGCTGTTAGTAAAAAGATGGGCCTTGCTGAGGCCACATCACTACACCACAGTTCCCAAAACAGTAGCCCATGTGCCGTCTGTGACAAAAACATCCTTGCTTGGATTCAGTCAGCACAAAGCCTTATTTTCTCGGCAAGGTCTAAATGACTATAGAGTTTGCTGCGTTCAGCTCATGGTGTGTCTCCTTTGAATTAAGCTAAACTTTGCTGAACTTTGATAAATCAAAAGGCTTAATGATGAAGGATGAACTTGATGGTTGTGATGCTCCAAAAGAGTTTTCTAACTCCTGTTTGGCTTTGTTTACAAAAAAAGGTGCTGCTCCTTTGTCGGGCAGAGAGGTGGAGGTCCACAGGCTATATCTGTCGGGAAGAACTGTGACAAGTTTGGCATCGTGGTGCATGAACTCGGGCATGTCATTGGATTCTGGCACGAGCACACACGACCCGACCGGGACGAGCATGTTGATATATTTCGAGAAAACATCCAACCAGGTACAGTAACCATCAAAACCTTTACTACATACAACTGTAGAATGACTTCTGATACTCCTGTATGTGCCTATAGTTGCCAGAATCATAACTTTTATGCATTGTATTATATCTCAAACCCAGGATAATTCATAATTGCATGGGATTCAGTAGAAGTGTGTTGAAGCCTATGTTGCACTTTACAGGTCAGGAGTATAATTTCATAAAGATGGAGCCAGATGATGTGGATTCGCTTGGAGAGGTTTACGACTTTGACAGTATCATGCATTATGCCAGAAACACCTTTTCCAGGTTTGGATTCATAGGACTTTAATGTAACCTGCACACAAGTAGATACTGTTATTTTAGAGATAATTGGATAATATATAACATATACTGCAAATATTTGGTGTAGAAACAATTTTCACTCCGAAATTGCTAGTAGCCTACGTACCTCAAATAATTATAAAGAAATGACAACACTATATAAATTACCTAAATACCACTTCTATCTGATTATGCATCTTTCCGTTGACACTTTAATTATACTCTGTATTTATTCTCCGATGTATTAAACAAAAATAAAAATGCTAATATCAATTTCTACACTAATTATAAAAGACATTTTTGCATTTTGTTATTGTCCTGTTTTTAAGACAAGTGTTGAACTGATGGGACAGAGCAGGACTTGAGGACTTGGCGCTCTCACAGACTGCTGACTAACCTGTTGTTAGTGGCTTGAGGATGGAGATCCAGCCAGCTGCTTTGAGGGGGCCCGTTGTTTAGGACAAGCAAGAAAGAATTCAGACAGGGAGCCAAGGATGAAGTGCAGATAGACTTTTAGGTAGAGTGTCCTTTGGTCAGTTCTTTTGGGTCTTACAAAGCTGCTCTGAATTGACCAAACTCGCAAACAGTTTGGAAACAGTGAGGATAATGCTGATGTAGTCTAAACCAGAAAGAATTCAGGATGTTGTGGTCAGCTTCTGTAAAAAGTCACATTACTCTGTCCTACTACAGTCAGAGTTCTCATGGCCATGAATTTTTTTTTTTATCTTAATTTATTTTTTATTTTATTTTGTTACTGTTCTGTATAATGTGTTGAAATTTGTTTGAACACAATGTGCAGTATGTATTATTTTTTATTAATAACTCAAATGTATTCAGAAAATATTCACTAGCAAACCAGTTTGTTTTAAAATGATTTTAAAAATTCCTTAATTATGTCATGCACAGTCAGAAAAAAAGGTACAAAACTGAGGTGGTACCCTTTCAAAAGGTTACTTTTGAAGCACTAATATGCAATTTTAAGGTACCATTTATATAAGGTACGAATATGTACCTTTTCACTTTTTTACCTTAGGGTAGTGCAACAGTGACATCTTTGTATCCTTTTTAACTGAGCGTGTGGAAATTGTTTTGATCAAAATGCTTGCGGTTAATGTCTTCTATACCTTCTAACAGCCATAGTCAGAGTCTGAGAAAAACTTCACATCAGTTAGTAGTGCA
The DNA here is from genome assembly GCF_018340385.1 of Cyprinus carpio. Classification (NCBI taxonomy): domain Eukaryota; kingdom Metazoa; phylum Chordata; class Actinopteri; order Cypriniformes; family Cyprinidae; genus Cyprinus; species Cyprinus carpio. The sequence continues at coordinate 19,055,680 of NC_056606.1, read as the reverse complement.
ATGGTTTGTGGGAAGCTGGCTTGGTTTCTCTGTGATTGTTTCGCAAAGTAGCCCCTCTCCTTCTGGCCTCTAAACCAGGAATATTCACATTGTGCGGTTTTACCTTCAGAATTTTGCAGTTAGGGGATCCTGGAATTAGGCCAAATCAAATAAAGCTTTTCCAGGCTTTTTGTCCTGGACAATTGCAGGGCTGGAGTGCCGTTGTTCTCTGGCATGCAGGGTGGACTCCAGGGAGTCACAGTCCAGTGAGGCAATGCTTTAAACTCTGCATCCACATGCTGGCTGTTCAGGGTGCTATCATTATGAGAACTGGACGAGAGAAAAGAGCAATCATTCTGTCCTCAGAACAGCAGAGAGAAAGACTACATGTAGTGGATATGTGCCAATCAAATGTGATTCATATCTGAGTGGTGCAAGCAATGTATTTGGACACATACCATGTTAACTTAAACTAAAACCATAAATAATTTTTGAAACATGAATCAAAATAAACATTTACTAATAAAATAAGATATTTGAAAATAATATTTTTTTTTCAGCGAGTTGTCAAAGCAACATTTTCAAGTTGAACTAAATCAAGTTTAACCACATTTTTAAAAAACTTCAAGAACGATAACTATAAAGATATAGCTATCTTTAACGATACTTTAACTACAGCTAACTATTAAAAAATATTAGCATCCACACCAGCAGATATCGTCTGTTTATTCTAAGTGCACGCTCGTCTACCACTTTAAATTCCAAACATCGGAATACAACGATATATTCTCATTGGGTGTCAATCATCGCACCTCACCTCAAAAAAAAAAACCAAAATAAAATCCAACCAAACTATATTGTCCCTTTCTGTCCCTTTATCGTTATAGCTGTGGTGTGGACTCTGCTATTTTTTAATATTGTAAATTATTTTTAGAACAATATCTTTATAGTTATCGTTCTTGGTGTCTAGCGGGGCTTAACTGTAAAAACTAATAAAAATGACTAACAACAAAATTATTAAAATTAAAATGAAAACAGAAAATGTAAACAATCTAATTCAAATTATACACAAAAAACTAACATCATGCAAATTTTACTAAAATAAGACTATACCAAAGTCCCTTTAAAGCAAGTCATATCAGTCGGCGGCCATCTTTAAAATACCTTGGGCATGCAAGTGCAGATCCTGTCTCTCTGAATGGGGAAACATCAAAACTGTTCGCCAAGCACACGTCTCAGAATGCTGACTGTTTCTATAGCAACCAAGACTTCTAACAGCAGCTGCAGTGACACGCTGACTTTACTGATTAGGGATTGGCTCTTTTGCTCAGAAGGCGGGGCTTCGTTCCTATAGAGCGGCCATATTGGCCTTGACTATACTCAAGACATCACAAGAATAAATTACTTTTTAAAATATTAAAATAGAAAACATTTTTATTGCAATGATATTTCACAATAATACTGCATAGTATTACTATTCTTTACTGTGTTTTATCTTACTATTCTTTACTGTTTCATCAAATAATTGGGGTGCTGTTGCTTTTGTGCTTTTGTGAAAAATAGGGGCATCTATCTTGATACCATGCTGCCAAAATATGAAGTTGATAGAGTCCGACCTCCCATCGGGCAGCGGTCGAGACTGAGCAAAGGGGACATTGCTCAAGCTGGAAAATTATACAAGTGTCCAAGTAAGTGGCCCTTACGTCAGGCATCTTTGTACTGTAGCAGCCAATCTTGCATCACTGAACGACCATTTGAAGAAGCAGCCAGCTTTTTAGATTTCCTTCTGCTCTTGATTCCAAAGTTTGGAGTGTTTTTGACGGATGCATTTGTGACTGTGACATCAGTTTAATTATCCTTGTAAAGTGGGAGAATGAAACAGCTGTATTATTATCCCGTCATAGAACATTTGTTTTTCTAGTCATCTCCTTTGATCTCAGCTGGAATGATGGTGATTGCTCACTTCAAAATAAAAGCATGATCCCTAAAACTGACCTTAGCATCTGGAAAACTCCTACTGTTTTCCAATAAGAGGATCTGGTTTCCAGGTCAAGCATCTGTGAGTTTGTCTCGATGTGGTTTCGACTCTGTGCACAGGATGTGGCGAGAGCCTTCAGGACAGCACTGGAAACTTCTCCTCCCCTGGGTTCCCTAATGGATATGCTGCATATCTTCACTGTATATGGAGGATATCGGTTACGCCTGGGGAGAAGGTAGAAGAACTTGACACAGAATCATATACATGAGCTGATATACAGAAACATATATGAGCTGGAAGTTACATTACACCAGTCAGTAAAATTGTATAATCAATTGAATTGTAATAAAATAAACAATAAATAAAAAACGTACCTTTTAGAATGATTTCTGAAGGATCGTGAGATACATAAGACCAGGGCCGTGCACTAGAGCCACTGCCCCTCTGCCCTCACCGGCTGAGGTGCCCCTCTCATCCCCTCACCCCCACCCCAGCTCAAAGCGTTCTGTTACAGCTCCGCTGAAGATCCGCTGATTCCGTGAATCCGCTCTGTGTTTTTCCGCCCGCCCCGCAGCATTACTGCTCTCTGAAGAGTGGAGACGACAGTTCCTGAAGCTTGTTGCATTAACAGGTAGATGTATTGCAATCCACATTACAGTTAGTGGTTGATCCGCTGAATTAGTAATTCGGTAGTTCGTTTTTGTATTTCTGTTGGTAATGATTTGCTCTCGGCCTTTTAAAAGTGCTAACAACTTGTACAAAATATCCATGATCTTAGAATTAGAATGTCTAATCAAATTATTGTACCCAATCAGATCTAATATTAATAACACCAAATTTGCCAAATTTTGACAAAAAAAAACAAAAAACAATGCCTTCCCAAAAAAAGAAGACAGAGACAGAGAGAGAAAGAGCGGAGGGAGGCTGTTAAAGGCAGTTCAGCATTGCAAACTTGGATTCAAAGCTCCAGCATACAGAATATTTAGCAGTTTGTCACACTTTCGTTCTTGTAATTAAGTATTTTCCCATTATAATTACTTGTCTTTGATACTATCATATTTATAGGCTAATATTTTATTAAAACCATATTAATAGTAGGCTTATAAATAGTTACAAATATAATATAAATGTCCCAAATGAGTTGTTTATTAGCATATAATATAGATTTATGCTGTATAATATTAAATTAAATGTCTTATACTTCCACTGAAGATGAGGCAGAAGCAGGCTCAGAGTGAGGGAGAGCCCACTGAGCATCAGTCAAATCAGACAAGTACAGGTACGACAGCAAAGGAATATGCTAGAGTGTGATAAAAAGAAAGATGGACATAAAATTATTCCAGTTAACAAGTAATTATATTACAATAACATAAATCGAATTAGCACTAAGCCTAACAATTGTATTTACAATATGATTGTAAAAATTCTCTTTATTAAGATGAAACTGCCCCAGAGTCAGTTCAACAAAGTAAAAGTGAAGGTAAAAAAAAAAAGCCATAGAAACAAAACCATACACACAAAACGTTCCAACTGAGAAAGAAAGGCAATACAATGAGACAGAGAGGCAAGAGACAGAGGCAGAACAGGAAGATATGGAGAGTGAGGCAGCCACAGCCAGAACTGATAACATGTGATCTGGATTACTTGTTAGCCTTTCATCAAACTCATAAACCCCCTGCAGTTCCTTTACAAACCTCAGTTTGGGAAACTTTGCTGTAAAATAATGTTTAATGCACTTCATGTTGTTAATTACAATGAAAGGAATATATTGTCTCACTCTTTGTATTTTTACATCATTATGGTAGAAGATTATACTGTTTAAATCAATGTGATAAAATGAGTTAGGTCAAAAGTAATCAAAAAGTAATCTGATTATATTACCTAAAATGTGTAATGTAATGGATTACGTTACTGACTACAATTTTTATCATGTAATTTGGAATCAGTAATGGAATACAATTTGTAAGAAATCTACCCGGCTTTGGCCACAGCCATGTATTAACAAGCACCTACCGTCTTAGTGGCCCTTTTTTTTTGGTTTGGGCCACTGCCCCTCAAAATGTCTGTGCACGGCCCTGCTGAAGACTGGAGTTATGATGCTGAAAATTCAGCTTTGCATCGCAGGAATAACTTCAAATTTAAATTTTAAAATATTTGAAAATAGAAAACTTTATTTAAATAATATTTCACTGTATTTCTGTTTTTACTGTATTTTTGATCAAATAAATGCAGCCTTGGTGAGTGTGAGAGACTTCATTAAAAATTAAGAACGGTAGTGTAGGTAACCTTTTTTGACTTCCCACTTCTCATTTCTTTTGTCTGTTTCATTCTCTTTGTTAGATCATTCTTAATTTTACTTCAATGGATCTGTACAGAAGTCACTTGTGCTGGTACGACCATGTGGAGATTCGTGATGGATACTGGAGAAATGCACCTTTGAAAGGTTCTCACATTAATTATCAAGATCATTACTGCATTTCTTTGTCTTAAATGCCTTTTAATTAATTTTTTTTTTTTTTGATAAAAAAATCTCTTGGTTTTTTAATTACTGAAATTGCTGAAAAAAAAGAATATACAAATGCGTCACAATAGATAACTGATTATCCCATCAACCCTGTCCATGAACACCTTTGATCAGTTTGTTGCATTTGCTTCAGGCCGTTTTTGTGGAGACCAGTTACCTGAGGCCATCATATCCACTGACAGTCGACTGTGGATTGAATTCAGCAGCAGCAGCAGTAATTGGGTGGGGAAAGGCTTCTCTGCTGTCTATGAAGGTATAAGTCCACTGATCACCAGCTGAGAGGCTCATGTGTTCCCTTGTAATAATAAGTGATGTCCTGTCCATGGATTCAGCTATTTGCGGAGGTGAAGTGAGACGAGACAGTGGACAGATCGAGTCACCCAATTACCCTGATGATTATCGGCCTAATAAAGTGTGCACATGGAAGATCATCGTACCCCAGGGGTTTCATGTGGGCCTCGTATTCCAGTCGTTCGAGGTAGGGTGCACAAATCTTGTGTTCTTGTCATGTGATGTTCTGTAACTAGCCTCAGACAGCAGTTTTATTATGATTATATTATATTATATTATATTATATTATATTATATTATATTATATTATATTATATTATATTATATTATATTATATTATATTATATTATATTATATCAGTCATTTTTACTGTTTTTTAAAGAATTCTCTTCTGCTCACCAAGCCTGCATTTATTTGTTCCAAAATTTAAAATGTAATTTATTCCCGTGAAAAAATCTAAATATTCAAAATAACTGCTTTCTATTTGAGTATATTTTAAAATGTAATTTATTCCTGTGATCAAAGCTACATTAAAACAAGTGCAAACAATGTAGTTTCTGGATACCTAATTGCATGTTAATTACAATTAATCAAAATATAAATTATAATTTAGCTTGATATTAAATGAAATTAGCTCAAACTTAGAGTGCTTTTTAAGTAGGACGTTTTTTTAGTAGGACTAACAAAAATAAACAAAAATTGAGGTAGAAAGTACACTTTCTAACCATATTTAAAAAATATATATAAAGATGTTTTTACTTGTACAATTATATTGTTTTTGAAATATGGTTAAAGTGTACTTCCTACCTCAAATACTGTTATGTTTTAAAAAATATTTACATTACAAATTTGTAATAACGAAGTTGCAATTTAATGTATATGATATCTTAACTTTAAATTTAATATCAAATATCACAGTAGTTAAACTTATAATCAAGTACTTTACATGTACAGTACTTTAGTATGTTAGTCGAAATCAAAATAAGTGTACTTTATTTACACGGCTAAATGATTATGAAAACAATGATTTAAAATGTACACAAAAAATGTACTGCAAAAAGTACAACTTTTAATATGACATACATTTAATATGAAATACAGCAAAGTGTACTCCCTTCCCCTAAGCACACTTTCATTTCATTAATATTATCTGCAAATACATTTTAAAATATAGGTTTAAAGCACACTACAAACACTTTCAGTACAATTGAGCACACTTTTTTTTTCAAAACAAGTGTTTTTATAGAGGAATGTGTAGAGAGAGCATTTAATGATGAGAAAAGAAAGGGAGAACTGTTTTCGGAAATGTCATGAAATGTTAGTCATTGCAGAGCAGAACACACGCATCGATGAAATGCCTGTGATTTATTCTGGCTTCAGCTTCTTGTCATGGCATCACAAGTGCTGATTAGCAGTACTGACAGTGAAGCATTCTTATATTGTTTCTAATTGATTTTTCAGGCAGAGAGGTACCACAAGTAACATTTCTATTATGACCATTTTCTCTGCTTTCACACTCAGACTGAGAAACATGACAACTGTGCATATGACTACCTGGAACTGCGAGATGGTGATTCCGAGAACAGTGCTCTACTGGGCCGCTTCTGTGGCTATGAAAAGCCAGACGATATCAAGAGCAGCTCCAACCAGCTGTGGATGAAGTTTGTATCTGACGGTTCTGTGAACAAAGCTGGGTTTGCAGCTAATTTCTTCAAAGGTGACACTCCTGAATTATATATTGACTGCTTTGCCTCCTTTGTGACCTTCTGACCTTATGTTTTTTTTTTTTTTTTTTTTGTAATTTAGAGATTGACGAATGTTCCAGGCCTGATAATGGTCACTGTGAGCAGCGCTGTGTCAACACCCTGGGCAGCTACCACTGTGGCTGCAACCCTGGATACGAGCTCGCCCCGGACCGCCGCAGCTGTGCAGGTGATACCAAAACCTGTTAAAGTAACACCCTAATTATGTCTGCGCCAATAGCCTCGTGGATAGTGCGTCAACACATAGTGCAACTGTACTCACTGCAACCCGAGTTCGATTCCTGTCTTGAGGTCCTTTGCTGATCCCGATCCCGCTCAACCTTCCTCCTCCCAATACTTTCCTGTCATATCTCAATAAAAAGGCATAAAATCCCATAAAAATAACTTTTAAAAAAAAGAAGACCCTAGTTATATCTACCTCACATTTAAGAACAATTTAGAATGTTAAAACTCCACACAGAATTAAAAATACAACAACAACAAAAAATAAAATAAATAAATAAATAAATGTAATTTATTTGTGTTATGATGGCAAAGCAGCATATCCGCAGTCTTCAGTGTTACACAATCCTTCAGAAATCATTCTAATAGGCTGATTATGATAAAATAATAACTCAGGAAGGGTAAACTGTGGTATCCAGTTGTATTTATTAATCATAATGGCTAAAACGGAATGTGAGATCATGTTCTACCTGTTATTCTCAGGTCTTCCCATATGCAAATGTAATATATGTACATATTACAGAGATATTCATACATGCATTACCACATACATATTTTAAATTTAAGAACATAATATTTAAAAACCAATTTTATACATTAACATATATAGCCTGTAAAAATATGTATCATGCTAACTGTCAGTGCATGTTGATATTGTAATAAAAGATACAAAAGATAGAAATGTATTTTTTAATAAAGAATAAATTAATAAATATATATATAAAAACAATTCTGTATGTTTTTTTTAGAAGTTGGTTTAATACAGTTGCATACATTAATGTGTATCTTAACTTTGTAATTGAATGAAAATATTAATATGAATTATTATATTTATCATTAAAGATTGTTCATAGTTTATTAGCTAATGTTAAATGTATGAAAAAACTTTAAAATGTAAAAATATATTAGCAATAGTAAATGTTGACATTAACACACTCCAATGAGGAACAATACTTATATAGCCATATACTTATATTATAATTTCATTTCAACAGCCATGTTTAAAGATGGCAATCTTTAAATATCTAAACAAAGGCCATAACATTGAAATTACATACATATGGATATTGTATGCATACTCTCATACTTTATCTGCTTTTATTTTAGAACACTTGATATTTATCTAATCAAAATAACAAAATAATATGGCAGTCACATACTGGGCAAAATGCAGCACTGCATCTCAGACAACTTGCAGGTATCGCAGTGGTCTAAAACAGTTTATTTAATCACCAAATTGTCAAAAGTATACACAGCTAAAAACAGTATAGGGCTGTTCTTGGAATCACGATCTCACAGTTTCAGGAAGTCATACGCACAGTTGTCATGTTTCTCAATCTGAGTGCGAAATCAGAGAAAAGGGTCATAATAAAAATGTTACTACTGGCACCTCTCTGTCCAAACAATAAAAAGAACCACCACTAACATTGTGTTCAAGAAATTTTGTATTAATATTGTGATTTTGCATTTTCCTTTGATCTTTTAGTTGGAAAGTTTTGTTGGTTTTTTTATTATAATTTTGTAATATGTCTGATATGTATGTGTGTGTGTGTGTGTGTGTGTGTGTGTACTTTATGGGCATAAACAAGTGCCCAAGTAGTTTATGCTACCTGTGGTCCACATGAGGGGAAAATAAATTATTAAAAATTGTTAGGGTCAGAGGATAGAAAATATCGTTTAGTCAGTATAAAAGTAATAAAGGTCTATAGTAAGTCCCCACAATTCACAGAAACAAACATGTGTGTGTATGTGTGTGTGTGTGTGTGTGTGTGTGTATATATATATATATATATATATATATATATATATATATATATATAGGGTTAGGTATCACTGATACCAATACTATTGATGTCTTCTACTCTTTTTTTTTCTTAATACATAACAATTAACCATTGACTATATGTAATGTTGACTATACTAAAATTATAGTATAATTGAGAGCTATCAATTTTATCATTTATTAGACTTTTAAAAAAATTACAACTTCTAATTTAAGTGAACTTAAAACAATCTTCACATAAACCCATTATAATAAATGTCATATTTACCTGCGGCCTTCAGCAATTAGGAAATATACAGAAATTGAATAAAGTTATCAAACACTAACTTATTAATTAAATATAGATGAATCCTTAAAACTACAAAAGTTATTGATTTTCTCTTTTTTTTTCTTGTGTTCTTCACATCAGACAACATAGCAGCTGGGGTATTAGGTTATTTAACTGCTATTACTATAAGAGCTGCCGCTGATGAACGTGATGCAGATCTGACACGCATGCTCGTAGTTTTATTAATTTTAATATGAAAGGATACAGGCTACAGCACGCCACCCTATTTGTGCATGCAATTAAAGAGCACATGCTGTGAGCACGGTAACAGCTGACAGGACAGGAAAATTTGGTTTTACTGACATATGGCCTTATAACATCTCATCTGACTGCAGTTCACTGTCGTTATATTGAAGCTGGTTCATCACCTGTATCTTTTCCATACTTGTTTGACTAGCGCCTGAGGTGCAGTTGTGAGGTGTGTGTCTGAAAATCTCCCATTTGATGTGGTCGTAAAGACGTTCTGCTTCTAAATAAATGCAATTTTTAACGGCGTTAAACTGGGGGTTTTTTAACTAACGAAAAATGTTGCATTTTTTGGACTCAATTTTGGTCAGTCCATGACTCATTTTTTCTGGTGCATTTGTTAAAATCAAAAAAGGACTATTGATTCTGTAAACAGTGCTTGAATATACCTCACAAGAAAACTGGTACACAGAAATTAGAGAAAGAGACCTCTCCTCTCAATGTTAGGAGCTCTCTGTTGAGATTGATTTTCTTGCCAAAGGTAACAACAAAGACACTTGACTCCTTCTAGGAGTATGGAGTTCTAAAAGGCATCTTGGTTCGGCGCTGCTCATGCATTCATTAAACCAAACAAGCTTTTAGCTCTTTCTTTGTTTATGAATGGACAGCATTTTTGCATTGCATGGAATTTGCCATTCAAAGCCATAAAGTGTTAACGATGCTTGTATTGAGTTTTGTTTAGATCTTAAAAGATTTAAAATTGTGTTGCTGAAAACTGAAAGATTTCTGTTATATGTGTCTCTTTGCTTGCTGGCTTGGCAGTCAAGACAGCAGCATAATAATGGCTCCTCCATCTGATCCCAGCAGCTGCCTGTGGTGGATTCATCTCCAAACTCAATGGCTCCTTCACTAGTCCAGGATGGCCGCAGGAATACCCACCTAACAAGAACTGTGTGTGGCAGCTCATTGCCCCAGTGCAGTACCGCATCACTCTGCTTTTTGATACTTTTGAGATCGAAGGGAACGATGTAAGCTGTCTATGCTGGAGACTGTGTGATTTGTAACAAGGTTGCCAAGACCAAATAATCTTTTGACCACAATGACAAAGTAATGAGCTCCTCTGTTCGCAGGTTTGTAAATATGATTATGTTGAAGTACACAGCAGCCTGTCCACAGATGCAAAGCTTCATGGGAAATTCTGTGGCACAGAGAAACCAGAGGCGATCACGTCCCAACTCAACAGTATGCGCGTTGAGTTCAAATCAGACAACACCGTGTCCAAGAGAGGCTTCAAAGCTCAGTTCTTTTCTGGTGAGAATGATCTGTGATTGTCCTTTGCAACTTGCCGATAATCAGCTAATGAACAATTTTCATACGTTTCAGACAGACTTGACTTTTTTTTTCTGACAGAATCCTGGAATCGATACAAGTAAGTTCAGAAAGTAATGTCATTCTGTCCTTCTGTCCAACAAAAATGTACTTTCTCTTTTTCTCTGGCAGACATGGATGAGTGTTCTAGGGAGAATGGAGGTTGCCAGCATGAGTGTGTGAACACGTTTGGGAGCTACAGCTGTCAGTGTCGCAGCGGCTTTGTGTTGCATAGCAATAATCATGATTGCAAAGAAGGTTTGGCTTCACATCACATAACCAATTATTCATAAATTGGAAAATATTTGTCATGTGTGAAATAAACGGATTAGAATGGTAAGAAAACATTTATTTGGTAAATCTAAAACACACTGATGTTTTGTGAAAGCATTCATTTGCATTTTAACACAAAATGTCTAAATTAAATACTTCAAAGCTCTGTATTCTTTTTGAAGTCATATAGATACAGATACTGATACAGAAAACGTTTTTTTATTATTATTATTTTTTTGCAAAGTGCAATTTCGTTATTGCTCCAAGGGTGCCCTGAGTGCACAAAAACACTTCTTTTTGCTTTTTGTAAACTCTTTAAACCTGAATTTGAAAAGGATATTTTACCCAGAAGTAAGTAAATGTCACCGTTTGCTCACCCTCATGCTGTTCCAAACCCATAAAAACATAGGTTAATCTTCAAAACACAAATTAAGATATTTTTAATGAAATTTGAGAGGTGTCTGTCCCTCTGTTGACCCTCTATTGTCCAGATAAAGAAAAGGCTAAAAGATCCAAATATTTCATAAAGGCATTGTAAAATGAATCCATGTGAATCTCATGAAATAATTTAGACATTTTATATGTTTTATTTAGATTTAGAATTATGAAAAAAAGGCATAAGCTAATAGAAAATATCTTTTTAATATGCCTTTAGAGCAATCCTAATTCTGGATTCCCAACAATCATTAATATCTTGGATTTGTGCTTTTAGTGGGCTGTGATCAGGTCATTACCAGTGTTTCCGGTATCATCACAAGTCCAAACTGGCCAGATAAATACCCCAGCAAGAAGGCCTGCACATGGACCCTATCCACCACCCCAGGCCACCGCATTAAACTGGTAATTGCATCATTCAGCCAGACAAAATGAGTGGTTAAAGATAGAGTATACACTGGTAATCAAAGGAATGGTTAAAACCATTCCAAGAGCTCAAATTGCATTCTCTCTATTCATAGGCTTTTGAGGAGATTGACATGGAGGCTAATGAAGAGTGTGCTTATGACTATTTGGAGATATATGATGGGCCAAATGGAAGAGCAACCAGTTTTGGTCGCTTTTGTGGGAGTAAAAAGACATCACCTGTCATTTCCAGTGGCAATAGCATGTTCCTGCAGTTCTTCTCGGATAACTCGGTACAGAAGAGGGGTTTTAAGGCCTCTCACTCAGCAGGTATTTTTTTGTGTGGTCCTGAGGTTCTCCATAACGAACAGCTGATTTCAGTTAATGATAATAACTCTTGTTCTCAGAGTGTGGCGGAAGTCTGAAGGCAGAGACAAAGACCAAGGATCTGTATTCCCATGCACAGTTTGGTGACAACAACTATCCCGGAGCTTCAGACTGCCAGTGGGTGATCTCAGCAGAGAAGGGCTATGGGGTGGAGCTCATCTTCCACACCTTTGAGACTGAGGAGGAAGCTGACTGCGGCTATGATTACGTGGAGCTGTTTGATGGCGCTGATGTCAAAGCGCCCAGGCTGGGACGTTACTGTGGGTCTGGGGTAAAGCAAAAACATAAGCAATCATTATGCTTAAAATGCCTATACATTTTACAGTACAACAATTTATATGTCTCAAAAATTTTATCATTTATAGCCACCAGAGGAGATTTACTCAGCTGGTGATGCAATTGTCATCCAGTTCCACTCAGATGACACCATCAACAAGAAAGGCTTCCATGTTCGGTACACAAGCACCAAGTTCCAGGACACCTTGCACACTAGTAAGTGAGTTCATCATGACATAAGCGCTCTGGAGAACATAGCAGCCAGGGGCCCCTAATACCTCCTGCACACCTGTGTTAGTGATGCCACCCGAGGCCCCATGTTCCCGCCCCTCCAGACTGCAAAGAAGACGACATAGTGGTATCAAACCCCTTCGAAAAGCTGGGAGGACAAGCTTGATGTAGGGATATGGCAACATAATTTGTCCTGTCGTACTTCAAAGGATCAATTGAAAACTATAAGTAATGGAACATCTGAGTGGCCAATATTATCAGTATGAAGAGCTTTGTTGACTGCAAGTTAACGAGGAAGGATAAATTAGATTCAACATGTCCCTGATGCACTTCTGCCTCCTAGAGATCTCTTCACTTACTCAAAGGCTAGAATCTAAAAGACTTTTAGATGATTCTTTTAATATAAAATGAAATAATGACATGCACAATCATAATACTTTATTGCCACACATCTAGTTGGCGGTAATTGAGTTTGGAAATATATAAAATATCATTCATTGATAATTACAACAAGGATTATACCTTTTGTAAAAAGCAATTCTAGCATTATTTTTTACATGAGAGTTGTACATGATTATTCAGACTACTAGACTTAAATTATATGACATTGAATTGTCCACCTGAAGCAATGAGTTGTAAGACAAAAATGTTAATGCGACTAATAAACATATGAGATGACATTTATTTTATCGTTCTTTTGACTGTGTATAAAATGAGCTAGGATTGAGTGGTATATGAGTACACAGAACAAACTTTATCAGAAATCTTTGTCTTTCGAAACGACATGTTTGTGATGATTAGTTTATGGTAGTCCTGAAACTTTAACCTATTATAGTCCAATGTGTATTAATGTGCCAACCTGGCTAACAACAAATTTGTTTGTTTATCTTTATGATTTGTTAATGTTTTTGTTTCCTAGCTTGGTCAGGCTGGTCTGTTGACTAGTTTTAAAGAGATTTTGGACACATTTAAGCTTATCAACATAACCATATTAGACATGTATAATTTTAAAATGTCTTTAAATCCTCTCTTAAAACTCACTTTTTTGAAGTTTTCTTTTATATATACAGGTGCATCTAAAAAAATTATAATATCATGAAAAATTCATTTTTTGTAACATTTCAAAAAGTGAAACTTTCCTATATTCTAGATTGATTACATGTAAAGTAAAAGTATTAATAAAACTAAATATTTCCTAAGATCAATTGAAAAAAAAAAGGATTTGCAAAACAGAAAAGTTCAAGTTTTTTGAAGTATGTTCATTTATGCACTCATTACTCTTTTAGCACAAACTCCAGCATCAGTGAGGTGTGGCATGGAAGCGATCAGCCTGTGGCTCCGCTGAGGCACTATTGAGCCTTCAACTCGTCTGTATTGTTGGATCGACTGTTTCTCACCTTTCTCTTGAAAATATCCCATAGATTCCATATGGGGTTCAGGTATGGCATGTTGGCTGGCCACTCAAGGACAGTAATACCATAGTCAGCAAACCATTTGGAAGTGGTATTGGAACTTTGGGCAGGTGCTAAAGTCCTGCTGGAAAAGGAAATCAGCATCTCCATTAAGCTTGTCAGCAGATGGAAGCATAAAGTGCTCCAAAATCTCCTGGTAGATGGTTGCATTGACTTTGGACTTGATAAAACACAAAGGACCAACACCAGCAGATGTCACGGCACCTTAAATCATCACTGACTTCAGAAACTTCACACTGGACTTCAAGCAGCTTGGATTCTGTGCCTCTCCAGTCTTCCTCCAGACTCCAGACCTTGATTTCCAAATAAAAAACAAAATTTACTTTTATCTGAAAAGAGGACTTTAGACCACCAAGCAACAGTCCAGCTCTTTTTCTCCTTAGCCCAGGTAAGATGCTTCTGACATTGTTTCTGTTTCAGAAGTGGCTTGGTAGCCCTTTTCCTGAAGACGTGGTGACTCTTGATGCAATGACTCCAGCTTCAGTCCACTCTATGTGAAGCTCTCCCAAGTGTTTGAATCGGATTTGCTTGACAGAATTCTCAAGCTTGCAGTCATCCCTGTTGCTTGTGCACCTTTTCTTACCCAATTTCTTCCTTCCAGCCAACTCTGCATTTAATATGCTTTGATACAGCACTCTGTGAACAGCGACCTCTTTCAGTAATGACTTTCTGTGAGGAGGGTGTCAATTAAAGATTGTCTTCTGGACCATTGCCAAGTTAGCAGTCTTCCCTATTATTGTGGTTTCAAAGAACAAGAGATACCCGGAATTTATACTGTAGTGATGGTCTTTTAATGAAACTCAAATGTAAATATTCTAATATTTTGAGATAGCCTACTTGGATTTTTGACGTTCATGAGCTGTAAGAAAAAAAAAAAAAAAAAAAATAGTTTTACTTTACATGTAATGAATTTAGAATATATGAAAGTTTCACATTTTGAAATGTTACAAAAACTTTGTATTCAGTTACAACAATCTAACGTTTTTCAGTTCTATCTAACGTTTTTCAGTTCGACCTGCATAGTTATACCTCACAATATATATATATATATATAACAACAATCTAACGTTTTTCAGTTCGACCTGCATAGTTATACCTCACAATACATGTTTAAACGTCGTATATTTTATATCCTTTTTTAAACAAATCGTGTAGTTAATGCGCATTGCAATTGCAGGGTTTTTATTACTACAGTCATAACCTTCAATATAGCCAAGACTTGGGACACAGATCAGAGTTATTTATTGTGCGGTGTAAGTTTTCTGAAAGACTTAATGACTCACGCTACTTGTTGGTTAAGTCAATGTGTCGAATAATTATAAAAAAGTTGGAAAACAAGAGATTTGGCGAAAATGAGATAACTAGATGCTGATTCAGTCAGTTAGCGTGGGTAGCGCTCTCAGTCTTTCCGTCAGTACAATTGCACCATCTTTTGGTTAGTGATGGTAACTGCATGAGACGGTAAAGATTGTTAAATATTTCACAGACAGTAAACATGAAGCAGAACATTTTGTTGGTGGTTTTTAATCAGTTTTTTTATGGATTGTACATGTTTGTATCAAAATAATATGAAATCATTAGTCTTGTAGATTTTAGACTGTAGACTGCCTATCATCCTATGACTTAGTGTATATTTTCTCTTTCTCTGCAGGATTTGAATGAGGACCATGTAGACAGTAAGGTCCATAACACATGTGTTAGCATTCCCATTTATCTCGGTGAAAGTGGAAGTATGCTTGTGTCCTAATAAATCTTTTAATTGGCTGATGGCACAAGAACATGCATAAACCCCTCACTAGTGATAGTCCTGAGATGTGACATCAAATGAATTACATAGAGTAAAATTTAAGTCCACTTTTAGGATCATCTAAAAAATATCAGTTACTGGTTAAACATCCACTATACTGAAATATTTATGTATATTTTATGATTATATGTTGCTTGCCAAAAATATTAAAATACACAGCCAATTTTGAATGACTGTCAATGGGGAAAAAAAGGTTTATGCTTTCACAACAGTGTAGTTACGACATCTACCAGCAGGGGCTGGCTTGACCATGCTGACCAGCCAAATCCTCACCCCTTTGTTTATAAAATCAAATATCACAGAAACATGTAGAATATATGATATCTGCCAGGTAATGGGGTAACATGCCTGGTAGTCTAAATTAAAATCCTTTAATGTGGGAAAGGGTCATAAGCCATGGTTTCCACCATTTTTGAAGATTTTGTTTCATCTTCATGTGCCTCCACTAACCCACTGTAATGTTAAGACAGTATAGCCAAATGCAATTTTGCATGTCATTTTTTTAAAGTTTTTTTTCTTTTTTTGGAAATGGCAAGTCTCAGAAACAAACAGTATTAACTTAAAATGCCCAGGTCCAGCCTAGTGTTTATATGAAAAAGAAATATTAACATTATTAAAGAAACCATGAAAAAAAAATCAGATTTTAGGTAGGAACACTTTAAGAGGCTCATTTTCATGCACTTTATCCAGGAAGCCCAAGTTAAAATAAGGGTAGAGGGTCTCGGTGAAGATGTCCTTGAAGGTGTAGAGGTGCGTCATGCTTTCGGCATTGTAGAAGGACACCAGGCCTCTTTTGTAGTCCAGATACACGCCGATCCTCGCCAGTGGCTCTTCTAAAGACAGCAATGTTGGTGGAGACGTCCCGGCCATATACTGAACTCCATACGATAGTGAGAGTGTCCAGAAGCCATTGGCAGGCATGGTATTGATGACGCCTTTTCTCGAGACGGATTCACGAGCAACTCCCACGGTCCACACGGTGCTGCTGTACACCTCCACCTCCCAGTAGTGGCGGCCTTTAGTGAACCCTTGACTGCCCAAGAGAGATAGCGCGGCGTTGAATCGCTGTGGATTGTCCTGCACTGTGTTGTTAAAGGTCTGGTAGCGCACACAGGTAAGCGAAGATGTAAGACTGAGCCAGGGGTTGGCTGTTTTGGAGTTAAATGTGATAGCTGAGGGAACTAGAAAGGGAACAGTGCAGCAAAGAAGAGTTAGTTCATGCATTCCAGGAATTAAAATTTGCTGAAATTTATTTACCCTCTGGTCATACGAGATGCAGATAAGTTTGCTTCTTCAACTGAACAGATTTTGAGAAATTTAGCATTAGATCACTTGTTCACAAATGGATCCTCTGTAGTGGATGGGTGCCGTCAGTTCAAACTGTTGATAAAAACATCACAATAATCCACAAGTAATCACCTGACTTCAGTCCATCGATTCCTGTCTTGTGAAGTGAAAAGTTGCACGTTTGTAAGAAGAAAAAAAACATTAATACATTTCTAACTTCAAACCAACTCCTGGCAAAATTATGAAACTATAATATAATCCATAATAATTAAATCATTTTGCTCTTATTATTTTGGATTTTGGACTGGTATTTTGCCTGGAAGTGACGGTTGAAAGTTAAAAATGTCTTAATGGTAGATTTGTTTCTTACAAATATGCAGATTTTCACTTTACAAGACATGGACTGGAGTGGTGTGGATTATTGTGATGTTTTGATCAGCTGTTTGGACTCTCATTCTGTTGGCACCCATTCACTGCTGAGGATCCACTGGTGAGTGAAGGATGTAATGCTAAATGTCTCCGATTGTGTTTCAATGAAGAAACAAACTACATTTTTAAAGGTAAGAACATTTTCAGCATTTTTGGTTATTCCTTTATTGGCGTTAGTCCTTTAATGTTTATTTACACAGCTTGATTCAACATGTGAAAATTCATATTTAATTCATTTTTCATTTAGGATCATTCTCAAACCTGGATAGATGCTTCCCTTCAGTGACTTCCACACTCTGTACTGCAGGGGCCCAGCAAAGCGGCCCTCACACAGTCTGGGTGGTGTCAGCACCGGCTTCTCAAACTTCGGTGGCTGCCTGCTTAAAACAACACAAGCCCAGACACAAAAATAATTCAAGCACTTCCTCATGAAAATATTAATTGTAACAGATCCATAGAGGTCACTCACCTCTGAAGCAGGCCCTTTATACTCTGCAAGAAAGACAGGAAAAAGGAGAATGATGAAACTGGCTCAGTTCGAGAGGCAGGGACAGAAGTTTTCCACATGAGATCAGTGTTTGAAACTAAGCTACACCTCATTTTTTCATCCGCGACTCTGGAAAATCCCCTTCTGCTGCACTAATGGCATTATCTTCCTATTGCAAGGGTGAGATCATTACATTGTATCCTGTGTTGACCCAAGTGATATCCCACAGAGCAGTTAACTACTGAAGTGATTATTTAAGATATATGTAATGTATATTTTTCTTTTCAGATTTCAAATGTATAGTTTTACATCATTAATACATTACTTAAAATGTTTAGTATCATTTGTATGATTATATTATATATAACATTTTCATTGCATCTCAAGAATCTATTTTTATAATGCAATTAACATTCTGCCATTCAAACAAAAATCACTGGAGGTCTGAAAGTCTCTGTGTAACTGATTGTAAGGTATTCCTCCTCTACTGCAGTATCTAACTGTATCAGGTCTCTTCATGCACACCCATTGCCAACAATCTGACGCTCTAGTTTCACCCCAAATCACCACCTCCTACTGAAAATAAAAAGTCTTTAGGTCTCTTTTGTTCTGCAGATATCTGTCAGTGTGACGTGTGGCTTTGCTCTCACCCTGAGTAGAGTGTAAGGATCCTGTTCACTGAGTTTGTCCTCGATGTCATTCATAGCTCTGCGCAGGCGTGATATCTCCACACTGAGCAGGGCCTTGTGCTCATCCAGCCTTATCAGCTCTCGCCGTTCCTCCGTCTTCAGCTTAACCTGCAGGAGTTTCTCTTCCTGGTACAGGAACTGGTGAAGCTCACTGAACTGTGCCTCGATTCTCTGCTTCAGATCCGCAGTGTGGTCCTGGGTACAAAAACAAGAGAATATGAGGTGATGTCTTGCCTCAGAGTGGTTCTTCTTATGGCATCACTGCAAAAACATTCTTTTGGAACCTTGATTATATGATTAGTATTGGAGAGTGTGCATGAGGTTTAGTTTCTTCTTACCTTCAGTTTCTTCACCTCCTTTTCAGTTTCTCTCTCACACTCTAGAGCAGTGTTGAGCTCCTTTTGAAGAGCATTTGCTGAAGTGGTTAGGGAAGCCTGTTCATCACAAACACAATGAGCTCTCAGCTTAGCTGAGGAAGTTAGAAAACGTGTCTTTGATTCTTACCCGATATCTCTGCTGTGCATCTTGCACGCACACCAGCGTGTGAGCCCGGTGATCCTGAGAGATCCCACACACCAGACACACCAGCTCTTGGTCTTCCTCACAATACAGCTTCAGCTCTTCTCTGTGTCGGCTGCAAAGTGGGTTCGGAGGAACCGTGTCTGCTGACAACCCGGTCAGACGACCCCCACTCTCCTCGATTCCCTGGCAGTAGCTCTCCACGATGTTGGCCACAATGCGGTTGGGTCTGTAGCTCTGGCCTGGAAAGACTTTCCGGCACTGAGGACAGGAACCAGATCCACCCTGGCCTTTTCCACGAGGGCCGCTCCAATAACTCGTAATGCAGGCCTCGCAGAAAGTGTGGTCACAGGGCAAGGAAACCGGGTGCTTGAACAGGTCCAGGCAGATGGAGCAGGTGAGATCCCTGCTTAGGCGCTGTGCAGAGTTCTTGGACACTCGAGGACTGATTTCAGCCCTCAGTTTTTGCTTGTCCATTTTGTCTTATGGGAGACGATTGTTGGACATCTAGTGTGATCTTCTGTACTGTTCTTCTCTTCGTCTCTTCTCTCCCTGCTCTCTCAGAGTTCTGGCCCTGTCTTTCCTGATGACTGTGAGAAAGGATAGGGGGAGCTGAGGGGGCGGCTCTTGTCTCAGGCTTGATCCTGCCGAAACTTGGCTGGAGTTGCACGTCCCCTCTGCTTTGCTTCAACATGACGTCAGACCTACAGTCAGGAAACTGAGAAACTAGACACGCACTGTTTATTTTTAGAGAAAGCCTCATCTATGCATTGGTCCCCATGAATTCCATTATAAGAAACTTTATTGCACAAACACAGTAACCTGGTATTAATCCAAAACCTTTTAATCCCCTCCATATGCCTGTGCGTATGTCAGCACAAAAAGCTTTGTGAGTAAAACCAGATGTGCCCTACTTTGCATCCCTGCTTTTGTTTTTAACTTTCATTAGGAATAGCTATAAGTTTATTAAATATTTGAAAAGATCATTTTTGAGGCATCAAATATATTTTTCTACCCAGTTACTTTTTAAAATTTTATTTTAAAAGGCTAATTCAGTTGATATATTTATCAGTGTTTTGTCTCCCAAATTCCACCCAGTTACATTTTAATTATTGTATTTGATTGTTGCTACACAGACAACCTACTGCTCTTGCACCCACGGATATATTATATATATTATATATTCTAATGCCTTATTTTATTTATCAAAATCTGGTCTCTTTCCACAACTTTTTTTTCTAATATTTTATTTATTTATTTTCTTTTAATTATTTCAACCTGAATGCTAGTATTCTCTTCTTTTGTAAGGGCTGTTGTGTTTTCCTGCATTGCATGCCTCAGTAAAGCAATAACTTGTTTTCTCTCCTGATTGACAATAAAGTGACTCTTGATCCTTTATTACAATAACCAAATTGTCATTTAGTATTATTTCAGTGTAAAATAGCTCATTTTGGACTACTGCTAAGACAGTTGTTTATCTAGCTGAAAGTGCCATTGTGGTCTGCACATGCCTGCAGCAGTGGCTTCTGTAATCTCAAGGGACTGCAAGCCGAAAAGAAAGCATTGGACTTGAACTCCCTGCCAATGTTCCCCAGGACTGATCGGCCTACGCTTCCTTCCTGTTCATATTGTTAAGGTTCATTTCCATATATCCTGCCCCTCTTCCAAGTTCCCAGAAAAAAAACAAAGATGGCGCTACAGCTATAATTTAAAACAGAGAAGAACAGCCTAGCGGATTTTTGAATAAACACAGATGGATGTGTAGTGTCTCTTGGGAAACACAAAGTCAAAGCCTTGAGGGCTCAGAGTGACTCAGAATCGGGTTTTAGGTCAACTCTGCAGCAGTGGTATCGCAATCTTCACAGGAAACTTGGCAGTCACGATAGGGGCTTTTAAATCAGACTCTTTTACAGTTGTTTACAAGCATTGGGAAATTCCACCCCACTTTAGTTGGGTGGGTTCAGGAGTTTTGGGGCTAAAGTGGGAAAGCAAGAAACCCACACTAGGAACCAGCTGGTAAGCCCTGTGGTTGAGGATTCTGCCTGCAAGATGGGACAGTGATTGAACTGTTCTCTGATTCGTGTGAGTCAACAGCATTTCTTGAATCACCATTTGATCCCATTCCAATAGCTTTATCATGCACACTTGAACAGATGATCTAATATTCCCTACTCTCTGTGTGTGTTAGAACATGTTATGGAGGAATGCTTATATACACACAATTTGATGTCATTCTGTAGATTGCTTTCAGCATCTAATGCAGGAGAATGCATAACAATAGCTGTTGTGACATGTCTCAAAGTGTCAGCAGTGTTCTCCACTGTGACATAGTTCATCTATAATACAGTTCAACCTATTTTTATATAATTAGTACATGCACTTCTATAACTTTGTATAAAATGTTAAAAAACTAATTGTCCAATGCATCATATTTATCCGTTTTCTCAGTGTTCTGAACTGACATAATATAGTTAATCTAAATCTATGTATAATTATTATACACGTTTATAATTAGCCACATATTATGTTGGCCTAGTTGATTTTTGTTTTTTTTACTTAATTTTTTCATAGAAACAGATAACTTATGGTAACAACATACCTCTTATATAGTGTTCTGCACTGTGAAAGTTCTTCTGTAATATTATAATTATTATACATGCACTTTCATAACACACATACACATAGTTCATCTATTATATAGTTCAACCTATTTTAATATAATTATTGTACATGCACTTTTATAACTTTGTATAAATTATGATATATTAAGCAGCTTACAGGCAGAAAATTGAAGGCCACTTTAGTAATGGAGACCCTCGGAGAGTTTGGCAGGGTATCCAACATCTCGCTAATTATAAAAGCAGCACAAGCGACTCGTGGCAGAGGAACTAAATCACTTCTTTGCCCGCTTTGATGTCAGCACGGATGAGACTGAGTATGTGCTGTTACCATCCAGTGACAGCCTGGCACCTTCTGTGAGTACAGCAGAGGTCAGAAAAGTGCTCCGTAGTGTCAATCCCAGAAAGGCGCTGGTCCAGACGGCATTCCTGGAAGGGCACTCAGAGATTGTGCTGATCAGTTGGCAGAGGTTTTCTGTAACATCTTCAACCTCTCCTTGTCAACATGCACTGTCCCCAACTCCTTCAAGTCTGCCACCATTGTGCCCACCCCCAAGAAACCAGCTATCAGCAGTCTTAATGATTACAGACCTGTGGCTTTCACTTGCACTGTGATGAAGTGTTTGTAGAAGCTGGTACTCAGACAGATTAAATCATCACTTCCTTCCACCCTGGATCAACATCAGTATGCATACAGAGCTAACAGTTCAACTGATGATGCCATCGACATAGCTCTCTACACCGCGCTGAATCATTCAGAGCCCCCGGGATCATTTGTAAAGATGTTGTTTGTGGACTTTAGTTCCACATTTAATACTATCATTCCCAGCAGAATGATCACCAAGCTGCTTAACCTGGGTGTCAGTGATTACATATGATTCTGGGTAAAGGATTTTCTAACAAACCGCACACAGACTGTCAGGCTGGGGGGACATCACTCAACCACTCTGACTCTCAGCACTGGTGCTCCACAAGGCTGTGTGCTGAGTCCTCTGTTATACTCACTATACACCCATGACTGCACACCAACCCACAGTACAAGCACAATCATTAAATGTGCAGATGACATCACTGTGGTGGGGTTAATAACAAATGGTGATGAGTCTGCCAGCAGGGAGGAGGTGGCTGAACTCTCAGAATGGTGCATCAATAACATCCTGGCACTCAACACCTCCAAAACAAAGGAGGTCATCATCAATTTCCAGAAACAGAAAGAGGACCCAGCCCCTCTTTACACTCGAGGAGAAATGGTGGAAAGGGTGACCACCTTTAAATTTCTTAGCACACACATCTCCCAGGACCTCCCATGGACTGTTAACACAACATCCCTGGAAGGCATCAAGAAGGCTGTACTTTCTGAGGATGAGGAAAACTAACCTGTCTCAGCAGCTGCTTGTGTCCTTTTACCACTTTTCAGTAGGAAGCATACTTTCCCATGGCATTCTGGTGTGGTATGCTGTCTTTACATTTGCACCGTTTACTTTTTCTGTATCATTGTTTACATTTTGTTAAATGAAAATTTTTGTATGTATGTGTGTACTTTCAATGTGAGAGCAAAACATTTCTTTGTACAGCTGTACAATGACAATAAAAAAACTATTATATTCTATTCTAAACTGATATATTTAATCTAAAGCTGTTTAATTATTATACACTTTTATGACATCATATTAATTATGTAGTTGATGGAAGTTTATTTTATGCTGTTTTCGTTGCGGTTTACTGCAATAACACACAGACACACACAAAAATGCTCAAATAAATAATTGGCGTTGGAAATGGTGCCCTCTTGTGGCCAATTATTGCAGTTCAAAATTCAAAGTTTTCAATATTCATGTCACATTGCAGAAGCATTACATTAAATCATTTCCTATATAATCTTTAAATAAAATTACAGATACAAACAATAAGAAAAATAAATAGAAATAATTATAAAAATTTCCGTTTTAAACATTAAAAAAAAATACTACTACTACTACTAACAATAATAACTAGTACTAATTGTTAGTTACCGCTTTGACAAAACAAGCTCACGTGGAACTCAACTAAACGCGTATAAAATGACGCCCTCTTGTGGTCAGTGGCTGCACTTCCGTCCGTGTTCCAGGAGGAGTCCAGCGTCACAGGAAATGACGAAGGCAAGAGTGGACCAGTTTATGAAAGTCCCAGCAAAAGCGCGCGCAGTTACATTCAGAGCCTCGAGAGAAGAGAAGACGGGACAGATACTCCTGTGTTTCTTTTACAGTCTTTGGATTTGTACGTGCTACTGCTAAAACACTCCGATAGTCTTAAATTACTGCGTTCCTGCACTCGAAGACAAGCAGAAAGCCCGGCTGCGCTTGTGTCATAACAGGAATTAGATAACTTTTTTCTTCCTCCCATAAAAAAGAAGCGCAATGTTTGAGGCACGTCTCGTTCAAGGATCAATCCTTAAGAAGGTTCTGGAGGCTCTGAAAGACCTCATCACCGAAGCCTGCTGGGATGTCAGCTCCTCGGGGATCTCGCTGCAGAGCATGGATTCATCTCATGTGTCTCTGGTGCAGCTCACGCTCCGGAGTGATGGGTTCGACTCCTACCGCTGCGACAGAAACCTGGCCATGGGTGTCAATCTGAGCAGGTAACGTTACTGATGGAAATGATGCGAGTTTATTGTTATTTGCCATGTGACCGCTTAGATCGTGAAAGCTGAACATGTCCGTTCATGCCCGGCTGCGGGAGGAGCCCGCCATTTGTAAGATGTATAAATGGGTTTTATTCCTTTCACGATTATTGGTATTGTTGAAATGCTGTTTTCATTTATCCCAAATAATTGCAGTTCAAAAAGGTTTAGTATTATTTGGCGCGTAGAGTGTTTCCTGCATTCTCCCCTCACTGCTGAGCGTGACGTCATTTACCCGCGCTCAAGCTGGTTGGCGCGAAAAAGAGCCGGGTTGCTGAATGACAATATGACTTCATAATAAGACAATAAAAACTTCGTCAAAAAAAAGACGTGAATAATTGTTAACTGACAGTCAAATATTCGAGTGTATAATAATAGTTTTAAAAGGGAAATTGTTTTTTTTTTTTTTTTCAGAATGCAGTTCTGTTTCAATAAAAGTGCCAAAACTGAGTGTTTTATTTTATTTTCTTGTTTTCTAGCATGTCAAAGATTCTGAAGTGCGCTGGAAATGAAGATATCATCACACTTAGGGCAGAAGACAATGCGGACTCTTTGGCGCTCGTCTTTGAAACACTCAGTGAGTTCACAAGACTTTATTACACTTAGTTACATATTTAATCTAAAACTAGGAAAAAGGAGTTGCAATGTACCTATGCCTTATCTATTTTTTTTCTATCTATATGTTATTGATAGTGTGCTGTGAGTTATAATAGAGCGCTTTCTGAACTTTGAATGTGTTTTCAGATCAGGAGAAAGTGTCCGACTATGAGATGAAACTGATGGATCTGGATGTGGAGCAGCTTGGCATTCCAGTAAGACTTATTTTACAAATACTGATATGAATGTGCATGTTTTTATTTATTTTTTTAATTGTTTCTTTCTCTTTTTCACTCCAGGAGCAGGAATACAGCTGTGTGGTGAAGATGCCCTCTGGTGAATTTGCCCGAATCTGCAGGGATCTGTCACAGATCGGGGATGCTGTCATGATCTCTTGCGCCAAGGATGGTGTGAAGTTTTCTGCTAGTGGAGAGCTGGGCACAGGCAACGTCAAGCTCTCACAGACCAGCAATGTCGACAAGGAGGATGAAGCGGTAACATTCTTTTAACATCGGCAAAATTACCAACAAATGGCAGTTGTGTGAGTTTGTATGTCATGAAGTATTATTTGTTCCCTACAGGTGACAATTGAGATGAATGAGCCAGTGCAGCTAATCTTTGCATTGAACTACCTGAACTTTTTCACCAAGGCCACTCCTCTGTCCAAGACGGTCACGCTCAGCATGTCTGCAGACATTCCGCTAGGTATGATAAATGCTCTCATGCCCATATTAAATCAGTTTTTGAGTTGAAACAATTTAAATGACTGTCCTTTGTTCCTTTGCAGTGGTTGAGTACAAGATTGCAGACATGGGACACGTCAAATACTACCTGGCACCCAAGATTGATGAAGAAACATCCTAAATCCAAAGTACAAGACTGAAATCTGTCATCGGCAGAGTTTTGGTCTGCATATCAGAAATTTTTCAATAGATGTTTTGGAAAAATGCATTTTTCTACTTTGTGTCTGTGGTGGTTTCCAGTTCAATGGATTCACAATTCTGTAGCCATCTAAGCCTTGTGATTGGCAGATATACGGGCACACTTAAACAATAGTAGTTTGGTATTTGGCTTTACCAGGCGCTGATTCTAGAGTTGTTAAAGACAGCTTGCACAGACTCAACTTTGGTTCAGTCTACTTTTCTTGGTCTTTGCTCGTCTTTCTTCTTGACTCCACTTAAGGTTTTTGTCCAACTGCTCATTCCAGTGTGTAGATAATTATGTAAATATGCTTATTGGACACAGTTCATCCAGTCGACCATTAATAAAAGTTTTTGTAATGATGGTTCTCTTCTGTGTGTTTCTTAGGTCATAATGCACTTGATATTTAAAAGAAAGAAGGTTGTTTAAATCTTATTAAATTATATTAAATACAAAACTTAAAATCTAGTTGTAAAATGCAATGTTCTAAAAGTGTTGAGTATTCTATTTGGAACAACGTGAACTTAGTTTGGCCACTAGAGGGAGCCAGAGTAGCAGACTTTACTGCAGTGTAATGTTTGCACAACCTTTTTTTATATATATAATTTTTGACTTGTTTTATAAAAAGGAAAGTTAGTTCTTTCTCTTGAGGAAGTCTCAGAAATAGCATTCAAGAGGAACATTTCCATTTATAAGACAAGGTTCTTTGCATTTGAATGAAGCTCAAGAAATTGGTTTGAGTCCAATCTTAAAACGGAACCCTGAAACGTTTGTTTATGATGCATTCCGCGCGTTTCTGGAGTCAACTCACGCTTTTTTGAATATTGTCCGATTTGTAATGATCAGGTAATGTATGAGTGAGCTGCAAGTAAGCAGTTTGGATTATAATAAAACGTAATGTAAATGACAATATAGACCTTCAAATGAAAATGAAAAATACACTTGTATTATTTAAGAGAGCAAAGGGGTTGTCCGAAATCTGGTATAACACGGAGTCACTAGTATGCTGGATAACAGCTGTTCTTGGCTTTTTGTTTCTTCATTGCATGCTTTGTAAAATGTTTGTCTTAATGCAGTAATCTAAAATAATCTGTACAATTTGAATATCTGTGGATAATGAGTAAAATTGACTAAAAGAAATTTGTGCACAAGTTTACTGAACTCCAGTTTCCATCTATTATTTCTATTACAGCCTTTTACTAGAAACTCTAGCAAAGAATATATTTGAACAGTGATTTATTTCAGATTCATGAAAGTAGTAAGATTGCATGAAGGATATAGGCGGTTTTGTTACATATGTTTATTGCACCATCTTTTGGTTACACTAGACAGTACACTGATTATAACTCTTTTATATGTATTAAACAAAATCTGTTTTATGGCACAATATCAGTCAAACACTGAGCTGATTTGTAACTGATATATTCAGTTTTTCTATGATTCCTGCTTATCCTGCATGTTGCTGTTTGACCAGCTCAGTGCCTTTCACATTACTCCTGTAAACATAAATTGTTTCCTTGCACTCATCTAGAATCTTTTTGAGGGTCTTATCAGCTTCAAAGTCTCTCTTAAGTTATTTTCAATGCTACCTATGAGCACAATCAAGCAGTTTCTTTCCAAATACTGATCTTAAACATTTGAACGTAAGTTTACTTTTCTAAAAAACATTTTCAGTGCAGCATTTGGGAGTTGGCCTAGATTCTAGAATATGAATAATTTCAGATAATTAAACATAGGTAAGCATTACCTGGCATTGTTAGTCGTTCTGTCTCATCTTTTTCCTTCTGATGAACATGCTTGTTCATGTCTTCATGTAATCTATAGGATAATGATGAAATTTAGGGAAAAAGACAGAAATCAGCTTTGTGAACAATGCACAAGACAATACCGAATGTTTTCCATTTGTAGAAGTCTACCTGCCAGGATCAACTTCTAGTTTCTCTGATGTTTTTGTAATATGTATCAATAGCTGTCTGACTAGGTCTGAGTCTGTGGTATCTTTGCTGGATTCTCTCATCACATTCATGTAAAATCTTTTTGAGGTTCATATCCTCTATGTTGCTGGACTGTCTTGACGTCTCTTTGTTGTCGATCAACACTACAGTAATATTTTTTGTCTTTTTCTCTCCAAATCTCTCCTTTAATCATCTCCACCTCTTCTCGGGAGAGCTGTTTATCATGGAGTACCAGAAGGAACATGCGTGGACCTGCATGATGGCTTTATCTCCTCTATAGTGTTAGCTTCTGGTTTTTGGCATAGTCTCCAGAAAAGATCTGGGGTGTTTATATGGTGCCAAAGCCATATCACTCTGCAGCCCAAGACAGGTTGCCCACTGAGCCTGGTCAGTACCTGGGAAAACTAGGTTGCTGTTGGAAGAGGTGTTAGTGAGACCAGCAGGGGGTGCTCACCCTGTTGTCTGTGTGGGTCCAAACGCCCCAGTTTAGTGATGGGGACACTATACTGTCAAAAAGTACCGTTCTTCGGATGAGACGTTAAACCGAGGTCCTGACTCTCTGTGGTAATTAAAAATAAAGAGTAGGGGTGTAACCCCGGTGTCCTGGCCAAATTCCCCCCATTGGCCCTTGTCTATCATAGCCTCCTAATAATCCCCATCCACTTGATTGGCTCTATGACTCTCTCTCCTCTCCACCTGTAGCTGGTGTGTGGTGAGCGCACTGGCGCCATTGTACTGAGGCTGCCGTTGCATCATCCAGGTGGATGCTGCACACTGGTGGTGGTTGAGGAGAGACCCTGCGCATGATTGTAAAGTGCTTTGGGTGTACTGCAATACACAATAAAACCCTATATAAATGCATCATTCATTCATTCATTATGATGTAGAGTAGCTCATCCCTCGTTCTTCCTAGTGACTTTTGATACATGGACTTTCCTGGCTGGAAGCAGCTATATCTAAGCATGGTGTTTCCTATCAGGCATTTGACAACGCTGTCACCGTCTGAAACTTTCTCCTATGAAGAATTAAAATGGTTTTCTCCCAATTAAATGTAATAGATAATTTTGAAGTAAAATATAGAAACTGGCAGAGAATATAAAGAATGTTTAGACATTAAGAAAAAAAGAACAAAATCTTTAAAAAGCTGATCAAAAACTCAAACTAACAACTGTATTTTACCTTTTGGCATGTTGAATTTCCAGTCTGTTCACCAGGTTGCAAGAAACACCTCTGGTTATCTGTCATGAGGCAAAGCAGGATCAAATGAAAGTAAAGTGATCAAATGAAAGTAAAAGCTAGCTATGTACAAATGAAAAAAAAAAAAAAAAAAAAAAAGAGTGGCGTCAAAAAATTCTGGTACTAATAGGGTCACACACAAAAAAGTTTCAGTGGCTGTGAAGAGAAACTGTTGCTGAAGGAAATGAACTGTTCAAAGTGCCTATGTTGTCTCCGCTCTTCTATTCCGCGAGGTAGGTTGTGTGCAAAAATTTTTGACTTGGTTTGTTGATAACTCTTTATTTTGATGGTCCCTTTAAAGCATTCTGTTGACAACAAGTAACTCTGCACCTACATGTCAACTAACTCTCATTAGAGTATTAATAGATTGTCTGATTTATATCTGCTAACTCTTTATTGTGATGGTGTCCTAACAGACATTCTACTGATTATAAGTAACTTTGCAAGTACATGTGAGCTTATTCTAACCCTAGCCCCACCAGGTAACTAATACTCTACTAACACTCTAATGAGAGTTAGTAGGTGTGTAGATGCAATGTTACTTACAGTAAACAGAATATGTAAAAGGGACCATCAAAATATGCATAAAAATACAATAGTAAGTTAACTTCAACCAAAGCTGAAGGTCAGATAAGTGTGATATGATTATTAATACAGTTGGATGGATGAGTATTAATATGTGATGAGTATATAACTCATATAGTTTTTATGTACATCAAATATATATATATATATATATATATATATATATATATATATATATATATATATATATATATATATATATATATATATATATATATATATATATCATCATAAAGCATCATATGCATCATAAAGCTTATATGTGCATTAATGTGATACGATATAATGGGCCAGGCTTAAAATGCAAAACTCAGTTTTATACAATGTCTCAGGCATCCCCTGCTCTGTCTTTGTATCCACCAGGGCAGTTGAATTTGTCTGTACATGTTTCATTATCTATTTTATTTTTCATCCTTTGCTGTTTTCATAGGCCCACGGCTTCGCATAGTATTGATTGGGAAGACTGGAGTGGGAAAAAGTGCTGTGGGAAACACTATCCTTTGCAGAAAGGTTTTTGAATCAAGCCCTTGTGCAAACTCTGTCACTTTGCAGTGCAAAAAAGCAATGGTCTGTGACCAAAGAGAGATTTATGTGATTGACACACCTGGAATCTTAGATACCAGCAAATCAAAAGACCTCATCAAAAGAGAAATAGTGAGATGTATACAGGTCTCAGCACCAGGTCCTCACGCGTTCCTGCTGGTTATACAAATTGGCCGTTTCACTATTGAGGAGCAAAGATCAGTCCAGGCCCTGCAAGAGCTCTTTGGAGAAGAAGCTTCAAAATACATGATAGTGGTCTTCACTCATGGAGATGCACTCAGAGGTCAAACAGTTGAAGACTATGTGAAAACCGGCCATGCAGAACTCCGTAGAGTGATCCAGAGTTGTGGTAGTAGATATGTTGTTTTTGATAACTCTGACATCAAGAATCGAGTCCAAGTGAGGAGATTAATTAAGAAGATTGATGAAATGGTGGCAGCAAATGGGGGAGAATGCTTCACTCAGGAAATGTTTATAGAAGCAGAACAAAAGATTCAGCAACAGAAAGTGGAGAGAGCGGTAGCAGAGCTTCTAGAATATCAGTTTAGCTTTCTTGGGAGTCTTGACAACAGAGTTGCTTTGTTCCAACAAGTATTGATGGAGGGCCTTCATGAACAGGCCGCTCTTGATAGCGACACTTATGGTTATAAAATAAACTAAAACAAGACATCTTAGGAAGATGTGTAATATGAAAACTACTTCTGAACATAAACACAACTCATTTATGTGATGTTACACAGTGGTGGAATATGATGTTATTTTAATTTGACTGTGCAGCACATAGCAGCATGAATAATTATACATGGAATCTTGTTTCTCTAATATGAAGGCACTGTATTCTGTAGCTCTTTTTTTAGTTTCTGAATTGTTTTCAGAGACTTTAACTGAACTAACGCATTCAGTCATGATATGTTTAAACTACTAAATGTGATGTTGGGACTGATTGCATCTGAAGACCTTTGATTTATGCATAAATACTAAGATTTTGGTTTAACCAGATACAACAGATATTAACAGTCAATCCAATTCAGGCAGGGAATCTACTAGAAAGTGTATAGTGATACATAAGATTACCCGTTAATTAAATGCCTGATATACTGTAATTATAATATTTTTAGATTTTATAAAAAAAAAAATAGTCTTTACTACTGTAGACATAAATGAATCACTGTCTTTACCATTCTTTCTTGTTGAAGATTACATTTCTTCAGAGTACTCTGTATAACAATAGTTTTTCCATTGTATTTTAAGGTATGCTAAGAAGCAGTCATCCTCTGTATATAAATGTAAAATGTTTATACTGTGAAAGCAAGAACTGTGGATGTTTTTAAATGTAATGTGTTTGCACATCCCTTTTTGACCATTAAAAATAAATCACAGATTTAAAAAAGAAACAAACAAAAAACATGATTTTTAAAGCAATAATATCTAAGGAATTTTTTTTTTTTTGGCTTTTGACTTGCTAGAAAATGTGCATTTGTACATTTATGCATTTGCTAGACCTTTTTGTCCAGAACCGTTTAATTTGCATTCAAGATGTTTTAATTCAGTATTTTTTATTTTTTTATTTTATTATTTTATTCTTTTGGTTTGAATGCATTTAACATTGTGAGTTTCCCCGGGAATTTCTGTTAGTTCTTAGAAAACAGGTTTTTAACCTTTGTGCTGTGCTGAAAATCCTTTTTTAAAATTGCTGGTAAATCGCATATTATGCTATATTATGACCACATCTTGGATTCAGTCTTTTTGTCAAATTGTTTTCTTTCAATTATTGCAGGTTTTGTTTTGGAACTGGTTGATTTTAGGCCTCATTGATCTGAACTTATTCACTTCACATCAGATTTTGAGTGACAGTATTAGTGGATGATTTTGGATAAATTAAATATTTAGTAATAATATAGCATAATGAAAAATTATAAGAAAAGCAAAAAAGATGATAATCGTGATTTTAACAGTAAAAGACTGTAAAAATGCTACAGTAAAAACACATTAAGTGGTTTACAGCAAGTTTCCATAACATATATGGGGAATAACTGTAATTACATTTAATGTATAATGTGTTATGAAGGAGGCGTTGTGACAACAGAGTTGAGGATCCAAATGCAGGCTTTATTATAGAGAGTGGTCAAACAGGCAGAGTCCAGTACCAGCAAACAATAATGTCCCAGGCAAAGACAAAGAGGAATCCGAAACAGGCAAAGGTCAGGGCAGGCAGCAAAACAATCAAAAACCAGATAAACAGTCCAAGGTCAAAAACTAGGAGGCGAGGCAAGGCAAAGCAAAGAAACACGGATACAAGGAACAGGGTAGAGGCTAAACAATAATCAGCAAAGTGTGTGTGGATGTGTGCAACCTTTATAGTGCGAGACTGATGAGGTGATGAGAGACAGGTGAGTGCAATTAATGAGGAGTCCTGGCAAAGGATTATGGGAAATGAAGTCCACGGTGAAGTGGCAAGAGTCTGGAATGGAGTGCCCTCTAATGAAGCTCACGGGCACTCCAGCTAGAGATCGTGACATAATGGGGGTTTATCTTACATCTAATGTTTAATGTATTATTTCAGTATCGTGTGTTATCATGATGGTGTTTAGTGTTTTGTGTGAATGACACTGTATGCACCATATATAAGTATTTTCCTCCTCAGCTTGTGACTGATGCGACTTTTTCATCATAACTTGTTTTTGGTGGTTGTCAGTGTATTACAATGGTTAAAAACAGATATTAGTACTTAAATATGTTTGTATATTAACATTACATCAGTGGAATACAGGGTTTTATTGTGAATTTTAGTTAAGTCTGTAAAATCTAAAATGTGGCTACCATATTTTTTACTGTGAATTTCTGGCAGCTACATCTACCATTATTTTACCATAAATGTCACAGTGTTTATGACATTGACTTCTAGAATTTTTGTCCATGCTATGGAATTAAATAGAGACCGTCAGCTTTTTTCCGCGTTCTTCAAAATATCTTCTATTGTGTTCAGCACAAGAAAGGAACTCATACAGGTTTGGAACAACTTATGGTATGATTATGTAAACTATGTTCTAGAACACAAACAAGAAACCCCGCTGAGCATAACAACAATCAGAAAAGGAAACAGTACACCTGTATGTCTTCTGATCAGGCAGGATGTTTCTCAGAAGGAAGAAATTCTTCAGTGTTTTCTTACAAGGAAAAAAAATATTTTAGTTTTTTTCTCAAAAGGAATCTTAATTATAATAAAAAATCTTGCCATCACCTTAAAAGAAAAAAAAAAAAAAAAAAACTTTGTATCTTGAAACATCACAAACATGTATTTAGACTTATGGGACCAAATTAAAACATTTTACCTCTGACTAATACATGAAAATATGGTATTTTGATGTGCAAAGGATGACATTTTTTTCTATGCCATTCATAGTGAGTTTCAGAGTTTTTTGTTTGTTTGACCTATAGTTGTTTCGGTAACACTTTATTTTGCAGTCTCTTAAGTTGCTTATTAGTATAAATATTACTAGAATATCAGCCAT
The DNA here is from genome assembly GCF_018340385.1 of Cyprinus carpio. NCBI lineage: Eukaryota > Metazoa > Chordata > Actinopteri > Cypriniformes > Cyprinidae > Cyprinus > Cyprinus carpio. The sequence goes on along the minus strand of NC_056606.1, from coordinate 19,021,936 downwards.
TTATTAGTACTAATTAAGCATATCAGTGCCTTATACTACATGACCTTATTCTACATCCCTAATCCTGCCCATACCTAAACTTAACAACTAACTTACTAACTATTAATAAGCAGCACATTAGGAATTTATTGAGGGAAACGTCATAGTTAATGAATAAGTGTTCACTATATGAAACGGTAGTGCACGAATAGCATTTTTTAAGAAAATACATATCTTTATTTGTACTTACACTTGATAATACATGCAACATTGCACCGATGTACTGTGTATTATTTGATTGTAGCAAAAATGAATTTATGTTTTTAAATCAAACTACTAGCACAGAACAAAAGACAGTGAATCAGTTGCCAGTGTCTACTGATTTCCGCAGTCTTTTTTCTCTGATTCCTTACAAAATGAGTAGAGTTCTATATCAGGATTTCCATTTTTCTTCTTCATTTCCAAAATCATCTCTAATAGCCTTTCAACCATTGAAGGATTGTGGTCATTGTTGTTAAATGCATGACATCTTGACCCAAAGGTTCTGATCAGCTCTTGCATGTGTGTCAGTGTTTTTAATGTACTCTGCTACAGATTTCCCTCTTAATTTCTCCTTGCTAGTGAACAGAACAATGGTTTCTTTTACCACTTCTGCACCAAACACTCTTTGTATGTTCTGAACTATTTCTCTTTCCCTATCTGTGTAAAAGCCAAGCTCCATCCCCAGTAAATACACATCTGGCTGAGTGAGCTCTTTGCACTTCTTTATCTGTTCTTGTTGGTTTTTAAGATCTTTATCAAATAAATCTGGGGTGTCAATGACTCTGATTTTGATTCCACAAACAGCTTCCTCTGCTCTCTGGCACACCTGTGTTACTGGCACAGAACTGGCATATGATTCAAAATTATGCTTTCTTAGGATGCTGTTTCCAGTAGCACTCTTTTCACTTCCCGTCTGTCCCAAGCACAATGGAAAAGCCTTAATTTCTTCGGGTTTTTAACATTGATAGCAGCTTGGTTACCTCCTTAAATATAAAATAAAATAAAATGCTGCATGTCAAAAGAAATCGCCTGAATTGATAATTTGATTGAACAATACAAAAATTTTAATTTAATTTTGGTTTAAACTGCATCATATCTGCTCTAATAAAAAGTGGACTCTTTTAGATCTAGATTTTGCTGGTTTGTACACTTGTAAAATAGGTCCATTGTTTTTCATCCAGTACTTTTTTTTATCCTCATCTGAGATCTTGGTACATGTCACATCAGTTAAAATCTGCTGTCTAAAGTCTTTCTATCTCCACCTCATGGAGAATGTGTTGGCATACATACAATATCTAAAATTACTTTACTGGTTCAAAGTACAAAGAACTTTTAATTATTTTTATTTTTTATTTTTTGTGAACTATTGAACTGATTTAAATATTACCATGGCAAAGGCATTTAGCCAGAAACGTATTGATGCAACACGTCGCTTAGCTTCAGATTTTTAAAAAATCATTACACTTTCCTTCCACTTTGATGGAGAACCTTTTCCAGGTTTTTCATTTGTTACTTTGTTTGGCCTTGTTGATGTCTTAGCATCGCCACTGACCAGAACTACAACAGGATTTTCCTCCATTTTCTTTCCGAACATCGGCTGAAAATGTGCAAATATTTCTACATACCTCTGAGAAACATGGCCACATTGCAGAACAAATAAAATCATACATGAACTCTTGGATGATGTCTCCATATACCTCTTAATTACAGTTAGGTATTTACTTACACCTCATTAGCTAACATGAATTAATAAACAACATTTTTAGTTCAAAATACATTTACATTAAAATATGTGTTCCCTTGGAATCAGACCTAAAACACTTATTGCTAGTACCACCAGTTGAGTTAAAGCTGTGCTCTAAATCACAGCTCTATTTTAGATAACATCAGTAAGCCTCTGAAACATGCTCAAAGTTATAAATGTTTCAGAGATTCTCACTGTTGAGCCTTAGCTATGTAAAATTAAAACATTTTAGAAGCTGACCTTTATTTAAGTTTCCAAATATATATATATATATATATATATATAATAGATATATATATATATATATATATATATATATATATATATATATATATATAATAACCACAAAACTTCAGACACATATTTTTACAAAGTTTTTCTGGTAAGCATTTGCAGTAACTGAAAGTGAAAATGCGGTGAGGATTTTTTTGAACACTAAAAATGGGTGGATCACCATAATCACCTCTGAATATAAGAGTATAGATGTGCATAGACAAAGTAAGAGAGAGAGTGTGTGAGAGAAAGCAGCATCACATTGAACATCACTTAAACATTTGATTTATTTATAATACTCCATTTCAGGTACAAAGTTAATTAAAAAGTTTTAGGCTATGTAAAGTGTGCGTGTAGTTTATTGTTTTGTTTTGTTTTTCCATAAAATGTAAGTTAATTCTTAGAAATATCTTATTTTGATTTCCAGGGGGAAAAAAATAAAAAATGCTTGATGTGAATTAAAATTTTTGAAATTTTCATGCCTAAAAGCACTTCAGTGTGTTGAGAGCACCATGAACTCACAGTGTTTTTAATTTCTAATTTATATTTGTCTCTATCAAATGTGCCTCACACATCATGAAAGTAAAGCCAAAACTTTTTGATCGCCCCCTGGTGGCTAGTTGCAGTATATGTCATAAACATAACCGTCTCCATATACTGTACTGTAAACAAATGGCACGTTAGCCAAACTAAAAATACCTTTCTCCTTTTTTTTTTTTTATTTTTATTTTTTTTTTTTACAGTCTATAGTCTCAATATTTATAACTGTGATTAAAAATATTTTAATGTCAGGATTCCCACAGTCACTGAAAACTGGTTTCAAGACCTGGAAAAGTAAAGGACATTTATAGTTATTGTAGTAGATATGCATGCTTCTATGCTCAGCTAGTAAATATTTAGGGCCAGATTTGCTAACAGCTTATTAACATCTTTTCACTCCTATCGGATTGCAATTGGCCCTGTTTAATATATCTTGCCCTTAATTGTATAGATTATGCTCTTTGTGATCTCTTTGAAATGATTTTTAAATTCATTATTTAGTCTTCCAAATAATTGAGAAACTCATGAAAATTAATAAAATGTTAAGATTCATGGTAAATATCTGATCAGCCACATTAAGTCCACCTGCTTAATATCACATGGGTCCCACTTGTGATGCCAAAACAGCTCTGATGTGTCTAGACATGGACTCCACAAACCCTCTAAATGTTCCCTGTGGTATCTGGCACCAAGACAGTGGCAGCAGATCCTTTAAGTTGCAAGTTGCGACAACTTGTGAGACTGGGTTCCATGGATTGGAGTTGTTGGTCCAGCACTTTCCATAGATGCTGAACTGGATTGAAATAAAGTGCATTCTTCGGTTGTAAACAAATGCTAAAATTTGTTGTGCAGATAGGCCTGCACTTTGCATGTTTATTTGATTATATTATGTTCTGTAGATTGACTTTTAACTCCACAACATCGGTTACCGCCACTCCCGATTTATTTATTCCATTGTTAGTTATTTAACTGGTCATGTGACCTCAGTTTACCCAATGAAAGCTGGCCTGCCATATGTTGAATAAAATTTTATAGGGCAGTAATATGACGACAGCACTGTTTAAGTTGTATTTATTATTATTATTATTATCATAATTATTTCCAAATGTAGTAATACTCGTTTCTTTTAATAAAAAACCTTTGAAGTTGTCCAAATCAATAAGTGCACCAGGCCATGCAGTCTGCGAGTCTGCCTTTAGGAGGAGCTCTCGCGACAGGTTTACTCCCCTCAAGCGCAAGGACAGCATGAGGGGAGCATCGCCTCAGCGTTTGGTTTATTATAGTGAAAGTTCTTTAAAAAAAACTTTATACAGTCAAAATTCATGTATATTTATAAACGCACAGGAATGTTAATTAGCGAACATTGGACATTTGACTGACTGACGGACCTATTCCTTGTTAAAGGTGTCACAAACTCATGGGCGGCGTAACTAGTACATCTGAGGGTTACTTGATGGTTTTGTCAAAGGTAGGCCTACTATTAATTTAGCTAATTTTAAAACTTAAGTGGACAAGAATCATTTCGTGCATATTTTAAGGGCCTTTTGTCTAGCAATACGGGGAGTTCACGCGACTGATTAACTTTAAGGGCGAACGCAGCAATACCTGAGGGAGACATTTTGGGGATTTGGTTTCTAAATCTCATATTTTTAAATAGGTCTTTGACTAGTCAAAACTAGTCTGTTTATGTATTTGTAAACATTAAAGAATGTCACCCAGCGTATATTTGTTGTTTTGTCTGATCGACCGATCCTTGTTGTAGTTGTCACATGCTCCATGGATGGTATTATAATTTTAAAGTGCAATATTAATAGGCAAAACATTTGGTGCCTATAAAAATGTGTACGTTTTATTTACTCATAAATTCAAATTATACAAATGACACTGTACTCCAGAAAACATTGTGTTGCACATTATGAATTTCTCTTATGTGCAAGAATTTTTGTTGAACTCATGCTTGAGTTTCTAATGTATTTGGTAATTATTTTCCCTCTTTTGTGACTCCAGCAACAGGCCTTCATGAGATCCTTCAGTGATCTTGAAGAACACCACCATAGACCACTGTGCAAGCCAACAAATAAAGTAAGGACAATTTAAAATCAAAGGGATGGTGTGATCAACCAAAAACTGAAATTCAGTTATCATTTATGCACACTCATATTGTTCTAAATCTGTATAACTTTATTTCTACCGGGGAATAAAAAAGAAGGCTTAAAGTATTTTTTTTTTCCCCAATAAAATGAATTAATTCTTGCAAATATATTATTTTGATTTCCAGGAAAATCAACGAATCAATTAATCAAAAAATTAAAATTTTTTGGGTGAGCTATCACATCAAATACTATGAGGTGAAATGTTTAATATCTGTGCCACTGGCGGCCAAAATTTTATTGAAAAAATAATTATATTTTCTAGTTTTCTGAGCTAGAAAGTGTTTTACCCATTAATTTATATTTGTCTCTATTATGGGTGCTTCTCAAACGGAAGGGTGCATCCTACCGAGGCTGCGTCCTTCCTTGTTCAGTCCTTCAGAGTCTTGTAGAATAGACACCTCCTCAGCATTAAACGCTAGAATGAGACAGTCCAGTAAGTGCATGTGGCTACATCTCACCGTCACCGCACAAAAACAATACTAAAACATAGTTTTGGAAAAATACTTTGTATTACAAATCTTTGTATTATTTGGCTTTCTATTAATGCAGTACAATGAATCACAGCTATCTACAATCTCCCCGTGGCTTAAATTATTGGCAGTTTAGCATTTAGTAAGTAATTTACACCAAACAAAAGATAACATCTATCCTTTCATGTCCGAAAACATTATTTTTGTCTTACATTTCATTATAAATTCAGACAAGCTTGTTTTTCGTCAGTTTATTTTCATGAAATGGAATGGGTACAAAGGATTGTGGGCAACTGAAAGTCGTGAAGGATACATCCCATGCATCCTTCAAATTCAGCTGAATGAAGGATGCAAAATAAAGGCTGCCTTCCAAGGATCCTTCCGACTGAGATGGCATTCAGCAACATTTGATAATGTGGAAGCCGAGATATGCAGCCTTTGTAGGATGGAGCCTTCCGTTTAAGAAGCACCCTATGTGTGCCTCCAGGGCCGGATTTACATTTTATCGTGACGTAGGCAAAATAAATTTTTGGGGCCACCTTCCCTACTAATATATAATATATAGCAAACAAAAATATTTCGTAATCAGTGGAAACCATAATAAGCGCAAAGTAGTTTGGGTTGCATTAAGTCATTGAAGATCTAATGTAGTTCTTAATTTGTTTGAGAATGGATAAAGACCGTTCCATTAATTTGCTCCAGTGTCTTGTCCACATTACCACGTTACCCACGGCATTATTTACTAGTGCATTATTTCTCTAATAGTTTTAACAGCCTGGAATCACAACCACATCTCAGGACATTGTTAAAAATCTATTTCAAGACATTTGTCAGTGTCGTCCTGAAAACTTTGTGTTGAATGAATTTACACCTCACTCCAAACCCTCCATTGTTAATTCCAAAACTTAATTTCAGAGCTAATAACGAAGGTTTGAGCCATTGATAAGCAGGCTAATGCAGTTTTTAATGCAGTTATTAGAGAGAGAGAGAGATTAATAAGTGTGTGTGAATACCTGCATCTGTGCATCTCTCAGCAGTGTTCAGCAGCAGCGTCTACTAATAGCGAATCTTTAAGTTGAACTGCTTCAAGAAATGTCATGTAGCTTTCAGCTCTGAAACTATTTTACTGATAAATTCACAGGGCAGTGCTGACAAGTTTCTGTGCGCTTTTCCACATGTGTGCACGAATGCAAGAGAACGGGAGAAGGAAAGCATGATCATATCCGTACATAAAAAAAAGGTGGAAAACATGGAAATAGTTTGCCATTTTTAATGACATTGGTAGCAGATCCTTTAAGTTGCAAGATGCAAAGATTGGATTTATTGGTCCAGTGGATTGGATTTATTGGTCCAGCACATTCCAGGGATGCTGAATTGGACAGAGATATGGGGAATCCTTGGTATTCATTCCTGAAAAATATTTCATCATATAGATCTGGAACTGGATATTCTGTGATATTTATGTACAGCCATGTCATTCAAAATCTAGAACTGGAAAAGTTGTGAAAAAATAATTGATATTCATAGGCAAATAGGTGTGAGAATCCTGTAATGTGAATGCTGTGTGTGTGTGTGTGTATCCCTAGATAAGAAGGTAGGTGAATAGGTAATCGTCGGGTTCATCATCTCTAAGAAGAAAATAATGAAAATTTGAAAAACACTCAAAAACCACAACAAAAATAAAATGTTAAAAAAAAAAAAAAATAAAAGGTCAACCTGCCCTTCAGTGTTCTCTGTACTAATGATGTAATGATTCTCTTGTGACCAATCAACACTTTTACCTTTTTTGGACCATGTTAATTATCTGACAAAAACGTGTAATGCTCTAGAGAGGCTATTAGCACTTATCACAAATGTTTGGCATCCATAATGATGTCTTCTCCTTCAATGTAAAAATAAGTGTCTAAAGAAAAAATTAGAGTGACAGTTCAGCCTTGTCTCTATAGTGTCCTATGTGCTTCCCTTATGATGCAGTAATTCTGTGAACTCTTTTGTGACCAATCAGCACTTTTACCATGCCCTGTTTTTGTTAACATGTGAAACTCTCTTGAGAGTCTGTTAGCACTTGTCACAGAGAATTGTCATCTGTAGTCTCATTAAACTTGCTGTTGAAGCCTAACAGTCAGAGGTGTAATGTAAACTGACTGGAGCTGATGCAACCAGAGCTATTGTAGAGACTGTAGCTGAGATCCCTTCCCATTGGGAGTGGGTTACTCAACTTTACAACAAAAATCTTTACAACAAAACAAATTGTTTAATAGTTTAAATGACTTTGGAGTACTTGGCAGAAAAAGACTATTTCTGTGTACATAAACACATGAGTCAGTGATGTCAACTAGTAAATGTAAAGTTTAAGCTTGTTTTTCTCTATTTATTTGTATAGTACCAATATTGGTCTGTTTGCTAGATGGCCACAACATGTTACTGAAATCTTAGTTTTCAGTTGAGAGTGTGTTTACACTTGAAGTTTGGTTCTTTTGGTCTAGGCCAAATAATAACATGATACACTTAGTCCCAGGGCTCTAGACTTTTCTTACTTTGACTTGACTTCAGTACTCAAAAAAATTCTGATTAAAAATTTGCCTTTCCATTGTGAGGTGATATTTGACTCAAAGTGATGTTCAGGGAACTTTGTTTTTACGTAATGGCATTTTTCTAATTTTATAAAAAGTATGTAATCTTTTATGTCAAATTAAAAAAAAAAATATATATTTATAAGATTTTAAAATTTCTATTTAAAACAACAAAATGAAAAAACAGGTAGAATAAGAAGTATAAGAATAAGTTAGCAATCAAATGAAATAAGTATTAAAAATTAACGTGTACTACAGGTGGCACAGAATAACACAAAAGTGGCTTGTATGTGTATTTTCAGATGTTTAATGAGGTTCAGAGGTTGCATGAGTGCAATTAAATCCATAAATTCATGTTGAGGTTAATGTTTTAATTATACAACTTTGAAATATTATTTAAATTAGAAATTTAAAATTTAAATGTAAACAGATGTGACTCGAAGCCTGCTCGCTGTTGAAACACCTTCGCAGTGGACCAAGCTGAACCAGCGACCTCTCTGCTCGGCTGATTTGCCCCTTTTTCCGCCGCTTTCAGCATCACAGCAGCAGAGGTCCCAGCTGATTCCATGCCGCCATCCGGTTGAGCCTAAAAGATCTTATTTCTAAGTTCTAAAAGAGCACAATTTCCTAACAACGTTGTTGGAAATGTCATGCTGCAAGTGTGGCTTGTGTAGGGATGCATGATGCAGAAGGGCAGTGAGCGCATCACCTGTCTGGGCAGTCTGGCTGGATTAGTTCCACCTTGTCATTGTGTCGCTCACATTACGAGATCACGTGGCGATAATATCAAACAGGTTTGAAAACATCATAGCATCTGTGATGGCTCGAGACAGGTTCAGATCACATTGCTAACCTGCTCTCCGCTGCATTACATCGTGCGGCTCTATCCTCCTGGCTGCATTACATCGTGCGGCTCTATCCTCCTGGGCGGATCGGAGCAGAACGCTCACACATCCTGCGTGCTTAACTTGATCTGCCAGTACATGTTACACGTGACGATCAGCGCCCCTCATTATACTGACCGGCACAGTCCTTCTAAGCGGATCGGAGTGGAAGGCTGTCTCTCTCTATCACTGACAGTTTGTCTGGCTGCACTCACTGCCGCGGGCTGCTTTCGCTATTGCTGCAGCAAGCATGAGCCACTTGCTGTTGTTTGTGCAGTTTGTGGACTTCATCATAACAAGAACAATCATATATTTTGATTTATTGGTGGTAAGCAAGACTGCCTAGTGGCTCTATTATAGAGTAGTGGTGGATTGACATGGAACTTGTAGTTCACTTGTAGTTCATCCTTTGATTTAGAAGCTGCTTTGATGGATTTGGTGAGTTAATCCAGTGGTTTATTCACCAGACTGATTCAGCGTTCTGCAACACACGTCAGACAGTGTGCAGTTACTGCACTGAGTACTTTTTCGTGGCTTTAACCTTCTTTTTAACACCAAGGATGCCCTGTGATATTTCTCATCCGTGCATCTTTCTTTCACTCTTAATTTGCACATCTGGTACTTTTTCTCATTCATGTGTCTTGCTTTCCCTTTAAATGCGCATTTTATGGCATTTGTGTATCTGTTTTGTTTGTATATTTGCTTTAGTTTGATGAAAGTGTGATCGTAATGCAAAATGTACAATAATGATGTGACTATAATTTTGTGCAAATCTAACTTGTCCAATGACTTTCCAAGGACACGTCAAAATTATTTAATGTCTAACGCCTCTAGCTTTTAATGTTATTGTGTATTAACATGCATAAATGTTTGAATGTTGGACAGTTGTTCTAACGGTAACTTGTCAAACCTACTGTAGGTGGGTCAGTACAGATACACTAATTTGTAAACTGTAACTGTAAAAGAAGCTCTGAGCTATTCTATGTCTTGAAAATATTATTGGATTAGTTTTACTAATTCAAAACTGTATAAATCAGATTAATCCAGTCTATGAATATTTAAATAGTGGGTGGGTCAAAAAGTGAATAATCAAATCTCATTCTGAATGGGTAGTCGCTACTCTTTCTGCAAGTATAAAACAGGGTCATGTCAGTGATGAGTGCAGGAGGCCAAACTGACAAGCATCCTCGAACAGATTTGGAATAGTTCTCTGATGAAGCACAGAGTCTACTCTATATTGTTCTATCACCAAAATGTCTATCTGGGGAGCGACACATACGGACAATGAATCAATCCACTACTGCTTTCCAAATAACAATTTATCTTGTACCAGAAATGTAAAACCTGGAGCAGAGTACATTTTTGTGTACATATTCATTTCTACAATATCAGTATTTACTGTGTTTCTGAACTTGTTGGTGATCATTTCCATCGCTCACTTCAAACAGCTCCACACTCCAACCAATGTGCTGATCTTCTCTCTGGCAGTGGCTGATCTGATCGTGGGACTGATTCTTATGCCAGTACAGGGCATCAAATTGATTGAGCCATGTTGGTACTTTGGAGAGATATTTTGTTCAATATTTCCTTTTATTTTCTATGTGGTTGTTACGGCATCTCTTGGTAATTTGATTATTATATCTGTGGATCGTTACATTGCTGTGAATGACCCTTTGCGATATCCAGCAAGAGTCAATATCAACAGAGCAGTTCTTTCTATTGTTGTAAACTGGGTATTTTCCTGCATATATTCTTTTTTCCTTTTGTACGAGTCAATAATTTATCCAGAGAAAAATCATACATGTGTTGGAGAATGTATACTTTTTATTAAGTTGGGATATATCATAACAGATGTTATAGTTACTTTAGTAACACCGTGTTGTTTAATCATTTCTTTATATATGAAAATCTGCTTCGTAGCAAAACATCAAGCTGAGCATATAAATTCTCTCTTAGACAAAAAAGCCAAATCAGAAAAAAAGGCTGCAAGAACCTTGGGGGTTGTTGTCACGGTTTATCTTCTTTGTTGGATACCATATTATATAGCTGCTCTTACGCTTGGGCAGGACACAGGTGACTCTCTTGTAATTAACATAATGTATTGGATTTTATGCACAAATTCATGCTTGAATCCACTTATTTATGCAATGTTTTATAGATGGTTTCGAATATCAGCAAAATACATTTTGACTCTGAAAATATTTGAACCTTCATCAGAATACTTCAACCTGTTCTTGCAAGATAAATGAATTTATGGTTATCTTATGGTGTTGCACGACTGTAAAGCCTCTGTAAAGCACACATAAGAGGGAAAAGGTTCATGCAAAAATGTATTCACCCTTACGCTGTTCCAAAATGTTGACTTATTTTTTTCCTGTGGAATACAAAACATATTTTGAAAAATATCTCTGCATTCCTTAATACCTGTATATAAATATAATATGCCTACTGTGGATATGGCCATATATATATATATATATATAAGAAATGCATACAGTTTTGAAATGACATAAGGTTGGGTGAATCATATCTGATTGTTTATTTTTGGGTGAATTACAGCTTAAAGCTCATCTGTTTCCAAACAGAATAGTTTAGGTTCTGTTGTAATCTTCATTGTGAAAAATAATCTCTTGTAGCACACATGGTTTTGAAATTTTTAGGCAGGGTGTCTAATGACTAGATCAATGTGACAGATATGAAGATTTTAAATGATTAATATAATCTAAAGAAGCTTCTAAGAATTTATTAAAAATAAAAATAAAACTGGTGCAAGGACAAATCTTGGTTAGACATTGAGAATAATGCTGCTGAATAGCACTAGTGCAAATCACAGTGAAAAAATATGGTGCCTTAATGGACATTTTCAGGGTCTTTTCACTTATTTTTTTTTGGTCTGCTTTAGTGTGCAAAGGCTGAAGAACTGTGATCTGGTGTGACAGGGTGACACGGTGTTTGATGAAAAAATGTAGTAGTTTTTGTAATGTTCAAATGGTGTTTCAGAGATAATCTTTAATTTATGTAACAGACTTCTTACCGTTGAGCCCTGAGGATTTATTTCTGTTGCCCTAGTGGGACAGTTGGTTCCAATTTTTTAAACATACGATAACAACAAAAGAGATAAACTGGATGAGATAACTAAAGATTAGTGTGAGTTATATATGATCATTATATTGGACAGTTATTAAGCTTTTCATGTTCCCTGTTTTCCCAGTAGTGCCTCTAGATATTTAACTTATCTAACATACAGCTATGGACAACAGATTTGTTTTTTGTCTGTTCATTAGAAGAGCCCAGTCTAGTTTGTCTAACAAGAATTGCTGAGCAGATTTTCTTTCAATAGGTGGTGCTGTAAACATTGAATCTGGCTCTAGTTGGCCAATTTACTTTACTTTCTTTAAACTGACCTAAGGTACACAGGTCATGGAAACTGAGGTCATTGTAGGGCCCTATTTTTTTCCCAAATTGAGTTTTTTTTTTTTTTTTTTTTTCAAATTCTGTTTAAACTGTTAAAATTTTTATGGATTCAGTTTTCTAGACTCTGTTTTAATGGTTAAATAAAATAAAATTAATCAGAAAGCATGTCTTATTAATTGAAATCATGAAACTTACAATACTAAATAGGGATTTATTAAAAGTTTAACAAAAATTAAATTTTTAAGGCCCTATGAAATGTTTTATTTTTTCTGCTAAATTCGGGTAAATAGTTTTTTTGGTAAATATTCCTTTAAAAAGAATGCTTTAAAATAATTTTATTAGTAGTAATTGAACTACATAAATTAATATTTCTGTCACAGATTCTTCAAGTTAAACTGAACTGTTATTTTGACAGGTTGCTGTGAAAACCTTTAGGTTTCTGTTTGTATATGATATGACGATAGTTTTACTTAAATAAATAGTAAAATCCTCATAAAGTGACTCTCAGAGCAGCTCTAGAGATTGTTTGTGTTCATGTACTCATATTGAGGTGGCAGAGGCTAAAAGCACAGTGAGTGTCACGCGTGCTTAAGTATGTGTGTAGTAAAGGAAACCATGCATGTGTGCCATTCATGCACACAGAGACATGCAGAACATGCAGGATTCATATTTTAATTGTATTTTTGCAGATTATTATTCACAGACACTAGTCCATATTGCATTTTGATTTAAGTGTAGTGACATAGTTTTGGTGTATCAGTCAAAACTTTGGCAAATTACTTGACAAGAAAAGAACAGCCTTCCTGAAAACCAAATTTGAAATTAGAACCGTACACACAAAATGCTGTCCGAAAAAGTAAAATATAGATTTTTTTGTTTGTTTGTTTGACTTTTTGCACCTTTAATAAACATTTGAAAAATACACAAATTAATATAGAAAATTTTAGATTTGTGCAAGTTTTCTTTGGCCAAATTAGAAGTAGGCTAATGCTTCTCTCACACGTTCAGTTTAGAACTATATCTTTGTCTCTGTGCTAGATCATTGATGGGTAGCTGGGCTATTAATAGTGAATAAGACCAAAAAGGGTATTATTATTATTATTATTATTATTATTATTTATATGAATAATAAAATGGCTATATAGGCGCATTTCAAGTGTTTATTAGGAGTGGGGGAATATCATCACTCTTACTGTATGATATGGAGGCGCAATCCCTCACATTTTTTTTTCCCTGCGGAAAGAACTTTTTGGATGTGCTTTCTGTCGTCTCATGCAGTCTCTGTGAATGGAACGCATCACAACAATGAAATGGCTCACAGACAAGAAGTAATCTATAGAAATCTCAAAACATTAAACAAACCAATTCAAATAAAAAACAAATCTTCTCTAATTATGTGGTCTGTATAAAAGGTGCATTTCTTTATTAGGCACGTCCATAAGCCTACTGTGGAGATGGCCATCAGCATCGGCATTTGGCAACTTCATCTTTGCGGCAAGCTTTTTTACACATAAATGGTTATATACTCTATTAAAAGTTTATTTAATAAGTTATTATATTAATCAATTAAATATAAACATGCAACTAGTTGACTAGGAAAAATCTTTTAAAAAGACAGTAGTAAAAACTAAAATATTACCAGCACAAGTGAAGCACAAACAAACAAGACTGTTTGTGGTAAATTTGGAGCATGTGAGGGGGCTGAGTGACCTCAGAAAGATAAATATTATTTTAATATCTAAAAAACGAAGCAGCACAAACAAAAAAATACAGCACAAATGAAACACAAACAAAGAAGATTATATTGGGTGAATTTGGAGCATGTAGGGGGTTGAGTGATGTCATCGCCTATAATTAATTTTCTAATATTTTAAAAACTGAAGCAGCACAAACAAAACTTTTACCTGCACAAACCAGCACAAAAGAAGCACAAACAAACAAGTCTATTTGCGGTAAATTTGGAGCATGTGGGAGGCTGAGTGACCTCAGAAAATTACCATTAAAGGTTATTTTAATATCTTAAAAACTGAAGCAGCACAAACAAATTTTTTACTGCACAAACAAACATGACCATTTTCGTGAATTTGGAGCATGTGGGGGGCTGAGTGACCTCAGAATGACCTATAAATATTATTTTAATATCTAAAAAAACCAAAGCAGCACAAACAAAAAAATTTACAGCACAAACGAAGCACAAATGATTGAGCCTGTTTTAGGTGAATTTGGAGCATGTTGGGTGCTGGTGACGTCATCGCTTATAATCTGATGTATAATATTTAAAAGCTGAAGGAGCACAAACGAAAATATTACCATCACAAACCAGCACAAATGAAGCACAAACAAACAAGACTATTTGGGGTGAATTTGGAGTATGTGGGGAGCTGAGTTATCTCAGAATGACCTATAAATATTATTTTAACAAAAAAATTATAATTAAAAGCCAAAGCAAAACAAATGAAATTTTTTACAGCACAAACGATTGAGCCTGTTATGGGTGAATTTGGAGCATGTGGGGGGGCTGATGACATCATTGCCTATAATTCAATATCTTATATTTTAAAAACCAAATCCACACAAATAAAACTTTTACCAGCACAAACAAAAGAGACTATTTGGGGTGAATTTGGAGTATGTGGGGTGCAGTGAGACCTCAGACTGACCTATAAATATTATTTTAATATCTAAAAAACCAAAGCAGCACAAACTAAAATTTCACAGCACAAAAGATTGAGACTGTTTTGCCAACGTTTTGCGTTGGGTGGGGGGCCAACTTCATGGAGGTTCCATTTGACTATTAGATAAGGTTAAATAGGGCAATTGATTTAGCAGAGGACTGTTTGAAAAGACAAGGGAAGAAACTTGATAATCCATTTTTAGGAGGTGAAGGCAGGGCAGGACTGGGATGCAATTTCCAAAATTGTACCTTTTGGGGTACAACAGTTTGACACTGTAGCAGTACTCTTAAAAGGACACCTTTGTACCTTTTTTTTTTTTTTTTTTTTTTTTTTACCCCTAATAAGAACATATTAGTAACTTAGAGTAGTAATCCATAACCTTAAGGTAGTAATTTGAAGGTCTACCTATTAGGGGTAAAAATTAACAAATAATTCCCTTTAAGATGACTGCTACAGTGACAAGCTGTTGTACTCCAAAAGGTACAATTTTGGCCCCTTTTTTCTGTATATAGCCTGTACACCTAAAGCCTAAATACTTTTATAATGACCATGTTAGTTGATCTATAATGTGCGCAGCCATGTTAGTTTGAGCTGAATCCGAGCTGTGGGATTTACAATAGGTAAATTCATCCTCTACACCCAAAAGACATTAAAGTAAGTCTCCAGTGAACTGGGAGAAGAGTAGAGTAAACTTTATAGTTACCTACACAATGTGTATGATAACAATAAATAGGGCTGAATGATTAATTGCATTTGCAATAATATCGCAATATGAAAAAATTATGCTCGGTCATGTGACACGCGAGAGTAAAGAGGTGTGTTCGACTGGACTTGACAATTGATTGGTGTATGGCATCAAAGTATGGCGAGAGAAAGCATAAGGAGACGTCCGCTCTCTTATAGCTCTCACAGTACTTTGATGACACGCACCAATCAGTCTAATCAGCGCTGCTTCAAGTCGAGCACATCTGAGCAGTCTTCAGAGGAAGCATCAAGTTGGCACACTACAGTGTTGCCAAGTCCGCGGTTTGGGGAACCCCTCCAAAAAACGTGTATTATACCACCTGGAATACCATTGGACCCCCTCGAAATGTGATTGGGCTAGTTTTGAGTAGCAATTGGGCGGGTTATGTTGTGAAAACCTGGCAACTGGCCCGTATACATGGAAATGTTTGAAAGCATATATAATATGAATGTACTTCAAAACTTTGACCTTAAAATAATCTATATAATAAGGTAATAGGCTATCTATATATTCTTATTTATTTATTTTAAGTCTTTCTGAAGCAGTGGTTGTCAAAGTGTGGGGCGCACGAGTATTGCGGTGGCACGCGGGCCATCAGCAGAAAAAGAAAAGAAATAAAATAGTAAACAACCAAAGGACGTAACTTCGAATGGGAGATGGATCGGTTTGTGAAAGGGAAGAGAAAAGCCATAGATGATGTCACACAGACCCAGGCAGATGCTGGTCATTCAAAATAAATGCAGAAAATATGACACGCCATATCTTGCTCTTGGCTTCACTCACTGTGCCTATATCAAATGCTAATGTTGTCGCATGTCAGTACGTCATAAATAGAACAAGGCATCAGTTTAATATCGGGTTTTGTTGAGATGCGTCACTCTGCATTAGACACGGTGTTTAATGTTGTTGGCAGTGGCGGCTCCAGGACTTTTTTGTTGGGGGTGCTAAGGAGGGGCTTAACAGTTCAGAGGGGGTGCTAAAAAACTAATTAAATTGCATGAAAGTAATGAATGTCTGTAAGCTTCAGCTCTCTAAATATCATGCAAATTTAGCCACCATGTTTTTTTTTTTTTTATATACAGCAGCTTCGAAAAGGCAATATAACCACCCTGTGCTGAGATGGGTCGTATCATGTGTCGATGATTGCCAGAGATATTGTCAAAAGCATAACAAATTGGCAATAAGAAGATTTAGCATTTCCAATTAATGTAAACCTTTTACATTCTTATAATTATTAGGCCTATTATTATTATTATTATTATTATTATTAGGTTACTTTTATTATTAAATTACATGAAGTTATTGCCCCGCAATAATTTCATAGCACATCACCGCATGATGAGTTAATAATAACAGTTATTCTCACAACACAAACTTGCTCCTCATTGAAAATGTTTAACCTTTTGTTTAACAGCACGAAACCCACAATAAACAAATAAATAACAGAGAGAATAATAATAATAACAGTTATTCTCTCTATGCTATTTTTTCAATGTTTCAAGTGATGCAGGTGTTTTTTTTCCCTGTAGGTTTTTTTTTTTTTTTTTTTTAAGTGTTTAATGTGTTTTAAAAGTGCAAGCCACATGTTTGAATATGTTTATAACATTGACTTTGAATCACCTAAAGTAGTGTGGTAAAGCAACAGATTTGTTTTTATCTTTATGCAAACTACTTCAGTTTGTGTGATTTGTATATTAATGTTTACACCAGGCTTATTTTTTAGAGCTCTGTTGTCATTATTTTATGCTTTCAAGGTTGGAAGTTCATAAAATCAGTCAATATACTACTGTGATTGTAGTTGTTTAATAAAAATGTCATACATATCAATTCATGCATCACCTAATTTCATCGTAAATTAGGCCTGGCCTACAGAAAAGAACATTTCTGTTTAATCTATCTAATACTTTGTTGGTCATACTATACAATGATTTTTTTTAGCTTGTCTTTGTTGAATAATACAGAACATAAAAAGCTTTAAAAAATAATCCCATATTAAATCGCAATCACAATATTGGTAAAAAAAAAAAAAAGAAAAAAAAAAATCCCAATTAGGTTATTTTCCAAAATCGTAACAATAAAACATGTTGTCAGATTATATTTGTAAGTATCATTATTGCCACTTGTGTAGACATCGGTGTGTATTTTACAAACTATATATGTATTTTTTGCTCATACTTTTGTGTATTTAAATGTTTGAAACCTAAAATAAGCATAATATGGTTGAAAACACTGAATAGCTGTGATAATATGATGAGTGCTCAGCGTGTCCTATCTGGTTCCATCCCAGCCAAAGCGCAAAAACAGATTTGAATTCAGCAGTTGATCACATGACACACTGAACATTCTAATCACACCGGTGTGATCGTATGCTTCAGGGACCAGCCTACAGTGATCACACTGCTGTGATCGTACATGTTAAAGGGGTCATATGATGCGATTTCAGTTTTTTCTTTCTCTTTGGAGTGTTAGAAGCTCTTGGTGCATAAAGAATATCTGTAAAGTTGCAAAGACTAAATTCTCAAACCCAAAGAGATATTCTATATAAAAGTTAAATGCCTCATTTAAACACGCCCCCACATGTCTACATCATGATGTGGGAAGATGTGCATAACGCCGCCCAAATGTTCACACAAAGAAAGAAGGCGGAACTTTTATTCTCGCTGTTGCCATGTCGTGGAATTTTCAGACCCAGAGTCTGAAAACAGATTGATCACTGCCCTAGCCACCAAACAGGATGGGCATGAAAATACCCAAGTTTATTACTACAGACTTTGACGTGCTTACTTCGGAGTTTGCAGTGAACCTGGGATGGACGAGGAAACCTCTGCTAAAACCTCCATCTTATTGTAAGTTTAGGCATTATGGCCTGCCCCCACACAATGCCTATTCAAAAACTGTGTGGCCTGACACTGAAGGCCTTTAACAAATACAATGCCTTTACAAAAGGTGTTTGTAAGACCCCACTGATTCTGAACTGTAAAACCCAGAATCCAAAGTGGGCACCAGAAGGCACCTAGTATTGCCACAATGCAAGACCCTTCTACAAAAAGGGCCTAGCCAGCACAGTACAGAACCGTCACCATGGCGACAGACCCAGGTACCTGACCAACCACTGGGAGAAGCCATGAAATAGGGCATCTTTACCCTGCAAACATTACATGGTGTCCAACAGTAGTCTACAACAACATCCTCTTACACACCCTTCACACAGGTCACAAATGGAGGCTGGACAAGGACAGCTGGACGTGCCTATTTCTGGATTACATGAGCTGCTGATGCTAGCAGAAAAGCTCCTTGAACAGAACTCAAATGAGGAGTACTGGAAAGGACAAACATCTGACTAACTGCCCAACACAAAACAGTGACCCCTCCAAGGGAGGAGCATCCTGTAAACTAACTGATGGCCCAGAAGCAGCCAGACAATGTTGAATGAAGCAACAGGTCCACATGGCCAACAGCGAAAGCTCCCCAGACACAACTCATACAAGTTCAAGTCGGTGCCACCGCAAGAGCAAAGCAACACCACAAACGTCAGACCACATGCCACCATCACTAAATCAGTCTGAAACAACCACCTGACCCAGACCAAGTGACTTTAGGATGACAGGTCACACTGCCTTGACACCTGCTGCACAAGCTCGTAGACCTGTATCTACAGTACATCTTACAACACCATGACACACCAACTGACAGCATCCACCATGGCACAACCACCACTCCTGGAGGCAACAACAGCCAGAGAGCCACCACGGCCTTATGTGCCAGAGGCGTGTTTGATCTACCTGCTTATTTCTGTTGCTAACCGCTGTCTACAGGTCTGACAACAATGTCTGAAAGTGGGGAATGTAATGGTTGGTCAAATCAGATCCATTATTGTTTGTTATATTTAACAAATCATCCAACAGAGACCCCTCTCCCAACAATTGGACTGGGTGCTAGGATGTCTGTGAACCACCCCCAAGCCACAACTAACAACCAGAGGCAGAACAGGCCATAGCAGCAAGGACACATTAAAATAAGTTTGGTTTACAACTCAAAGAAATTTAGCGAGAGTCAGCTGTCATTTAATTCCCCAAACAAATAGCCACATACTGCCCATACAGAAAGACTTCTTCCCAATAATTCATAGAAAAACCTTTCTGTGAATGAACATGCATATCCCCAGGCCATTGTGTGTATTCTTACTGTTTTTGTATTGTATACTGTTTTATGCATGCTTTATGATCAAATCATTAGCTCATGTAACTTTATTGGTGTCAAGTTTCATATTGAAATGATCAAATGGTTATTATATGTTTGTGGAACATGAATTGATTACTCTGCTAGCTGGGATAACTGTTCTAGTATGATTTGTCTGCATGTATTTGTTGCATTACAACCTAGATGATCAGAGTCATGGACAGTGAGAGGATCCTAAATAATACTCATTCCTTACTATGTGCTTATTTGTTTAGAGGGATAGTTCACCTAAAAAAAAAATTACTCACCCTCATGCTGTTCCAAACCATGGAACTGACTTTCAAAATATAGTGTAGAGCACAGACTCTTTATAATCATTGTGAAATTGCAGATTATATATTATATGTTTTATAATATAAACAGATTATATGTTTTACTTTGCACAGGCAGTTGCAGAGTTAATGCAGGGAGTTCAAAAGCCTAGAAGAGAAAACTGGTTAGGCCGGTGCGCCTGTGATACAGTTGTTCTGTTCCAATTAAAAGTTAAGAAATGGAGCCTCTTCTGGAGTCGTTCTTCAGACATTACAATATATGTCAGTAAATGATGATTAAATTTTCATATTTTTTTTTTTTAAATGAGATAAGGGTCAGTAAATGATGATTAAATTTTCATATTTGTGTAAACTGTTTCTTCAAAATATTTTTCATGCACACAAGCTTCACAGTAGTTCTGATTTATATTTTAAATTTTTAAAAGTCACTATATATGAAAAAAAGTAGACCTTGGTTTGTTTTATTTATGTTTAGGCTATGCATCTTGAAAGTTGAGACTAGAATTGAGAATAATTATGTCATTATACTGCATCAGAGTGGGCGGTAGATGGGTTGGTCAGTCTGATCCAGACCCTTTATAAATGAAAGGGCAGTAAGGAGAGCAGAGCAAACTCCTAACAAGAGGAGACTTACTCATGGCCTATGAGACAGCGGATCATGAGACTCAATACTGCTTTCCTGCCACCAACTCATCCTGTATCAAGGAAAAACGCTCAAACCATGAATACAATATCATGTATGTGTTTTTTTTATTTCTGTCAGCCTGGACTGTGTTTCTGAACCTGCTGGTGATCATCTCCATCTCTCACTTCAAGAAGCTTCACACTCCAACAAACCTGCTCATTCTCTCTCTGGCTGTGGCGGACCTGTTTATTGGATTTATTGTGATGCCTGTAGAAGCTATCAGGTTGATTGAGACCTGTTGGTACTTTGGAGACACTCTCTGTGGACTGTTTATGTTAATCATGGGAGTACTTTTAACAGCATCAATCAGTAATTTAGTTTTAATTGCCATTGATCGATACATGGCCGTGTGTCACCCTTTACTGTACCCACAGAAAATAACCACAACTAAAACTTTAATAAGCATCTGTCTCTGCTGGTTTTGGTCTTCAAGTTACAGTGTTGCATATGCAGTTAGTAACGGATATTTTAATACCTCACACACATTTTGTTATGGTCAATGTATTGTCATGTTTAGTCCTGCTTGGCGATTCACTGATTTGACCATTTCCTTCTTATATCCTTGTACTGTCATAATCACTGTATATCTGAGGATATTTTATGTTGCACAACAACAAATGAAAGTTATAAACGCAATGACAGGAGAAAAATGTGTAATGGTTTCAGTGAGGAGAAAGTCAGAGAATAAAGCTGCTCTGACATTAGGAATCATTGTGACTGTTTATCTATTTTGCTGGATTCCATACTATATCTGTACTCTTACAGAAACCACAGCAATTCCATCTAATTCAATGACTTTTTTAACATGGACCTTTTATATAAACTCAAGTGTGAATCCTCTTATCTATGCCTTATTTTACCGCTGGTTTAAAGTGTCAATTAAACACATATTAACTCTAAGAATATTTCAGCCAGCATCCTCTCTGGTGGACATTTTTACAGATTATAATTCACATGCTCCACTCAAAAAATAAATTAATACAGGTCTGGAACAACATAAAATTAGTAAATGTACTTTATGCTAATAACTATACTTATGTAGTATGACGTAAAAGCTTTCAAGCTTTTCAAATTTTACATTTTATGAGAAAAAAAATCACTTCCAATATTGGAACTTCTGAATGAGAGTTGAATATGCAGCATCATGTACAGAGGCCTGTTTAACTGCTGTTTTAAAGGGGTCATATGATGTGAGCTTTGGGGCTGTTTTTCTGCTAAGGGTACAGGACGACTTCACTGAGAGGCAAATGGATGGGGCCATGTACTATAAAATTTTGGACAAGAACCTCCTTCCCTCAGCCAGAACACTGAGGATGACCCGAAACATACTGCCAAGGCAACAAAGGAGTGGCTCAAGAAGAAGCACATTAAGGTCATGGAGTGGCTGAGTCAGTCTCCAGACCTCAATCCTATAGAAAATCTGTGGAGGGAGCTGAAGTTCTTTCTTGAACTTCAAGAAACCTTAAAGGGGTCGTATGATGTTGCTAAAAAGAACATTATTTTGTGTATTTGGTTTAATGCAATGTGTTTATGTGGTTTAAGGTAGAAAAAACACATTTTCCACATACTGTACATTATTGTTTCTCCTCTATGCCCCGCCTTTTTGAAACGCGTTGATTTTTACAAAGCTCATTGTTCTGAAAAGCGAGGTGTACGCTGATTGATCAGCTATCCAGTGCATTGTGATTGACCGAATGCCTCAAGCATGTGACATAAATGTTACACCCCTTACCATACTGTCATGGCGTGTGTCCCGGCTTGACGTGACAATACCAATAAACGCTATTACAAACGAGGCTTTTGTTGCATCCAGTGGGGACATAATTACTGATTATAATGACTTATACTTTCTTTTTATACGTTACGTTGTGTATCGCGACACGTAAACATAACACCATGTCTGCATTTGTGATTGGAGAAACGACAAACAAGAAGCGCTACTCTACACTGCTCAAAACTCATGTTTGAATCATCTGTGGCAAATCCTTTACATATAAAAACGTACTTACAGACTGTGAGTCAGAAGCACTAGACTGTCCTTGCAAAGTTGGAACTGCCCCACTTTATAGAAACAGACACCACCATTGTAGGCTACTCTCACAGGAAACAGTCCTTGTCCTCCGCAAAATGCGCTGCACACATCTGAATATTTGGGTTGGACTGTTCCGTAGACAGTGTTGTAAATATAACTTAACTAGTTATTTCTAGTTGTGTCCTCTTTTAGAAGGCCAAACAAAGTAGCTTCGCTTTCACAATGAAACACAGGGTCTCCATGTCGCCGGCGGCAACAGCGAGAATAAAAGTTACGCCTTTTTTCTTTGCGTGAACATTTGGGATGTGTTATGCAAATCTTCCCACATCTTGACGTAGACATATGGGGGCATGTTAGAATGAGCCATTTTAGGTAGGTGTGGTTGACTTAACTTTTATAAAGAATATCTCTTTGGATTTGAGTCTTTACTTTTTGCAACTTCACAGATCTTCTTTATGCACCAAGATCTTGTAACACTCCAAAGAGAAAGGAAAAATTGAAATCGCATCATATGACCCCTTTAACGGAGAGCTAAAACAGGCAGTTAGGCAGGCATTTGTTCATGTGTCACTAATAATGATAAAACTCTCATTGTTAATGGTCATTTTGATTGAACGCTGTCAAAGCTCATCGTTCTTTTAAACTTTATTTTATTCAACGTGAGTGGATCAACTCGCAACGAAGGGCATATGCAGCTGTAGATCTAGTAATTGTTGGCAAATGTTTCTAAACCATAACTGCTAACAGTTTTCACACTTTATTTTAAGGTCCAAGTCTCGCTATTAACAAACCATTAACCATGAATTTTGCTTCAATAAACTCCTAATTTGCTGCTTAATAGTTAGTAAAGTATAGTAGTTAAGTTTAGCAATTATGTAGGATTAGAGATGTAGAATATTGTCATGCATATTATGTTTTTTATAAGTACTAATAAACAGCCAATATGTTAATAATAGGCCTGCTAATAAGCAACTAGTTAATAGTGAGAAGTTGTCCATATACTGAAGTGTTATCTTCACATCCTTAATGAACAAATCTCTCGAAGATTGTCATTTCAGAAGAATTTTAAATACAGAATAGGTGCTAAATAGCCCTCAGGATTACTTGCACTACTGTTAAAAATCTACTGTAGGTCGATTTGGCTAAAGAGGGTAGATCCGTGGGTTGCTGCAAGGGCACAGGCCGGGGTCTGATCAACCCTGGTTGGGTCACCTGGGCGAGGGAGTATGATATTCGAACGATCCGAAATACCCTGTGAACCCAGGTAATATCACTGATGATGTGCCCTAGTGTAGCATCATAAAGATGTTTCTAAAAGCATTATGCATTTATTTAAATTAACATTTTATATTCATTCATTTGGTAGATGCTTTTATCCAACTTACAGTTGAGGAATACAACAAGCGATTTATCATAAGATGGAAATAGATGTAAGGATCCACCCGCCGGACCAAAAGACTCCCACAGGGTATATGTATCTGGAGCTCTGCACTAGAATTCACATGCTGCTGTGTCTCTCTCTTCGGTCAGGTATGCATTTCGTTTTATTATTCGAATGTGTAATTGTGTTAAACACATTGTGCTCATATAACACACTTTATAGTTGTTTTTGTGCTATTACATGTGCACATAGACTAGCTACTGTACATGTGTTGAATTTGTTGAATTTGTTAGCCCCCTACGTGGAACACTGCTATTTTCCATATAGTTACAGTAATCCGTTAACTGTAATATTTACTTTTTAATTACTGTTTACTTTATTTTCACAAATCTGTGTCCAGGACGGATCATACCGATGTACCAATGAATGTAGCAGGGGCTCATCATTAGGGACCTTCTGATTTCTGACTGTCACTGATTTGACAAGTTGTTATAAAAAGAATATTATTTTTGTTATGTGCTAGCAGGGTGCATCTTTTTAAAGATATCGTAACCACCCTGCATCTTTTGAGTAAGAACAGAACTGGCAAATTTATGTCTGTGAATTCACTAAACGGCCGAGTGAATTTCTAAGAGATGCCAGGTTATTAATGAACGAATAATTAAAAATATGGAATGTCTAGAATAATGAAATACCTAAATTAATACATAACTGATATTTGTGATCAGCTTTTGATTAGAGAAACCACCTAAATTTGATGATCACTTGAAATTGAAGTCAGATTGAACACGGAGCTAGATTAAAATTTAAACTAAGTCTCGATAAATCAAGTGAACTTTGCAGAAGCACAGGTAAAAGATCAAACATGCATTAAACCTTCAACCAGGTCGACTAGACTCCGCTTTTTTGCTGGCGGGTGTGACAACTGTTGGTGCTATTATTTGGAAATGGCAGAAATACAAAATAACCATCAATCAGCCTTGGTCTGGCACTCCATGCAAGATCTTGAGATGATCATGAGAAAGGTGAGGGATCAGCCACGAAATACACAGGAGGAGCTTGTTAATGATCTATAGGCAGTTGGATCCACAGTCACCAAGCAAAACATTGGTAACACACTACGCCGCAATGGACTGAAATCCTGCAGTGCCCAAAAGGTCCCCCTGCTCATGAAGGGACATGTACAGGCCCGTTTAAAGTTTGCCAAAGAACATCTAAATGATTTAGAGAAGGCTTGGGAGAAAGTGCTGTTGTCAGATAAGACCAAAATAGAGCTCTTAGGCATTAACTTGACTCACTGTGTTTGGAGGGAGAGAAATTATGACTATGACCCTGAGAACACCATCCCTACAGTCAAGCACAGAGGTGGAAACATTATGCTTTGGGGCTGTTTTTCTGCTAAGGGTAAAGGGCAACTTCACTGCATTGAGGGGCAAATGGATGGGGCCATGTACTATTAAATCTTGGACAAGAACCTCCTTCCCTCAGCCAGAACACTGAAGATGGGTCATGGATGGGTCTTCCAGCATGACAATGACCCGAAACATGCCAAGGCAACAAAGGAGTGGCTCAAGAAAAACCACATTAACGTCACTGAGTGGCCTAGCCAGTCTCCAGACCTCAATCCTATAGAAAATCTTTGGAGGAAGCTGAAACTTCAAGTTGAAGTTCTTTATTGAACTTCAAGAAACCATATGGATATAGAGAGGATCTGTAAAGAGGAGGGGATCAAAATCCCTCCTGAGATGTGTGCAACTGGTGACCAGCTACAAAGAAAGCCTTACCTCTGTGCTTGCCAACAAGGATTTCTGCACCAAGTACTAAGTCATGTTTTGCTTGGGGATCAAATGCTTATTTCATTCACTGAAATACAAATCAATTTCTAACCTTTATATAATGTTTTCTTCTGGATTTTTTGGTTTGGTATTCTGTCTCTATACATTAAAATAAACCTACCATAAAAATTACAGACCCTTAATTTATTTGTAAGTGGGCAAACTTACAAAAATAAGCAGGGGATCAAATAAATATTTTCCCCACTGTACATTTCATTTATAGTCTTTGAACATACAGGTGACCATCTCATTGTTTTGAGGTGATGATCTATGTGCAGTGATGGGCAGTAGCGTCATTACAAGTAGTGATGCTAGTAGTTTAACTACATGTCTCAGTAGTGTGGTGGCAGCGTCGCTGTTTTCTGAATCGAATATCTTTTCAGTAGCAAAACTCTTTTTTTGATCAAGTAGCGCGGTAGCGTCAACAGCAGCTACATTTTTCAAAGGTCCAGAAAAGTATGTAAAGCATCGTCCAAATAGTCCATCTGTCATCAGTGGTTCAACCGTAACGTTATGAAGCGACGAGAATACTTTTTGTATGCGAATGTGGCCGCACCAAAAGGATATGTTTCTTAAGTGTATTTACACTTTGATTTGAAAGAAAACAGCGCATCCTTTTGGCGCGGCTGACACAGAAGAGCATAAGATGCCTGCATTCAGCTCATATTCTTTAAAATAACTCTAAAGTGATGTGGAGAGACACAGAGGAGACAAATTGTTGAATAAAGTCATTGTTGTTGTTTTCGCATACAAAAAGTATTCTCGTCGCTTCATAACGTTACGGTTGAACCTCTGATGGCAGATAGACTATTCTGATGATGCTTTTCATACGTTTCTGGACCTTGACAGTGTATTTTACTTCGCAGTCTATGGGACAGTAACAAGCCTCCCGGTTTTCATCCAAAATATCTTAAATTGTGTTCCGAAGACGAACGAATCTTTTACGGGTTTGAAACGACAAGGGGTAAAGTGATTAATGACAAAGGATCCCTTTAAGCTCAAGTTCAAAAAATAAATGGCAGAAAATATAACAGCCAAAGATCACTGATCCTAGACGAATAAAACTGATGCCACCACCACTAAACCTTGAAACGCCATTGGCTACTGTTGATGTTAAGATCACAAATGTGAGAAAACAATAATAAATTCCTTCTGATTTTTACCTAAAAACATTAGTCAGTATAGCATTAAAAATTCGTAACAAAAGCTTAGAATCCAAACAACTGCTCCATGTATGTCTGCTGTGCCTTAAAAGATAACAGATCTCATCTCTTGCTTAATCTTTATAAGATTTTTCCTGTACATTGCGAATGACAGTTTTGGTTTGTACTACATACACTTCTGCTTTAAGCCAACAGAAGAAAAAAAATGTAATAGCACGTTTTTTAAAGCCTCTATAAAACTTTATACACTCGCTCTGCAAGCACACCTAAACATGACGTCAATTTGTGAAGAGGCCGAACTAACAAATGCATGCATCCTTCCTGCATGATGCAATCATCCATGCTCCCTAAACATCTTTTTGATTTAAACCTTGACATTTATCTTAAGGTACCAGAATACGACCAAGGATAATTAAATCTGACACTTAACATGCCAAAACATGTTTTGCTTCTAACATCAACAGTATCGAAAAAACGACTCAACAACCCAAGAAGTAAATTTTATGTTAAACACATTTATTCCACATACATTTCATCACTGCTCTTTCAACACACTATTTACAGTAATGCATGGCATTACATAGAACACGCATAACTTACCATTTAAAATGAAGGAGTAATAAATCTTCTGAAATGTAAGATGTCCACTCCCGCGAGTTGTTCTTCTCAGCACTGAAGTGGAAATCACTGCTGCCAAGATGGGCAGGAAGGACCTCAACTTGAAAAACTTGTCAATTTTTTCTAATTGAATTTAATTATCTGACAAGTTTGTTCAAAACGCAAAGAAAATACATCAAAAGCACTTACTTGTTTTTAGTAAAATTAATGAATCCGTTGCTCAAGGAGTGGCTCTCATCATCCCGATCGCAGTTGTTTTTCTGAGCACTCGCATTCGGTCGTGCAAATTTCTGGGCCTGTAAGTGTTTTACTCCCAGGCTAGTCTCGGGAGGACTCTGAGCTGTTCTCTGGCTCTGCCCTCTCTGTCAGTAGGATCTGCGGGCCACAGTGGTTCTTGCTCTCCTTGCAAGCCGCTTCTCCAGTGCTCAACTTCCGATAGCTTGTCTCAGGGCTCCCATCACACGTTTTCCAGAGCTGAGAACAACATTAGTAACTGAACCACGGATCACCTTCAACACACTTAAATCCAAGGTATCCAGTTCAGTCAGATAACAATTATTAATTCTATATTCAGTATCAATAAAACTTCTGTCATAAACTTTGAGCCCTCAGCACTTCCGGCCACGCCTAGCGAGTCACTCTCCGTCACACGTGATGTCACAAGAAATTCTTCTCCACAGCATCAGACAGCAGCTCCTCCTAGTGGCAGGCAAGTCGTAATTCCACCTGCACTCACTCAATCTGATATCTCCCAAAATTATTTTCTTCTCTATGCTCACAGCTGCTCATAAATACCCATCTCCCAAACATCCTTTCATCCCAAATTCCATTCCTATACCCTTCCCTTCAGCTGATAACAGCAATACAGCCCACAGCCCAAAGACATGCAGGTTGGTTAAATTGAACATTCTAAATTGTTCCCCCTGGACTCCTGTGTATAACCGACTTGTGTACAGATTGATTTATGTATGGATTAACTGGTCCTCACCATGAATATAGCCACAGATGCTGGAATGGCATTAAGAAGTAAATAAACGACAAACAATCAGCAATACAATTACATGTTTTCTAATAATTCTCAATAGCTACTTCTAAATTCCAAGTTAGAGAAAGGTTAGAGACAGGTTTGGTTGTATGGGTAGGTTTAAGGGTTGGGTAAGGGGTCAACATTGTACAGGAGTCAATTTGATTACTATAAGGGAACACAATTCAATCCGTTTATATTGTTTTGATAAATGAAGTATTTTCTTGAAAATGTGTTTTCCCCCTCCTGTTGATGTATGATTCAAGGAATATTCTGTTTAATGATACACAATAGTATACTAATATATATGCGTTGAGTAAATAAAAACAAGTTTTTCACCCAAATTACAATGTGTGTTATGTCTTTACCAAGCATTTAGCTAAACTTAACTTAACCATCCTTTACACAAACGTTGTTACAGTAGCTAAAAGTCCAATGCCCATAAAGAAAAAAAGAAAAAAAAATGAGTAAATGTTTTTAAACAACTAGATTGGTTACTGCAAAAACATTAACAAATCATTAATAAATTATTTAAGATGTGCAAATAATAGAAGTCTACACAACAAACAAAGACCAAATATGGGACTTTTACATACTGTAATTGAGTAAATGAATATGCTAACATGAATAGTGTGTGAAGTGCCTAAAATTATTAAGCTATATTTTCACAACATTTGTAAAATGAGCATTAGCAAATATGTGAGCTGAAGTTTAATGATATCATTAGCAATACCATTAGTACTAAACAAACAAACTTGTAATCATTGTATAATTTCTGTTAAAATCATTTAAGCATTGTCAAGTCACCTTTATTTATATAGCGCTTTAAACAAAACAGATTGTGTCAAAGCAACTGAACAACATTAATTAGGAAAACAGTGTGTCAATAAGGCAAAATGACAGTTAAAGGCAGTTCATCAGTGAATTCAGTGATGTCATCATCCAGCTCAGTTCAATTTAAATAGTATCTTTGCAATCATCTGCAATCAAGTCAACGATATCACTGTAAATGAAGTGTCCCCAACTAAGCAAGCCAGAGGCGACAGCGGCAAGGAACCAAAACTCCATCGGTGACAGAATGGAGAAAAAAACCTTGGGAGAAACCAGGCTCAGTCGGGGGCCTCCTCTAGCCAGACGAAACCAGCAGTTCAATTCCAGGCTGCAGCAAAGTCAGATTGTGCAGAGTACTCAACTGGTTCCCTGTGGTCTTGTCCCGGCGGTCGTCTGAGACAAGGTCTTTACAGGGGATCTGTATCTGGGGCTCATCTAGTTGTCCTGGTCTCCGCTGTCTTTCAGGGCTGTAGAGGTCCTGTCTAGGTGCTGATCCACCATCTGGTCTGGATACATACTGGATCCTGGTGACTGTACTGACCATCTGATCTGGATACAGACTGGATCTGGTGGCTACGGTGACCTTGGAATAAGAGAGAATCAGACTTATATTAGCGTAGATGCCATTCTTCTAACGGCAGAATGTAGCAAGTACATTGCGTGTTATGGGAAGTGTTCCCGGATCCGGTTTACTTAATTAATGCAGCCTAAAAATCCTTTAACGTATTTGAATATTAGAAGCGTATTAGTGTGTTATATGTAAACCAGGTTAAAAAGATGGGTCTTTAATCTAGATTTAAACTGCAAGAGTGTGTCTGCCTCATGAACCATGTTAGGTAGGCTATTCCAGAGTGTAGGCGCTAAATAGGAAAAGGATCTGCCGCCCGCAGTGATTTTGATATTCTAGGTATTATCAAATTAACAGAGTTTTGAGAACACAGCGGATGCTGAGGACTATAATGTAACAAGAGCTTGTTCAAATACTGAGGTGCTAAACCATTCAGGGCTATATAAGTAATAAGCAAGATTTTAAAATCTATACGATGTTTAATAGGTAGCCAGTGCAGTGTTGACAGAACCGGGCTAATATTTTCATACTCCCTTTTTCTAGTAAGAACTCTAGCTGCTGCATTTTGAACCAGTTGGGGTTTGTTTATTAAGCCTGCAAAACAACCACCCAATAAAGCATTACAGTGATCTAACCTTAAGGTCATAAACATGGATTAACATTTCTGCATTTGACACTGAGACTATAGGTCGTAATTTAGATATATTTTTGAAATGGAAAAATGCAGTTTTACAAATGCTAGAAACATGGATTTCTAAGGAAAGATTGCTATCAAATAGCACACCTAGGTTCCTAACTGATGACGAAGAATTGACAGCAGCCACCATGTCTGCAGAGTTTTTAGTTCCTATAATTAACACCTCTGTTTTTTTCGGAATTTAGCAGTAAGAAATGACTTGTCATCCAGTTTTTTTTTTATATCGACTATGCATTCCGCTTTTTTTCAAATTGATACGTTTTGCTGGGCTGCAAAGAAATATAGAGCGGAATATCATCAGCATAACAGTGAAAGCTAACACCGTGTTTCCTGATGATATCTCCCAAGGGTAACATGTAAAGCGTGAAGAGTAACGGCCCTAGTACTGAGCCTTGAGGTACTCCATACTGCACTTGTGATCGATATGATACCTCTTCATTCACTGCTACGAATTGATGGCGGTCATATAAGTATGATTTAAATACATGCTAATGCACTTCCATTAATGCCGACAAAGTTTTCTAGTCTATGCAAAAGAATGTTGTGGTCAATAGTATCTAATGCAGTGCTAAAATCCAGTAGCACTAATAGAGAGATATAACCACAATCAGATGATAAGAGCAGGTCATTTGTAACTCTAATTAGAGCAGTCTCAGTACTATGATACAATCTAAATCCTGACTGGAAATCCTCACAGATACCATTTTTCTCTAAGAAGGAATATAATTGTGAGGATACTACCTTTTCTAGTATCTTGGACAGAAAAGGGAGATTCAAGATCGGTCTGTAATTAACTAGTTCATTACAAATAATAATCTGTTAAGCATTTGTTAATGTTTAATAAGTTGATTAGTGAGCACATTATCTCTTATTTCTACATATATGAATATACATTAACTAATGATTTGTTAAACATTATGTAATGTTTGTTAATGATATATTAATGAAAGTTATTATTAAGTTTTACCCAACATCGTTCTTCCACCCCTCCTTCAGCCGTTTTACAGCAATACAGCTCTAGTGCTTCGTAATAATTCTCAATAGTTACTTCTACAGTCCAGAAGCCTCGTCCAGCGCCACTACCTCACAAGGTGCAGTCTGGACTCCTTCAACCTTCAATTCTATTTCCAACTGGTCTATATTATACACTCCTGTATTTTGGAGATTACTATCCACTCCTCAGATACTCTCATCTTCACCCTTTGAAGAAGCAAACTGACCCTTTAGGAACATCGTTTCCTATCTACATCTGTCCATACTCCTACTTTTAGGCACCACTGCATCAGGTAGTTCTGTGGTGGTGTACGATGTCCAGACTCCTTTTGAATCTATTTCCGAATGTGTCCGCTCTTGACACGCAGGCCAATCACTTCCTAAAGATCCTCTTTTCCTTACTGAAACTGGAAACTGGCCACAAGATTTAGCAACATCAGCAACCAGATGTGGAATCTCCGATGAGACTATCGGAACCCTTGGCCACTGGTCATCTCGAGCATACCACACCTACATCCGCAACAGTATTAAGTTCTCTGTCAAGCACAAGCTTACCTCAGCTCTTCCCAACTGAGGGGGGTCCTAATCATCTGGCCTAAATATACAAACAAGATGATACCCCCTTCCTGAGTCGCTCTGGGCCATCAATTCCAGACGTCCAGATCAACCTGACCATCATATCCCCTTTAACTTCTCATCCTCTTCTAAATCATCCCTAACATTCTGGACAATAAACTATTATTTTATGTATTTGGTTGTGGTGTGGTCCTTGCTTGTGAAGCTGTATTTAATTTTAAGGTCAAATTCTTTTTTTTTTTTAGTGTAGCTGATGGACATCAGTGATTCTAGACTAGCAGTGAAATCTTGTTTACCAGTTCTTTTGATCAATGCTACAATTGTATGCAACTAACAAATCTGTATACTGTCGTACCGATTATGCTTTACATTTGTTTTAATCAATCTTGTATGTGCCTTTATTGTATGGAATACATCAGATATGATGGATTGAACAGTATTTATGATTAATATATTAGCTGCATTGTTGTATCATAAATTTCATGTTGTCATTTGGTTGTTAAGGGTATATATTTATGAGAATGTCATACATTATTTCTGGACTTATATGTCTACATTCTGGAAACCTTTTTCTGTTTGTAAAGAGCTTGAGATTTGAGTGTCACTGTATATATAACACTACAAACTGATGGAAGCCATCGCAGCAGCATGCTGCTTTAACATTATTATACTTCTTTCCAGGGGTACTACATAAACATGAGAAGTGCTAGTAAAACAAAGTTTAACATCTTTCAGCAGGATGCAGTTAAGTGCTCATGGGAAAGATTAGTTTTAAGACTTTTTTATATATATATATATATGTCAGTATATATATATATATATGGGGTTGGTAAGATCATGCCACATATATATATATATATATATAGTCAGGGATTTGGCTGTTGGGGATGGGGTTGGTAAGATCATGCCACCAGCAGTGGACAGTGAATGAAAATGTTTGAAATCTGATCTCTCTGACCTTTCTGGATGGAAAGTAGACTGGTAAGATTGAGGTGAAGTAGGAATGTGCGATGGCCATTCTGTATGCAAGCATCATTGTCTTGAACTTGATGTGAGCTGTAACTAGTAGCCAATACAGAGGTGTGACGTGGGCTCAATGAAGACTAGTCATGCTGCTGTGTTCTGTATTAGTTGTAGAAGTTTGAGTGCAACCAAAAAGGTTTATTTCATGATCATTTAATATTTTCCCTCATACAATGTAAGTGTAAGATATCAGAGACTGTGACTTAAAAATTACATACAGGTTTGGAACAACACAAGGGTACATAAATGATGTCCATTTTCAAAAGTTTGGTTGAACTTTGCCTCAATATTTAGTTATTGTTGATTATTTTATATGTAATTCTTATATCTGAGCATGTGAATACATTTCCCATGCTGTAATTTTTGGGGATTGAACTCCGAGGGTGTCTAGGTAAAAACATAAAATAAAACAAATAAATCCCCACTGTAAAACATTAAAGACGTCCAATGTCCATCAGAGAGGATGCTGGCTGAAAAATTCTAAGAGTTAGAATGTTTTTAACTGATATTCTGAACCAGTGGTAAAATAAAGCATAGACGATAGGATTTAGACCTGAGTTTATATAGATGGTCCATGTTAGAAATGTCAGTGTAGTGGAGGAAACGGTTTTTGTTTGAGAACAGATGAAGAATGGAATCCAGCAAAGCAGATAAGCTGTCACAATGATTCCTAATGTCAGAGCAGCTTTGCTCTCAGTTTTCCTCCTCACTGAAATGTCCATTACACATTTTACACCATTCATTTGAGAGTTAATAACTCTGACTTGCCTCTGCACAACATAAAATATCCTCAAATATGCAGTGATGATCACAGTACAAGGAAATATAAAAGAAACTATTAAATCAATGAATCTCCAAGCAGATGTCATCAAAACAATGCACTGGCCGTAACACAGTATTTTGTCTGACATATTAAAATATCTGTTACTTATTACAAACCAAATAGTGTACACTGAGCAGCAAAACCAGCAGAGACAGATGCTTATTAAAGTTTTAGTTGTAGTCATTTTCTGTGGGTACTGTAAAGGATGACAAACAGCCATATAACGATCCACAGCAATTAATACCAAATTACTAAGTGATGTAATAAGGAGCAACCTAGCTATGATCACAAACAGTCCACAGTAAGTGTCTCCGAAGTACCAACATGTCTCAATTTGCTTGATTCCCTTTATGGGTATCAAAAAAATTCCAACAAGCATGTCGTCCACAGCCAGAGGGAGAATGATCAGGTTGGTTGGAGTGTGAAGCTTCTTGAAGTGAGAGATAGAGATGATCACCAGCAGGTTCAGAAACACAGTCCAGGCTGACAGCAATAATACAAACATATAGGTGATATTATGTTCAAAACTGGAGCGTTTTCCCTTGATACATGATGAGTTGATGGCAGGAAAGCACTCATTAGCCATGAGTAAGTCTCCTCCTGTTAGGAGTTTGTTCTGCTCTCCTTTACTGTGCTTTCTTTTATACAGTGTCTGGATCAGATTGACCAGCCCATCTACCACCCACTCTGATGCTGAATAATTATATAATAATATTCTTTCCCCAACTTTTGATATGATGGATACACAGTCTAAGATTTATTTCTTTTTAAAATATAATATAGTAAATCAGAATTAAATTTATTCTTGTAAGCATCAAATAAATTATTTATAATAATTAGTAACATGTCTGTCACAAATCCTACTAACTTCTGTTCACTCACCACCAGAGGTCACCCACTCACTACATGGACTCTCACACTACACAGACTGTTCCACTATACCCTGGACTACATTTCCCATCATCCATTGCACTGATTGCACACAACTGTAACCAATCACATGCTCACCTGAAAGCTATTACACACACTATATAACACCCACCCAGATTCTGCTGAAGTTGTCAAGTATTGTTCTGCATGTTTCACTCTCCTAGTGTTAGCCACGTTACCGAGCCATTTTGTGGTTTCTGATTATTGCCTGTTTATCTTGGACTAACCCTTTGCTTTTCTGTTTCGGACTGTGTTTGCCATAGTGTGTTTGGCCATAGTACACTATTCTGATCTACCGGACTGTCTTTATAGATAGAGTTTTTTTTTTTTTTTTTGTGATGGCCTTAATCAACCTCTAAGATCTGAGCTTAGACGTGAGGGTCCGCATTTGACATTGAGTTGTTTTTTGGACTTTGCTTTGTTGACTGTTGGCTCTTATTTACCGTGGGTGTCGTGGAGGAATGCAACCCTGCACTCACTCGTGTAATGGTGGTCACACTAGAGCAAGTTCACAAAATGTCGGACACAACAGCGCTCCGGTATGTCACAGCTGCCAATAATGAGTCAAGTTAAGTCTCAGCTGTACTTCATGAGTCAAGTCACAGTAGATTGTGATGAATCAAGTCAAGTCACAGTTGATCTTCCAGAGTCAAGTCAAATCACTGTTGATCTCCCAAAGTCTAATCAAGTCAGTTGCTCTTCCTGAGTCAACTCACATCTCAGCAGTTCGTCCAGAGTCACGTCACATCACAGCTGATCATCCAGAATCATGTCACATCACAGCTGATCATCCAGAGTCACGTCACATCACAGCTGATCATCCAGAGTCTTGTCAGGTCCTTTTTGTTGCACCCAGATCTTCAAGGTCAGCCTTTCGGTATCCCAGTCAGGTGTCTAGTGTGAGGGATGCACAGCTGGTGTCTTCACGCACAGCTGGTATCCCCAAACCCACTCACTATATCCCTTCTGTTCCTGAACTAATTCCCTTGTTTGAAGCGCTTTTCATGAGGGGAATCGCTTTATGTTGCATTTGGGCTGCGTACACCACCACAGAACTGCCTGATGCAATGGTGCCTACTATGATG
Source organism: Cyprinus carpio (assembly GCF_018340385.1). Taxonomy (NCBI): domain Eukaryota; kingdom Metazoa; phylum Chordata; class Actinopteri; order Cypriniformes; family Cyprinidae; genus Cyprinus; species Cyprinus carpio. The sequence continues at coordinate 18,985,669 of NC_056606.1, read as the reverse complement.
TTTCCAGTGGTTGCAGAACCTCCCAAGAAAGTAGAGTTCGCTGCTGTTTCCCCAGAGGTGATGGCACCTGCTGCAGCTTCTCCAGAGGTGGAGTTGTGTGCTGCAGAATCTCCCGAGGCGGCGGCGCTCGCTTCAGCTCCTTGTATGGTGGAAGCACCCAGCATGTCATGTTGTGGTCGAAGGAATCATTGGTGAACGCTGTACCTGTCAGGTTAAAGAGAATGTTAATGAATTTTCCCTGTTTCCTGAGGGTACTGCTGTAGAACCTCCAGAGTTGTCAGTAGTATCCACCTGTGAACTTCCTGCCTGTCCTGTCACGGCTATGGAGCCCGTTAGTGAACTCTTGCTTTGCTCTGAACCGGCCGATGAGGACATCTCTGAACTCTCACCCTGTTCTGAATCAACGTTGGAGTCTGATCATGAACTGTCAGTCTGTCCAGGATCAACTTATGAATCAGGTTTTGAATTCTGTCTGTCCCATTTCCCCTAATAAGGCTATTGTTGAACCGTCTGTCCAGTTCCCAAGAAGAAACCTGTTATCTGCTCCATTAGTCCAGTTGTGAGCCCAGAAACTGTAAATGCACTACATGTTTATCCTGTTAACTTGGTCACTACCATAGAAACCATTCATGAACTGTCTGCTTGCTCTATTTCTCCAAATGTCTGAACTGTCTGTAATGCCATTCCTAGCTAGCGAGTCTGTTCATGAACTGTTTACCTGTCCAGTTCCAATCAGCTAGCTACACCACACCGACTGTTCTACTATACTCTGGTCTACATTTCCCATCATCCATTGCACTGATTGCACAAAACTGTAACCAATCACATGCTAGCCTGAAAACTGTTACACACACACACACACTATAACGCCCACCCAGATTCTGCTCAAGTCACTGACTATTGTTCTGCATGTTTCACTCTCCTAGTGTTAGCTGCTTTACCGAGCCATTCCGTGTTTTCTGATTATTGCCTGTTTATCTTGGATTAACCCTTTTGCCTTTCTGTTTCGGACTGTTTGCACCTCGCCTGGACTATTGCTCTGTTATTGGATTTCCCCTCGTGTCTAGCCCTTTGGATATTGTTTGCCGATCATTGACCCACCCTTGCCCTAGTAATACTGTCTTGCCTGTTATGTACCTGTTTGACCCATGCCTCTTATGACAACGTCTGTTTAAATAAAAGCTTGCAAATGGATCCGCACGTCAGTCGTCTTGTCAGCCCTGTTACAACGTCACAGTTGCATGTGTGTTTTGTTAATAGCACTGCTTACACACGCCTCTTCTCTTCCCTGCTCAACAGGAAAAAGTAGTTAAGTGTAGCACATTCTCATTTATAAGTTATATATCACTTAAAAAATGATGACACAATTTAAGGTAGTTAATAAGACTGGTGTCGTCTGGAATTCACACAAATAGTGCTACTCATGTGTAGATCAAAGAAGACCCAATTTATATCAAGCACTGCGTTAGTTTAGGCAAGCCACGTCAGTACATCCATGACTTGACAAGTACCATTGCTACAGTGATCTTCTAAATTCACTTTCATTTATTTATCATTCTGCCACTTTTTTTTTTGTTAACTCTAGCTGCATTTAAACTCTGGCCTCAGCTTTATCTTATATGATTAACGTCAGAGATTCTTGGCTACTCAGGGCTCAAGACTGCGAATAAAACTGTCACATTTGGAACCAAGCATATTAATTTGCGAGCAAAGTTTTTGCTGAGATTGCCACTGGCGACTATATAAGTTTATGATGTAAAAATTTGCATGTAATGCTATTTTTCCTGATTGTTTTATGATTACATCTTTTATGTTGATGATGTGCATTAAATATTTAGAGGAAAAAGAGTCCTCCTCTCTGCTAAACACCAGCATTGATGGCACACCTGCTAAAAGCAGGACCAGTTGCTGCATGAGAGAGATTGAAAATTGTGGCAACGTGACAACTAAAAGTGCAGAAAAGCAGAGTCTATTTCATGCACAACTTGAACAAACTACAACAGGTAAAGCTGTCAGCTTTGTGGATATTGGCAATATTGCTAACAATTTTTGTATATAATCATTATGGCTCTTTGTCAAAATCTTTAGTCTATATGTTCTGTTAATGTGTGAGCTTCATATTATTTGTAGCACACTTTCCGTCCAGTAATTACAATAAGCGTTGTGCTCTGTTACCTTTTAATAAACAAAGTATCAACTTTAAAATGTTGCTGAATTCATTACAATGTTCAAACAGTAAACTGTTTTGGTGCTCTTTAATGTAGCATGAACAATCGCTTTAGCACCTCAGTTCAAGTGGCACGTGAACCCATCATATCTTCTCTCCACCAGAAATTACCCCAGAATTATCACAGAATAAAATAAAAATTAAATTAAAGGCCCGTTAAATTACACAGCTCTGTACATAAACTCTGTCCTTCAGTGACTCTGCTTTTTATCCACAGTTCTCACGACTAATGGTCATTCATCACTTTTAGAGTTAACTTATTTTAATTCACTACAAGACTGCTTCAGTTTTACCTTTTTTTCTTTGATTCATTTTTTAAAATATATTGAATCCCTAAAATGTTTGTCATATATGCCAACTAAAGTTTATTTATTCTTTCAAGGTTGGTACTAATATGGTGCACTACCTCAACAATGAGACAAGCCAGGATCCACATGTCTTGGTGCTTGGAGACAAAGAAAATTCCTCCCAAGTTTTCATCATTTTCATCGGAGAGGCAGTTGAAAAGGAGTAACAGCATACGCTGTTTGCGTTGAGTGGATACTGTCCAAAATGGCACTAGGGTGACACAGAGGAGACAAATTGTTGAATAAACTCATTATTTTTTTTCTTTTGCCCACAAAAAGTATTCTCGTATAATATTACGGTTGAACCCCTGATGTCACATGGATTATTTTACCAATCTCCTTGCTAAGTTTCTGGACGTTGATGGTGTAAGGACCCTTAATATAAATCAAATCAACACAGATCTATCATAAATCATCAAAAATATACAAAACTGTGTTCCAAAGATAAATGGATGTCTTACGGAATTTTAACTACATGATGAACAATAACTAAAAACAGAACAAAAATTATCTTTATAACTATAACTTAAATGTGTTTATAACACAATGCATATGGTGACCACTGTAGCATTTTTTATTAAGGATATGTTTATTTCTTGAATTATAAAGGTATGTCCTTGGTGTACACACTTTGTGTAGTTTTTGGTATACTGGTATGTGCACATTTGTGGTTTGAATTTGTATACCGTATGTGCACAGATGTTTAGGTTGTATATTTCTGTACTATATGTGCACATCTGTATTTTAAAAGCTTACTATATGTGCATCTGTGTAGGTTATGAATTTGTAAACTGTATGTGCACAAATGTTTAGGTTGTATATTTCTGTACTGTATGTGCACATCTGTTTTAAATGTGTATTATGTGCATCTGTGTAGGTTTTGAATTGGTAAACCATATGTGCACATTTGTTTTGAATATTTGTACTGTATTTGGATATTTGTGTTTTGAATTTAACATGTATTTGAATTTATGTATATTGTTTGTGTATATTTGTTTTGAATTTAATGTGTATTTTGAATATTTGTACTTCAACATTTATTTGCCATGTGTTCTGCATGTTCACTCGTGTATTTTGAATTCAATATAATTGTGCACATTTATATTAAATACTAGGCTCATCAATATTGAGTAAATTTGTCATTTAAAACTTAAAACCTGTTTTTAAAACAGATTTATTGTTTTTCTACTTAAACAATCTGTATTTAAAAACTGTGTATTTTATTCATTAAAATAATATAACAAACAAAAGTAAATATACAACCCAACTTATTTGTAAACTAACTTCATTGGGTTAAAAATAACCCACAGTTGGGAAGGTGCTATACCAACCCATAGTTGGGTTACTTGTTGGGTTATTTTTAACCCAACTTTTTTTAGTGTGTATGGCTCTTTGTCAAGATCTTTAGTCTATATGTTGTTAATGTGTGAGCTTCATATTATTTGTAGCACACTTTCCGTCCAGTAATCACAATAAGCTTTGTGTTCTGTTACCTTTTAATAAACAAAGTATCAACTTTAAAATGTTGCTGAATTCATTACAATGTTCAAACAATAAACTGTTTTGATGCTCTTTAATGTAGCATTAACAATCGCTTTAGCACCTCAGTTCAAGTGGCACGTGAACCCATCATATCTTCTCTCCACCGGGAATTACCCCAGAATTATCACAGAATAAAATAAAAATGTAAGCAGTGTTTCATGTGCAGGGGAGTGCCAGAGAATTTTGAACTCAGGTGCTGAGGGGGTGCTAGATCATTGACAGGGGGAGCTGGGCAATTCAGCGCTCCAGACGCATTCTTCCCACTGGTCGCTCTTTTGCGACTTCCTCAGTTGGTTGCAGGAGCACTTTTTTTTTTCCTTTTTTTTTCTGCTATAACATGGGATTAATCAATGCATGCTGATGAACTTTTATCATAGTTTATAGTTAGGCCTATATGGAAACAAAAGTGGTTAACATTCAACCCGTTCTTTTTCATCATTAGTATTATTTGTGATTTGAATTTTGTGTCCGGGAGTCCCGCTCTGTTATAAGCCCGGCTTCGGATGCTTTCACTTTCGATTTCGCGATCTTGTCGCTTTTTGCAATAAAAGATAATTGTCTGTTTTGCTATTCACCTTTCACTTTTTAAGACTAAAACTAAACGATGGATTCCTTGTTATTTTTCATTAAAAAGCACAACAACATTAAAACAAGATACAATGACAAACTAGCTTAAAATGTTTATTAACAAAAACGAATAAGGTGAGGCATGGCATAGCCTTCACCACATGCTGTATTATATAATGTCTAATAAATTACAGAACATTTAGCAAATGAGGAATGAGGAATCAAATAAAAAAATAAAAAAATAAAAGAGAGCCTCCATAGCATAATGTGAGGTAAACAGTAAAGATAAGTTTTCAAAATGAAAACAAAAAGAAAAGTAAAACTAAACTTTCGGTGACAGTGCTTGCATGTTTTTCCCCCCACACAAGAATACCAACATGTTCACCTTCTCTGGTTTAAGAAGATGTCTTTTACTTTACTTTAGCATAAAAACCATCCATCGTTTCCTCAATATTTGCGTCATTTTTGCTGCCCGCAGCTTCGCGCTCGTGCTGACGCGGTGAGCATAAACCATGCTCTACACTCCAAGCGCTGCACACTTCAACCGAGTTGCCGTTTGATATTTCTCATATTCAACAGAAATAGCAGCGCTTATAAGTTGATCAACGCTGTGGTTGCGCCAGTGCGACTGCTCACAAAATTTAGTCACATAGGCAGGAGAAATGGTCGCAGTCTGGAGTCCTGCAATTAAATATAACCCAAACATGCTATTATTATTTTTTTTATATCAATAATAAACTAAATATAAATAAAACTCGGCCACTCGGTTTTGTTATTTGTTCTTAATTTTTTAGTCCGTATATGAAAAGGTGCATTTATTTTTATTAAAGGTATGTCTGTGTGGAGATGGCGAGTCAGCATTCGGCAACTGCATCTTTGCACCCGACACTGACTCAGAAGGCACTAGTTTATTAATAAATAATTAAAATCTCTTCTTTCCCCCCGAAACATTCATAATCACTTTGCCGATGCTTTGATTGCTTTATGCGCGAGACTAATACCCCAGAATACAATAGCCTAAAATACGTCGGCCTATAGGCCTATATTAAAGGATGGTTAATATATTAATCAATTTAATATAACATGCGACAAGTTGACTAGAAAAATCTTTATTCGGGGGCAGGCCTACTTAACACAGGGAAGCGCTCCATTTTTAAATAAAATGCAATAATGACATTACAAAAATGCGACAGTTGCAAATCTTACGTATAAACAGCCATTATTATATTATTATCATCTTACTGCATGTATATAATTGGTTCCAGGAAAAAATCTGTGAGGGGGTGCTATGGGGGTGCTTTTGTTTTTCTTGGGGGCGCTAAAGCACCTGCTAGCCCCTCCCTAGCACTGCCCATGTTCATGTACTACTTTTCAGCAGCGGCGATGACAGTGTAACACAAAATAATTGCAAGAAAACCCATCTTTCAGTGAACCGTACATGATGGTTGCATGCGCATGCAGCATGCCTAGTGTAGTTGGCTTCATAAAACAAGTGACACAAAGAATGCCAGTTCTTTGTGACTCACAAACACAAAGCTTACACATATAAAAAAACGAATTGTTAACAAATTTTTTCAAAATTTGTTCAAAAATCTGAAAATTACTGCTTCTCAGCTAACTGAGATATCCTCTGAGATATCTAATCCTGTCCGTATATGTCTGAGATTCATCAACACCAATCAGAATCTCTGCATCCTAACAATGGAGAGAGAGAGAGAGCTAGATTAATCATCTGCATGGTTTTACAGTATAATTACAGTACACAGTACCAGTACATTAGATGACAGAATTTTCATTATTCTATGTGTACAGTAAACTGTTGCACATTTTGTACACCCTCAAATGTGTAAGTTTTATTTGTTACCATTTTTTATATACTGCATTTTTGCAGAACTGAGAAATGACTGCCTTGTCTTGTGTCGGGAGACCGAGAAACTACAATACTGTATACTGTAATGAAATTTAGCCAAATTTGAATTTATTGAAAGTATAGCCCCTTTACTCAACCCCGGACTACATTTCCCCAGTCTAGGAATCAATACAGACTCCACCCGTTTCCAGTCAGGAGGACTATTTAAGCTGCACTTTTTCACCCACACATTGCTGAGGATTATTTGCCTGTAACTGCAATTCAAATATCATTCATAGTTTCCGAGTTGTTTTCTGTGTTGTCCTTGTTTTCTAGTTTTTGCCATGCCTGTGTTTTGACCCTGGACTCTTCCATTGTTTTCATGGTTTTGTAATTGTTTGCTGCCTGCCCTGACCTTTGCTTGTCATTGGATTATTCTTTTGCCTTTGCCTTGGATGTTGCTGTCTGCTGGCATTTTGACTCTGCCTGTTTGACTACACTCTTTATAATAAAGCCTGCATTTATATCCTCAGCTTTATTGTCACGCTTCACTGTTACACATATAAGTTCATATACAATTTTTATTTGAACTTTTCAAGTGCTTTTCATCTACTGCAAGATTTCTTACAGTAATAAAATGAAAATCCGAAAATTTATAACCTGATGAAGTTTTTTATATTGTTTATTGACTTGGTGCGATGATGGATATGGATATTGTTGTTTTTTAATTTTTCATTTTAAACAGCATTGATGATTATTTCATGGTGATGCAATAATTGTGAACACAATTTTATGTCAGGCCATAAATCCTCAAAAACTATGCATGGGTGCTTGCTTTGGTGTTGCCATCCCTCATATACCCCATGCCATGCCTTTGCCACCCTAAAAATATATTTTTAGATCCGACCCTGCTCTGTACCACCTCTATAATACAAAACAAACATGAATGGACATCAAGAGGTAGGCTATTTTATAAGATAGCCTGTAATTGTTCTTTCAGTGTTTCAAACTTTGGAAAACGTGTAAAGTTTGTAAACAATGCAACGTAGCAATACATTTACCTCAGAATAACCATCCGGCATCCAAAAGCTCATCAGTCAGCTAGAAAAATATCTATAAAGCATTTTTACTAAATTCATTAACTATATTGCATATTTATATGTTTACTTAACCTATTGTAGAAACCATGCAAGGAGCTAAAGATATAAATTAACACATCCTATAAAATTGCATGTTACTTATGAAGAAAAACAGACGTGTTTAAGACACATGACAATATTTATAGGGTGAAGTAAAGAGGAGACCAAACTACATTAGTGGCCAAGTGAAGCTGACATTGTTATGGATATGATATTCACACAGATTCATTGTAATAAACAGATCTTTGTGATGGTACAGTAAAAACTACAAGATGGAATAAAATGCTGATAAAGACAAGAATAAAACAATACAAAAAAAAATTAAATCAAGAGGTGGAAAGTAACGAATTACATTTACTCGCGTTACTGTAATTGAGTAGCTTTTTTGTGTACTTCTACTTTTTAAAGTAATTTTTAAAATCTGTAATTTTACTTTTACTTAAGTATATTTTGTTTTGAAGTATTGTACTTCGCTACATTTTAAAACACATTAATTACTGAGTAAAAAATAAATAAATTCGCTCCCTGGAAACTACGTCAGTATATAATGGGCAGGAAAGCAAACTGGCGCTAAAATCACAAGAATGCAGACAGACAAAACAGGCGTTAGTGGTGCAGACACTGCTGAAACGAAACGCCGTCATATTCTGAAGTTGAACACGAAGGAAATGAAGTGAACCCCTGGCCATATTTATGCTTTATTATGCAGTATAAGCTGTGCTTGCCTAGGGAGACCAAACTAGCAGCTTCTAAAATCTCGACAAGACATCAACCCTTCGCAAGCATGTAGAGGTAAGCTAAATAATTGCATCGCTGCATTGGTGGTTAAAATTAAGCTTTGACATTTTAGCAAGAGGTTTTGCACAAAATTAGCCAAAAAGACAGTGGTGCGGAGTGTGCGATATATATCATCTGCGATAATATCATAATTGTTTTAATGATGTGGGCGAGCATAGTGCGTTCTTTCACTGTGTGATTCAGTCTTGTAAAATGCATTTAGAATGATCACAAAATTGAAGATATAGGGGCAGAAAATTTACATATATATCATTTCATATAGTAAATCAAAATCACACAAAGAATGCCGCCTTTTCCTCCAAAAATCATCATGATTACATACATTTTTTTTTTTTTTTTTTACAACAGGTCAGTAAACAAGTTAATTAAGAGACTCGCGCTTTAGACACCACATTGCCTGTTTTTGCTCTATTTCTTCAACAAAAAATAATTCCAAACAGCCACCAAAGCACAGTTTTGCATCTCTGAGCAACATGATAGTGTTGTGTTCCTGAATGAATCAACCGTTTAAATGATTCGGTTCAATCGCAATGACTCACTTATTAACAGTGACTTGCTGACCACATACTGGCCATTTTAATTTCACATTTAAAGTATCTTTTGATTTTTTTAAATAATTAATTTCTTATAATTTCAAATTAGTATTCAAACATTTTATGTCTTGTATATCAAAACATTATTCATGCATTTGTAACTGCAGGTTAAATGCATTCTTGTCCTGCACTAAACAGTGTGTAAATACATCTAAATTGCACTTCTGATGAAGCTTCTGCATTTCCTCTGCATTGAAAAGATGAGTTTGTTGATACTGATTTGCCTGGTAACAGCCCAAATGTCTTATTATTCTTAATAACTTATTCCTTTAATTAAAAACAACAAGTTTGAGATTAATAGGCCTATCCCAGGGGTGTCAAACTCAGTTCCTGGAGGGCCGTAGCCCTGCAGAGTTTAGTTCTAACCCTGCTCCAGCACACATATCATGTAGTTTTCAAGTAAGCCTAAATGATTAAACTAGCTGGATCAGGTGTGTTTAATTAGGGTTATATCTAAACTGTGCAGGACTGTGGCCCTCCAGGAACTGAGTTCGACACCCTTGGTCCCATTTTTACCTCCCTCCCACTGTTAAAATGTAACTAAGTAATTTTTACTCTGAGTAAATTTTAAATCAGCTACTTTTTACATTTACTTGAGTAGATTTTTAGACTGGTACTTTTACTTGTACTTAAGTAAAATTTCATTCATGTAATGGTACTTTTCCTTGAGTAGAATATTTTTGTACTCTTTCCACCTCTGCTTAATTCCAAGGACATCTACAAGATGGAATAAAATGCTGATAAAGACAAAAAAAAAAAAAAAAAAATGAGACATAAACAAATGACAGTATGACTGAAATGTTAAAGTGTAAAAAAAAAAAAAAAAAAAAAAAAGAGGAATATAGCATGTTTAATCTGTGGCACCTAAAAAATGAATTCGGTGCCTATTTTTGTTTCTTATAGGAGCCAGTGGCTGCTTAAGTTATTTTAGTATTATTTATTTAATTTTTTTCTGGAGCCCTGCTACTAGTGTAATCTTGTTTACCTGAGCTATTTGTCAATTATATTAAGAAGCGTAAAAATTATGGGTATTTTTGTCAGTTACGGCCAGGGGCGCGTTATCCTAAAGGGCAAGATGGGCTGCAGCCCAGGGCCCCAAACACTAGGGGGCATCTGAGACAATTCTCTTTTGCATATTAAATAGGGTTGCCAACCGTTCTGTATAATACAGAATAGTCCTGTATTTAAGGCATCAGAGAAGCGTTTCCATATGAAAGCTATAATAAAAAAAGAATAACCTTTAACAAAACACATATTTAAAATCAAACCCAACAACATCAAAAATAATAAAAAAACAATCATTTTTACAAATCATTGTTTGAATTGCAAACGTAGCCACTGCAGGAAGGCTTTAAGACCAAGCGGAATCCTCTGCCCTCAATTCTACAAATCAGTTTGGTCATTGGGACTCGTGTTTTGATTTCTGCAGATCAGTTTGGTTGAATGCAGAGACGTGATTATTGATCGTAAGCACAACATCCAGTATGAAAACATACAATCTACCTGAGGGAAGGCGTCTTTCACTATTGTAAGGTAATGTTGTTAAATACAGAAACAAAATTATACATATACATTTAACTTCTACCGAATTATTATAAAACTTGGACCTCATTATTGAAAAACAAATTCAAGCACCAAAAGCAGCCTACACTCTATACAGTATGTTTTCTTTCATTGAATTTTTTTTTTCATTTTCATGCATTCATAGGCTACATGGTTGCAATAAATTTTTTGTTATTTAAATGCCATTGTTTAAAAATTCTTTATTAACTGATGTTTCATAGACATTCAATTGTGCTTTCAAATGTTATGCCATATTGTATGTATGTAATTTCACAATACCCACCTCCTAAATTATTACACCTATGTGTCCAATTCCATAGTGACATTTTTTATATGAGAGATGAGGATTAGCCTTAGTCTTAGCCCAGGGCCCCGCAAAGTCTTAACGCCGCACTGGTTATGGCATGTTAGCCCTAGCATTCTGTCCGCTTCCAACCAGACACAGAATGAATTCTAACATTTATTTGAATTTATTATCAAGATTGAGAGAGAGAGAGAGAGAGAGAGAGAGAGAGAGAGAGAGATGACAGCTGTGTGAGTTACCCGTCTGTGCATCTCTCTCTACAAAAAATTAAGCGGTGTTTAGTCAGTTATTCAGACAGACCTTGGTATAATCATGATTAATTGCTTCCAAAATAAAAGTATGTGTTTCCATTATAAATGAGTTAGACATGTGCCGGTATTCTGTAATGCGATATATATTACAATAATGAATATGCACGATATTGTTATCTGGGCACTTCAAAATACCATGAATAATTATTTATTACAAATTATTCCGAATTTTGAATGCATTTTAACCCCTTAACTCACTCACATTTTTGAATATAGACTTGAAAGTGCACTTTCCAAACTAAAATTTTTATAATTCATGAACAAAAACATTTTATAACATGATATTGATGTACCATTTTCGTGGTAATGCAATGTCTGATTTTAAAATGGGTTTTAAAGGATGAATTTTGAGATTTTAAGTTTTCATTCGATATATCATTTCTAAAGTGTGACAGAGAAAAAGGCAACGAAGAAGATTTTTTTCCTACATAATTTTTTAACAAAAAAACATTGGTAAAATATCTATTTAGGAGTCTTAGACCTTTCCAACGATATATAGTTTGTCATGATTAGATAAGGATTTAGTGAAGTAAACGTAGGCGTCCCGAATACGGAACGGGGTGACAATTAACAGGTTAAGAATACTTGCACATTTTATTTTCTATTCTATATTTAATTCTGCAGTATATATTTTTTAAAAATATTTTTTTTCTTACATTTTTATTGTTTACATTTATTTAATTCTTTCATACCTGTATTTATGCATATTTTCCTCTGTGTTAATGGTTAGTTTGACTCCTAACCCTAAGGTTGTGGAATTCTGAGTATGGGTCACCATACTTGGCTGTATGTCACGTCACTTTCACTTTCTATATAATCATGTATGTGATGAATAAAAATCTTGAATCTTGTTTACCAGTTCTATTGATCAATATTACAATTGTATGCAACTAACAAATCTGTATACTGCCGTACCTGTTATGCTTTACATTTGTTTTAATCAATCTTGTATGTGTCTTTATTGTATGGAATACATCAGATACGATGGATCGAACAGTATTTATGTTTAATATTTTAACTGCAATGTCATCATCAATTTCATATTGTCATTTGGTTGTTAAGGGTATACACTCACCTAAAGGATTATTAGGAACACCATACTAATACTGTGTTTGACCCCCTTTCGCCTTCAGAACTGCCTTAATTCTACGTGGCATTGATTCAACAAGGTGTTGAAAGCATTCTTTAGAAATGTTGGCCCATATTGATAGGATAGCATCTTGCAGTTGATGGAGATTTGTGGGATGCACATCAAGGGCAAAAAGCTCCCGTTCCACCACATCCCAAAGATGCTCTATTGGGTTGAGATCTGGTGACTGTGGGGGCCATTTTAGTACAGTGAACTCATTGTCATGTTCAAGAAACCAATTTGAAATGATTCGAGCTTTGTGACATGGTGCATTATCCTGCTGGAAGTAGCCATCAGAGGATGGGTACATGGTGGTAATAAAGGGATGGACATGGTAAGAAACAATGCTCAGGTAGGCCGTGGCATTTAAACGATGCCCAATTGGCACTAAGGGGCCTAAAGTGTGCCAAGAAAACATCCCCCACACCATTACACCACCACCAGCAGCCTGCACAACGGTAACAAGGCATGATGGATCCATGTTCTCATTCTGTTTACGCCAAATTCTGACTCTACCATCTAAATGTCTCAACAGAGTCCCTTGTAGCCCATCCACTTCAAGGTTGTGCGTTTTGTGGCTTAACAAATGCTTTGCTGCATACCTCGGTTGTAACGAGTGGTTATTTCAGTCAAAGTTGTTCTTCTATCAGCTTGAATCAGTCGGCCCATTCTCCTCTGACCTCTAGCATCAACAAGGCATTTTCGCCCACAGGACTGCCGCATACTGGATGTTTTTCCCTTTTCACACCATTCTTTGTAAAGCCTAGAAATGGTTGACCGGCCTGTCTGGCACCAACAACCATGCCACCAAAATTGCTTAAATCACCTTTCTTTCCCATTCTGACATTTAGTTTGGAGTTCAGGTGATTTTCTTGACCAGGACCACACCCCTAAATGCATTGAAGCAACTGCCATGTGATTGGTTGATTAGATAATTGCATTAATGAGACATTGAACAGGTGTTCCTAATAATCCTTTAGGTGAGTGTATATTGATGAGAATGTTATATTTTATTTCTGGAATTTATGTCTACATTCTGGAAATCTTTTTCTGTTTGTAAAGAGCGTGAGATTTGAGTGTCACTGTATATATACACTGTACAAACTGATAGAAGCCATCGCAGCAGCATGCTTCTTTAACTTCTTTCCAGGGGTACTACATAAATGTAAGAAGTGCTAGTAATACAAAGTTTGACAACTTTCAGCAGGATGCAGTTAAGTCCTCATGGGAAAGATTAGTTTTAAGCTTTTTTTGAGTATAGTCAGGGATTTGGCTGTTGGGGATGGGGTGGGGAAGATCATGCCACCAGCACTGGACAGTGAACGAAAATGTTTTAAATCTGATCTCTCTGATCTTTCTGGATGGAAAGTAGATGGATAAGATTGAGGTGAAGTAGGAAGGTGCGGAGATGATGGCCATTCTGTATTCAAGCATTATTGTCTTGAACTTGATGTGAGCTGTAACTGGTAGCCATTACAGAGGTGTGACGTGGGCTCAATGAAGACTAGTCATGCTGCTGTGTTCTGTATTAGTTGTAGAAGTTTGAGTGCACATGATTTTGAGAGTTTGAGAAAAAAAAACCCAAAAGGTTTATTTCATGATCATTTAATTTTTTCCCCAATACAATGTAAGTGTAAGGTGACAGAGACTGTGACTTAAAAATTACATACAGGTTTGGAACAACACAAGGGTAAGTAAATGATGTCCATTTTCAAAAGTTTGGCTGAACTTCGCCTCAATATTTAGTTATTGTTGATTATTTTATTTTATTCTTATATCTGAGTATGTGAATACATTTCCCATGCTGTAATTTTTGGAGATTGATCTCAGGGGGTGTCTAGGTAAAAACATAAAATAAAACAAATAAATCCCCACTGTAAGTCATTAAAGACGATCAGTAAAAATGTCCATCAGAGAGGATGCTGGCTGAAAAATTCTAAGAGTTAGAATATTTTTAACTGATATTTTGAACCAGTGGTAAAATAAAGCATAGACGATAGGATTCAGACCTGAGTTTATATAGATGGTCCATGTTAGAAATGTCAGTGTAGTGGAGGAGACTGTTTTTGTTTGAGAACAGATGAAGAAGGGAATCCAGCAAAGCAGATAAGCTGTCACAATGATTCCTAATGTCAGAGCAGCTTTGCTCTCAGTTTTCCTCCTCATTGAAATGTCCATTACACATTTTACACCATTCATTTGAGAGTTAATAACTCTGACTTGCCTTTGCACAACATAAAATATCCTCAAATATGCAGTGATGATCACAGTACAAGGAAATAAAAAAGACACTATTAAATCAACGAATCTCCAAGCAGGTGTCATCAAAACAATACACTGGCCATAACACAGTATTTTGTCTGACATATTAAAATATCTGTTACTTATTACAAACCAAATAATGTACACTGAACAGCAAAACCAGCAGAGACAGATGCTTATTAAAGTTTTAGTTGTAGTCATTTTCTGTGGGTACAGTAAAGGATGACAAACAGCCATATAACGATCCACAGCAATTAATACCAAATTACTAAGGGATGTAATATGGAGCAACCTAACGATGATCACAAACAGTCCGCAGTAAGTGTCTCCGAAATACCAACATGTCTCAATTTGCTTGATTCCCTCTATGGGTATCAAAAAAATTCCAACAAGCATGTCGTCCACAGCCAAAGAGAGAATGATTAGGTTGGTTGGAGTGTGAAGCTTCTTGAAGTGAGAGATAGAGATGATCACCAGCAGGTTCAGAAACACAGTCCAGGCTGACAGCAATAATACAAACATATAGGTGATATTACGTTCAAAACTTGAGCGTTTTCCCTTGATGCATGATGAGTTGATGGCAGGAAAGCAGTATTGAGTCTCATGATTCTCTGTCTCATTAGCCATGAGTGAGTCTCCTCCTGTTAGGAGTTTGTTCTGCTCTCCTTTACTGTGCTTTCATTTATGCAGTGTCTGGATCAGATTGACCAACCCATCTACCGCCCACTCTGATGCTGAATAATTAGATAATATTATTCTTTTACCCAACTTTTGATATGATGGATAAACAGTCTAAGATTTATTCCTTTTTAAAATATAATATAGTAAATCAGAATTAAATTTATTCTTGTAAGCATCAAATAAATTATTTATAATTAGTAACATGTCCATCACAAATCCTACTAACTTCTGTTCACTCACCACCAGAGGTCACCCACTCACTACATGGACTCTCACACTACACAGACTGTTCCACTATACCCTGGACTACATTTCCCATCATCTACTGCACTGTTTGAACACAACTGTAACCAATCACGTGCTCACCTGAAAACTATTACACACACTATATAACACCCACCCAGATTCTGCTGAAGTCGCCGAGTATTGTTCTGCATGTTTCGCTCTCCTAGTGTTAGCTGCTTTACTGAGCCATTCCGTGTTTTCTGATTATTGCCTGTTTATCTTGGATTAACCCTTTGCATTTCTGTTTCGGACTGTGTTTGCCATAGTGTGTCTGTCCATAGCACACTGTTCTGATTTACCGGACTGTCTTTTGATAGAGTTTTTTTTGTGATGGCCTGAATCAACCTCTAAGATCTGAGCTTAGACGCGAGGGCCTGCGTTCGTCACTGAGTTGTTTTTTGGACTTAGCTTTGTTGACTGTTGGCTGTTTATTTACCGTGGGTGTTGTGGAGGAACGCGACCCCGCACTCACTTGTGTAATGGCGGCCACACTAGAGCAAATTCACAAAATGTCGGACACAACAGTGCTCCGGTATGTCACAGCTGCCAATCATGAGTCAAGTCAAGTCACAGCTGTTCTTCATGAGTCAAGTCACAGTTGATCGTCATGAATCGAGTCAAGTCTCAGCTGTTCTTCATGAGTCAAGTCACAGTTGATCGTCATGAATCAAATCAAGTCACAGTTGATCTTCCAGAGTCAAGTCAAATCACAGTTGATCTCCCAGAGTCTGTCAAGTCACCGTTGATCTCCCAGAGTCTATCAAATCACAGTTACTCTTCCTGAGTCAACTCACGTCTCAACAGTTTGTCCAGAGTCACGTCACATCACAACTGATCATCCAGAATCACGTCACATCACAGCTGATCATCCAGAGTCACGTCACATCACAGCTGATCATCTAGAGTCTTGTCAGGTCCTTTCTGTTGCACATAGATCTTCATGGTCAGTCTTTCGGTATCCCAGTCTGGTGTCTAGTGTGAGGGATGCACCGCTGGTGTCTTCACGCACAGCTGGTATCCCCAAACCCACTCACTATAACCCTTCTGTTCCTGAACTAATTCCCTTGTTTGAAGCGCTTCCCATGATGGGGATTGCTTTATGTTGCATTTGGGCTGCGTACACCACCACAGAACTGCCTGATGCAGCGGTGCCTACTATGATGTTTCCAGTGGTGGTGGCTGATGCTGCAGATCCTCCCAAGGTAGTGGAGTTTGCTGCTGTTTCCCCAGAGGTGATGGCAACCGCTGCAGCTTCTCCAGAGGTGGAGGTGTGTGCTGCAGAAGCTCCCGAGGTGCCGGCGCTCGCTTCAGCTCCTTGTACCAGAAAGGTGGTAGCGCCCAGCAATGCACTCTCAGCATGTCATGGTCAAAGGAACCATTCTCAGGTTAAAAAGAATGTTAATGAATTTTCCCTATTTCCTGAGGGTACTGCTGTAGAACCTCCAGAGGTGGCGGCATCCACTGCAAAACCTCCAGAGGTGTCCGTAGTATCCACCTGTGAACTTCCTGCCTGTCCTGTCACGGCTATGGAGGCCGTCTGTGAATCCTCTTACTTCCCTGTCATGGCTATGGAGGCCATCTGTGAACTCTCTGCCTGTCCTGTCACAGATATGGAGGCCATCTGTGAGTTCTTTGCCTGTCCTGTCACGGCTATGGAGGCTGTCAGTGAACCTTGCTTTGCTCTGAACCGGCCGATGAGGCCATCTCCAAACTCTCATCCTGTTCTGAATCAACGTTGGAGTCTGATCATGAACTGTCAGTCTGTCCAGGATCAACCTATGAATCAGGATATGAATTCCATCTGTCTGTCCCATTTCCCCTAATAAGGCTTTTGTTGAACCGTCTCCCAAGAACAAAACAATAAACCCCTCCATCAGCTCCAATAGTCAAATCCAGAAACCAGAAACCCACACTGCCATAAAAACCATTCATGTACTGTCTGTAATGCCATTCCTAGCTAGCGAGTCTGTTTATGAACTGTTTACCTGTCCAGTTCCAGTCAATGAGTCAAATTTTGAACTGTCTTCCTGTCCAGTTACAATCAGCGAGCTACACTACACTACACAGACTGTTCCACTATACCCTGGACTACATTTCCCATCATCCATTGCACTGAGTATTGTTCTGCATGTTTCACTCTCCTAGTGTTAGCTGCTTTACCGTGCCATTCCGTGTTTTCTGATTATTGCCTGTTTATCTTGGATTAACCCTTTTGCCTTTCTGTTTCGGACTGTTTGCCGATCGTTGACCCACGCTTGCCCTAGGAATACTCTGTCTTGCCTGTTATGTACCTGTTTCCACAGTTTGACCCATGCCTCTTATGACCACATCTCTGTTGAAATAAAAGCTTGCAAATGGATCCGCACGTCTCTCATCTCGTCAGCCCCGTTACAACATCACAGTTGCATGTGTGTTTTTGTTAATAGCACTGCTTACACACACGTCTCTTCTTCCCTGCTCAACAGGAAAAAGTATTTAAGTGTAACACATTCTAAACATTCTCATTTATAATTTATATATCACTTAAAAAATGACAAAATTTAGTGTAGGTATTAAGACTGGTGTCATCTGGAATTGGTAAAATGTTGGAAAAAATATATAATTAGAATATCAACTTGCCTTAATTATGCATACACTGTTTACTGTGTGTTTAACAGCCTAGCTAAACAGCTGCCTTCCAACCATCATGCAACTTCTTAAGTGATGTGGAACAGTGCAGCTCTGCCTGTCACACAAACAGTGCTACTCATGCGTAGAGCAAAGAAGACCCAATTTATATCAAGCACTGCATTAGTTTAGGCAAGCCACGTCAGTACACCCATGACTTGACAAGTACCATTGCTACAGTGATCTTTTAAATTCACTCTCATTTATTTATCATTCTGCCACTTTTTTGCTAACTCTAGCTGCATTTAAACTCCCGCCTCCGGCCTCAGCTTTATCTTAGCTGATTAATGTCAGTGATTCTTGGCTTCTCAGGGCTCCAGACTGCGAATAAAACTGTCATATTTGGAACCAAACATATTAATTTGCGAGTGAAGTTTTTGCTGAGATTGCCACTGGCGATTATATAGTTTTGTTATGATTTAAAAATTTGCGTGTAATGCCATTTTTCCTGATTGTTTTGTGATTACATCTTTTGTTATGTTGACTTAATAAAAAGAGACGATGTGCATTAAAGATTTAGAGGAAAAAGAATCCTCATCTCTGCTGAACACCAGCATTGATGGCACACCTGCTAAAAGCAGCACCAGTTGTGCTGCATGAGAGAGATCGAAAATGGTGGCAACGTGACAACTAAAAGTGCAGAAAAGCAGTGTCTATTTCATGCACAACTTGAACAAACTACAACAGGTAAAGCTGTCAGCTTTGTGGATATTGGCAATATTGTTAACAATTTTTCTTTATAATCAATACTATGGCTCCTTGTCAAGATCTTTAGACAAGTTGACTAGAAAAATCTTTATTCGGGGGCAGGCCTACTTAGCACAAGGAAGCGCTCCATTTTTTTAATGAAATGCAATAATGACATTACGAAAATGCGACAGTTCCAAATCTTGTCGTTACTGCATTGCACGAGTTATGCATATAAAGAGCCATTTTTTTTTCTTGTTTATTATCATCTTAATTATTAAATACAGTAAAAAAAAAAAATCTGTGGGGGTGCTATGGGGGTGCTTTTGTTTTTCTTGGGGGTGCTGAATCACCTGCTAGCCCCTCCCTAGCACTGCCCATGTTCATGTGCTACTTTTCAGCAGCGGCCATGACAGTGTAACACAAAATAATTGCAAGAAAACCCATCTTTCAGTGAACTGTACATGATGGTTGCATGCGCATGCAGCATGCCTAGTGTAGTTGGCTTCATTAACAAGTGACTTATGCCAGTTCTTTGTGACTCACAAACACAAAGCTCACACAGCTAAACACAGTTAACTAACAAATTGTTTTTACATTTGTTCAAAAATCTGAAAATTACTGCTTCTCAGCTAACTGAGATATCCTCTGAGATATCTAATTCTGTCCATATATGTCTGAGATTCATCAACACACCAATCAGAATCTCTGCATCCTAACAGTGGAGAGAGAGAGAGCTGGATTAATCATCTGCAGGGGTTTTTACAATATAATTACAGTACCAGTACATCAGATGACAGAAATTTCATTATTCTATGTGTACAGTAAACTGTTGCACATTTTGTACACCCTCAAATGTGTAAGTTTTATTTGTAACCATTTTTATATACTGCATTTTTGCAGAACTGAGAAATGACTGGCTCGTGTTGTGTCGGGAGACCGAGAAACTACTATACTGAATACTGTAATGAAATTTAGCCAAATTTAAATTTATTGAGAGGATAGCCCCTTAACTCAACCCCAGACTACATTTCCCCAGCCTAGGAATCAATTACAGACTCCACCCGTTTCCAGTCAGGAGGACTATTTAAGCAGCACTTTTTTCACCCAGACATTGCTGAGGATTATTTGCCTGTAACTGCAATTCAAATATCATTCTTATTTTCCGAGTTGTTTCCTGTGTTTTTCTTGTTTTCTAGTTTTTTCCTTGCCTGATATTGCTGTTTTTGAATTATACATCTTAAACAGAATTTATCATTATAAAAAGCCTGCCCTGACCATGCTTGTCATTGGATTACTCTTTTGCCTTTGCCTTGGATGTTGCTGTTTGCTGGCATTTGACTCTGCCTGTTTGAACACACTCTTTATAATAAAGCCTGCATTTAGATCCTCAGCTTTATTGTCACACTTCAAAAAACACATACCAAGTTCATATACAGTTTTTATTTGCCACTTTTCATGTGCTTTTCATCTACTGCAAGATTTCTTACAGTAATAAAAATGAAAATCCAAAAATGTATACCCTAATGAAGTTTTTTATATCTGTTTTGTTTCATTTTAAACATCAATTTTTGGATATTGTTGTTTTTGAATTTTTCATTTTAAACAGCATTGATGATTATTTCATGGTGATGCAATAATTGTGAACACAATTTTATGTCAGGCCATAAATCCTCAAAAACTATGCATGGGTGCTTGCTTTGGTGTTGCCACCCCTCATAGACCCCATGTCATGCCTTTGCCACCCTAAAAATATATTTTTAGATCCGACCCTGCTCTGTACCACCTCTATAATACAAAATAAACATGAATGGACATCAAGAGGTAGGCTATTTTATAAGATAGCCTGTAATTGTTCTTTCAGTGTTTCAAACTCGTGTAAAGTTTGTAAACAATGCAATGTAGCAATATATTTACCTCAGAATAACCATCCGGCATCCAAAAGCTCATCAGTCAGCTAGAAAAATATCTATAAAGAGGAGCATTTTTATTAAATTCATTAACTATATTGCATATTTATATGTGTACTTAACCTATTGTAGAAACCATGCAAGGAGCTAAAGATAAAAATTAACATCCTATAAAATTGCATGTTACTTATGAAGAAAGACAGATGTGTTTAAGACACATGACAATATTTGTAGGATGAACTAAGGAGGAGACCAAACTACATTTAATGGCCAATTAATGCTGACATAGTTATGGATATGGTGACGGTACAGTATATAGTATATAGTTCTGTAATAAAAATGAATTAGGTGCCTATTAGCTATAAAGCATGTTTATTCTGTGGCACCTAAAAAATGAATTAGGTGCCTATTAGGTGCCTATTTTTGTTTCTTATAGGAGACAGTGGCTCCTTAATTTATTTTAGTATTATTTATTTATTTATTTATTTATTTTTTCTGGAGCCTGCTACTAGTGTAATCTTGTTTACCTGATCTATTTGTCAATTATATTAAGTCATCATAACGATGTTTGCAGCACAATATTTGACCAGAAGCGTTAAAATTATGGGTATTTTTGTCAGTTATGGCCAGGGCCATGTTATCCTAATGGGCAAGACACTAGGGGGCCTCTGAGACAATTCTCTTTTACGCATTAAATAGGGTTGCCAACCGTTCCGTATAATACAGAATAGTCCTGTATTTAAGGCATCAGAGAAGCATTCCATATGAAAGCTATACGGAACGCAGTTTGTCCTGTATTTGCAGGCATATGTCGAATGACCTCCTAGACCATTAAAAATAATAAATGAATTATTATTTTTATAAATCATTGTTTGAATTGCGAAAGTAGCCACTCCAGGAAGGCTTTAAGACCAAGTGGAATCCTCTGCCGCCTAGTCGCTCATGTTTTGATTTCTGCAAATCAGTTTGGGCAAATGCAGAGACGGGATTATTGATCATAAGCACAACATCCAGCTTGAAAACATACAATCTACCTGAGGGAAGGCGCCTTTCACTATTGTAAGGTAATGTTGTTAAATACAGAAACAAAATTATGCATTTTTAAATTTTAACATCTAGCATATTATTATAAAACTTGGACCTCATTACTGAAAAACATATTCAAGCACCAAAAGCAGCCTACACTCTATACAGTATGTTTTCTTTCATTGACTTTTTTTAATTTTCATGCATTCATAGGCTACATGGTTGCAAAAATTTTTTAGTTAAGTGCCATTGTTTAAAAATTCTTTATTGACTGATGTTTCATAGACATTCAATTGTGCTTTCAAATGTTATGCCATATTGTATGTATGTCATTTCACAATACCCACCTCCTAAATTATTACACCTATGTGTACAATTCCATAGTGACATTTTTTATATGAGAGATGAGGATTAGCCTAAGCCTTAGCCCAGGGCCCCGCAAAGGCTTGTGTGAGTCACCTGTGTCTGTGCATCTCTCTCTACAAAAAAATTAAGCTGTGTTTAGTCAGTTATTCAGACAAACCTTGGTATAATCATGATTAATTGCTTCCAAAATAAAAATATGTGTTTCCATAATAAATGAGTTAGACATGTGCCGGTATTCTGTAATGCGATATATCACGATAATAAGTATGCACGATATTGTTATCAAAATACCATGAATAATTATTTATTACAAATTATTAAGAATTTTGCATGCATTTTAGCCCTTTTCCTGGACATAGCACAGACAAGTCCTATTTAATTTAAAGACGGAGATTAACTGATATAAACAACCATGGTAGAAATGTAACTTTTTTCTGGATTACAAGTGACACATTCACTTTAGAATTGCGATTGGGTTGTATTTAATGGTGCTAAATTAAAAAATGGTGCTATTTAGTATCTTGTCATTAGTGGCAATAATCAAACAATACACTCTCTATTTGTGAGCGTATTATGGTGTTTTCACTAAAAAATAAAAATAAAAAAAAATTTATTTTTTTTTTCAAGAGATTTCTGGATTTATATTGATCACATCACCTTTGCAGTAAAAAAAAAACACAGTGTGTGTGTACTCGGGGTAAAGATGAATCACTTAGACACTTGCGTAAACAATGATTTGGGTCTTAATCTTAATTCATTCCGCATATAAATACAGTATAAAAATCAATAAAATCATAACTTGTACTCCACGCTCGGTCCACCTTTCGACAAAAAGACGTTTTATGAAGGCCTCTCGTCTCTATTACTTTGATGCTTGTCAAGACGCGCTTACACCTCCTGCTGGTGAAGACGATTTACAGCAGATGAATGCATTATGCTCGGTAATCTACTGATTTTCCTGCTGTTCCCGGATGTGAAACGTTGAATTTACTGTCGAATTTTAACCACTGAATTTTGGTGGAAGCGAATTGTATTTAAAGCGAAATAAAATTTGGACATAAGAAAAGTGTTTGTTGAATATTATTAGGTTGTATTTTTTTAAACAGATCGAATATTGTGGAAGTGAAATCTGAAAGGTGAATAAAGGATTCTTGAATTTTTGATTATAAAAATTTGTTTGAAATGTTTTTAATTGAAATGTATTTCATGGCTTAAATTTACAACCATGTGGGATATCAGCCCATAATAATGCAAGACTTACAAATCAATGCATGTTATATGCAAGTACGGTTAATGCAATGCATATTTTTTTGAACCTATTGTAATTCAATCAAGCTGCTATTGTAATGCCTGTGGATGCCATAAATCTGATTGAGACATGTTGGGTTTGGGTATAGTCATTCTTTGTAATGCCTGTGGATGCCATAAATCTTACCCATAAATGTACCCACACAAAATAGTCATTCCAAAACTGCTTCTTTCTGTGTCTCTCTGCAATTTAGTTTTATTTTTGCCATTGATCATTATGTGGCTGTGTGTTACCCTTTACTTTACCCTTAACAAAATAACAATGACTAAAACTGTAATAAGCATCTGTCTCTGCTAGTTTTCCTGCTTGAGTAGCAATTTTGCTTTTGTAATTATTAGCAGATATTTTGACACTCCACACAGAAAAGACATGCTATGGAGGGTGTTATTGAATAATTATTTTTTCTTTGAGGATTGTTGATCTGTTCATATCTTTTCTTATTCCTTGAACCGTGATCAAAGCTTTATATTTGAGGATATTTTATGTTGTACATCTGCAAGTATGCACTCCTGTATTTTGGGGATTACTATCCACTCCTCAGATACTCTCATCTTCACCCTTCACCCTTCTACATCCTCTGTCCATACTCCTCCTGAGTTCTTTTGAATCTATTTCCGAATGTGTCCACTCTTGACATGCAGGCCAATTACTTCCTAAAGATCTGCTCTTCCTTACAGAAACCGGAAACCGGCCACAAGATTCAGCAACATCAGCAACCAGATGTGGAATCTCCGATGAGACTATCAGGCCCTTGGCCACTGGCAATCTCGAGCATACCACGCCTAAATCCTCAACAATATCAAGTTCTCCGTCAAGCCCAAGCTTACCTCAGCTCTTCCCAACTTAGGGGGTCCTAATTGTCTGTCCTAACTATACAAACGAGGTGATACCCCCATCCCGAGTCTCTCTGGGCCATTAATTCCAGATCAACCTGACCATCATATCCCCTTTACCTTTTCATCCTCTTCCAACTCATCCCTAACATTCTGGACAATGAACTATTATTTTACATATTTGGTTGTGTTGTGGTCCCTTCTTGTGAAGCTGTATTTAATTAAGGTCAAATTCTTTTTCTTTTTTTCAGTGTAGCTGATGGACATCAGTGATTTTAGACTAGCAGTGTAATCTTAATACTAGGATGGCGCCACCGAGTTTGGACGCTGTCCAGGTCGCTCCGCTTAGATTGTGCTTTTATTTACTTTTTTACTTACTTTTACTTTCTCTTTTAATACACATAACATCTGCACTGATCATTTACGACAAAGGAACACTTTTGGACATTGGACACTGCTTCACTGACCTGTTTCAGGACACTTTATCCTCCAACCCATAGTGGCCATCTGAGATTCTCAGGAGTGCAGAAATGAATAATGGCCACTTGAATAACCACCCGAGGCGACAGATCAAGAAACACTGTGGGAAACGAGCTGGGATTCGCAACAGACTGAGGAAAAGAGCTCACAGTCCTCATCTACCGAGCATTCTGCTCGCCAGTGTCCTATCTCTGGAGAATAAGATGGACAATCTTAGAGCCAGGTTAAGATTTTAACGGGACATAAGGGACTATAACATCCTTTATTTGTCTGAAACATGGCTCACGACCTCGGTGCCGGACACTGTTGTAACACTGTCTGATAACTTCTCTGTTTTACGGATGGACAGAACAGCTGAGGCCGGTAAATCCAAAGGTGGAGGAGTGTGTTTCATGATTAACAAGAAATGGTGTGACTCCAGGAATATCTCCACTCTGTCACGCTCCTGCTCGCCTCATCTGGAACACCTATCCATTATTTGCTGCCCATTCTATCTACCCTGGGAGTTTTCATCAATCACCGTTACTGCTGTTTACATCCCACCACAAGCAGACACTGGCTTGGCTTTGTCTAAGCTTCAAAATGCGCTCAGCAACTACACAAAACAAACATCCTGATGCTGCTCTTATCATCGTTGGGGACTTTAACAAAGCCAACCTCAGGCAGGTCATGCCGAACTTTTATAAGTATCCTGTCCAACCAGAGGACCGAAAACACTGGATCATTGCTACTCTCAGTTTAAGAATGCCTACAAAGCCCACTCACTACCGGCTTTTGGCAAATCAGACCATGCCGCCATTTTCCTTACACCGGAATATAAACAAATGCTCGTTCAAGAACCCCCAGTGAAGAGAGTAGTAATGCTCTGGTCCTCCCACTCAGAAGCTATGCTACAGGTGGCTCTTCATGACGTAGACTGTTTTGGGCAAGTTCATCTGATGTCAGCGAGTTCACAGATGTGGCATTAAGCTTTGTAAACATGCTAGCCGAGCAAGCAACTGAAACAATAACTATAAGGACCTTCTCAAATCAGAAACCGTAGGTAGAGAGAACAATCCATGCTGCAGTAAACAAACGCACTGCCACATACAAAGCTGGTCTTTTGCTGGAAAACATAAACGAGTACAAAGCATCGTGCTATGCTCCCTGACGCACAGTAAGAGCCGCCAAACTCCGATACAGGGAACGAATAGTGTCTCATTTTCAGTTCAATGTCTCCCGATGCATGTGGCAGGGACTAAGGACCATCTGTGCCTTTGGAAATAAATCCTCTGCAGAGGTGAGAGCTGAACAGCGCGTCAGGAAGCAGCAGTCAGAGCAGCGATAATCATGTAATCACCGTGTCGGAGGACGAGGTTTGGAGAGCCCTAAAGCAAGTGAACATCAGGAAAGCAGCCAGACCTGATAGGATTTCTGTCCGTGTTCTGAGGTCCTGCGCTGATCAACTTGCTGGTTTGTTTACATCCATCTTTAATGATTCCCTTGCTACCTTGGTGGTTCCCACCTCCTTTAAAAAATCTGTCATCATCCCTGTGCCTAAGAACAATAAACCCTCTTGTCTGAATGACTATCACCCAGTTACCCCCACATCAATAGTCATAAAGGTCTTTGAGGGACTGGTAAAGAACTACATTTGCTCCTCCATCCTGGATTCTTTTGACCCTCTTCAGTTTGCCTATCGCCCCAGTAGATCCACTGAAGATGCCATCTCTCACGTCCTGCACTCTTCCCTCACGCACATTGAGGGCAACAATGGGAACTATGTAAGGCTGCTATTTATCGACTTTAGCTCAGCTTTCAATACTATAGTCCCCATCAAGCTAGATTCTAAACTCATAGACCTCGGTCTAAACTCTTCACTCTGCAACAGGATTCAAGACTTCCTCACTGGCAGACCTCAAGTGGTGAAAGTAGGCTAGTTCATCTCCAGCTCCATCACCCTGAACGTAGGAGCCCCACGGGGCTGTGTGTTACGTCCTGTGGACGTATTTGTGAATTGTGCGCTCTTGGGAGAGTGATTTCACCTACTGGGCAAGTTAGACATTGCATGTGTTCTTCTCCTGCTCTTTCTGTCTCTCTCTGTTATAGATCGCTAATTGGATTCCAGCTGATGTCCATCATTCATCAGTACTGAGTGAATGCTACAGAGATCCAAGGTGTATAAGACGGCTAAGAAATAATGTTGGAGGACTGACGGCTACGCGCTCACTCTTTGTCCTGATCCAGATGGGTGTTATTTTGTGTATCTCAGTGGGACCAAGTGTGGTCTTTATTATCTCTGAACTTTGTGAATTAACTTGTTAATTACAAACTATGAGAGTGTGTGTGAACGTTATGGTGGGTGTGTTTTTATGATTCTTTTGTGTTATTTTCTAATTTATGTAAATACCTTTGTTTGTCTTTCTTAGGAAGCGGTAGGGAGAGGGTGCCATTTGTTTTGGATATAAACTTTTGTTTATGTTTATGGTAGACAGGGAGATAGGTAAGACTCTGTCATGTATTTTCTTTTGTTTTAGTTAAGGTTATTTAGAGTTTTTGTGTTTAGCTAGAGGGTTTTTTTGTTTGTTATGTTGGCCTGGCCCTCTCCTGAAGATTTGCTTCCTTTTGTTATTAATAAATTAAGTTATTTGCTTAATTTAGTGGCTGTGCTTTTCTGGATCAGGGGATTGATGTGACCGTCAGACTTTTTATTTATTTACATTTTGTTACGACTTCATTTAACCCCTAGACTAACAGTGAGGTTTGTAACAAGTGGGGGCTCGTCCGCTCGTTTTTTTTTGAGAAGTGAGTTCGTTTATTTTTCGGATCGCAAATTGGAAGTTTTGCTCTGTTTGTCCAAGACTGAAGTCTGTTTGTACGATCGTGATTCGATGGGTCGCGGTTTGTGTATGGTGAGTTTTTCTCTCTTCTTCTAACGTTTTGACTGTTTTCATTTGTGGGTGGGGAAGGAGTAAAGAAGGGAAACGTGGAAATAATGGAATTCGATTTGGCAGCGTTTACTCTCATGCCCACGATTGAGGTCTTTAATAGATGTAGAAAAAAAGATTTGGTTTTAATTGCGGAATTCTTCAATATTAGGATTGAGAGGGAGGCCACTAAACAAGTGCTTAAACAAGATCTTCAGGAGAAATTGACAACTGCAGGTATTTTACCTAGACAATCTGGTGATGAGGATGAGCTGGCAGTGGATCCTAAAGAGGCAAGTCCAAATTTTGATTCTGTGCCTCAGGATCCAAAGATTGCTTTAAAATTGAAAGAGATGGATCTCTTAATTAAGAAGCAAGAATGCGAGGCGGAGATGATTAGGTTTCGTATATTAGAAAAACAGGCGGAAAGAGATATTGAGATCCGTAAATTGGATTTGGAATCTGAGCGGTTGGCCCAAAGGCCAATTCCAGTTCCACGTATTCTGAGTAGTTCCATATCATCACCCGTAAATAGCACTGGAACTGAAGATTTTTCTAGATCTACTGCGAGTGATTCATTTGACGTTAGTAGGTATATTAGACTGGTACCTCCATTTAGGGAGGCTGAAGTCGATTCCTACTTTGTTGCGTTTGAGAGAATTGCTAGTAAACTAAAATGGCCAAAAGAGATGTGGGCTTTGCTGTTGCAATGCAGTCTAACAGGGAAAGCTCAAGAGGTTTGCTCGGCCTTACCTATTGAAGGTTCCCTTGACTATGAAACGGTAAAGTCTGCTGTTTTGCGGGCATATGAGTTGGTCCCAGAGGCTTATCGGCAGAAGTTTCGGGGGCAATATGAAAACAGTCAAACAAACTTTTGTTGAATTTGTGAGAGAAAAGAGAGTGCTTTTCGAAAAGTGGTGTCTTTCTAGCAAGGTTACATCCCTGGAGGAAATACAGGAGTTAATCTTGTTAGAAGAGTTTAAAAATTTGCGTTCCGGCTAACATTGTTGTGTATTTAAATGAACAGAAGGTCACTTCTCTAGCTGATGCTGCAATTTTGGCAGACGAATTTGTGCTGACACACAAGAATGTTTTTTCTTTGGGTGCAAATGTCAAAATGCAGGTGGAAAATTCGGTGCAGCGTGTTGCACGTCCGTTTAAAAATGAAGTGACTCGTAAATCAAATGGGGGTGCTGACAAGCGAGTTTGTTTCTTTTGCCTAGATTCAAATCATCTAATTGCGGATTGTAGAGCATGGAAGCAAAAGAGTGGTGCTTCTAAGACTAAAAATGTTGCACTTGTTGATTTTGTACAATCTAACACTGATAAAGAGATGTATCAGCCTTTTTTGTTTAGGGGTACAGTCTCGTTATCGTGTGATTCGGAGTTTAAGCCTGTAACAATTCTGCGTGATACGGGGGCAGCTCAATCGTTTATATCTGCAGGAATCTTGCCGTTTTCCGATACTACTTTTACTGGTCAGGAAGTATTGGTACGTGGAATTGAGATGCGTTGTGTGAATGTACCACTTCATATTGCATACTTGAAATCTGATATGGTTAGTGGGGTAGTCAACTTGGCTGTGCGTGAACAGTTACCTGTAGAGGGTGTTGACTTGATTCTGGGGAATGATCTTGCAGGTGGCCTAGTTTTCCCTACACCTATTGTGACCCGCATGCCTAATACTTCCCAAAACGATGATTTAGCTGATAAGTTTCCGTCTGTGTTCCCCTCTTGTGTGGTTACTCGTGCTCAAGCACAGAAGTTTAAAGAAATAGTAGATCTGTCAACCTCTTTTATAGCTAATGATGTGCCTAAGACTGTGGAATGTGCTCTGTTTATACCACCAGATTCTGATGTTGATGTACCTTCTGGAAGGGAGGAGGAGGGTGAAATGGAGCCTTCCTTGAAGGTGGGGGAGAGACTCTTTAGCTGTTGCACAGAGAGCAGACCCTTCCTTGGCCAAGTGCATAAAGGCTGTTGAGAATAGTGTCCATGATTCTAATTCAGGGGTGGTTTACTTTTTGGGAGGAGGGCTTGCTGATGCGCAGATGGAAACCACCAAAGGAAGAGCTTGGCTGGCAGGAGGTGCAGCAAATAGTTTTTGCCATCTACTTATCGGCAACAGGTTTTGAAACTTGCCCATGAGAATTTTCTTTCTGGACATGTTGGTATAACTAAAACTTATTACCGCGCATTTCTAGATACTTTTTCTGGCCTGGACTTAAGAACTCTATTTCTAAATACTGTAACTCATGCCATGTCTGCCAGATGGCAAGCAAGCCGAATCAGAAAATTCCTCCCGCACCCCTTTGTCTGATTCCTGTTGTAGATGATCCATTTGACCGGACTGATTATTGACTGTGTCGGACCACTGCCAAAAGGGAAAGCAGGACATCAGTATATCTTCACAATAATGTGTGCGACCACCCGTTTTGTTGAAGCAATTCCATTACGTACATTGAGGGCTAAGGTGGTGGTAAAAGAGCTTCTTAAGTTCTGTACAACGTTTGGATTACCAAGGATTATACAGAGTGATCAGGGCTCGAATTTTACCTCCAAGGTTTTCAGGCAGGCTTTAGGGATGCTGGGTATTGGCCACCAAATGTCTAGTGCCTATCATCCCGAATCCCAGGGGGCCTTGGAAAGGTTTCACCAAACCCTCAAAGCGATGTTGCGACGTTATTGTATCGAGACTGGTAGAGACTGGGCTGAGGGTCTTCCTTATTTGATGTTTGCAACCAGAGAGACTGTACAGGAGTCTCTTGGTTTCAGCCCTGCTGAACTCGTGTTTGGGCACACTATGCGGGGTCCGTTAAAATTACTAAGTGATCAGTTGTTAAGCCAGCCATCTAGACCTGTGCCTGTTGATGAGTATGTTACCTCCATCCGTGAAAAGCTAGGTAAAGCACGAGACCTGGCTAAGTTACATCTGTCTGAAACTCAGGTAAAAATGAAAGAACGGTTTTGATGTAAAAAAGTGTAAAACGAGACTTTTCACCTGGTGATCAGGTTTTAGTTTTGCTGCCAATGCCTGGGTCGATTCTACATGCCAAATTTGCTGGTCCGTATTTGATTGAAAGGAGGTTGAATGAGACCAACTATGTTGTTGCTACACCGGACCGAAAGTGCAAGAATCGTGTATGTCATGTGAATCGCCTTAAAGCTTATGTGAGTAGAACATCATCTGATAACAATAGCAAGCAGGTTGATTCTCTCTTAACCTGTGCTGCTGCTACTGTGAGTATAATAGCTACGTCCTCTACGGACGAGGATGAACTGCAAGGCGGAGGCTTTCCTATTTCTCCCACCCGCCTTCAGAATTCTGCTATATTACAAGATCCCTCCTGTTTTCTTTCACATCTGACTGCAGAACAGTCTCATGACTTGTTGGAGTTGTTGAGTACTTTTTCTATCTTGTTTAGTGATGTCCCCGGCAGAACATCTGTCTGTGCTCATGACATTGATGTGTGGAATGCCAAACCAATAAAACAACACCCTTACAGACTAAATCCACGAAAGCGGGAAGTTATAAAAGTAGAAGTTGACTACCTGTTAAAAAACATGGTATGGCCGTGCCCAGTCAGAGCCCATGGAGCTCTCCCTGCTTGCTGGTACCTAAACCAGATTCAACCTTTCGATTTTGTACGGATTACCGTAAAGTCAATGATGTAACAAAGCCTGACTCCTTTCCTCTTCCTAGAATTGAAGACTGCGTGGATAAAGTTGGTTCAGCTAAATATGTACTAAGTTGGACTTATTGAAGGGATATTGGCAGGTGCCCCTCACTAAACGAGCCTCTGAGATATCTGCATTTGTAACCCCTGATAGCTTTCTACAATACACCGTTTTAGCTTTTGGGATGAGAAATGCACCTGCTACATTCCAGAGGATGATGCATCAAGTTCTTTCGGGAGTCTCAAATTGTGAAGTGTACCTGGATGATATTGTGATTCATTCAGATGATTGGGTACAACACTTAGAAACACTCAGAGAAGTTTGTAGTCGTTTAAGGACCGCTTCATTGACACTAAATCTGGCAAAGTGTGAATTGCTAAAGGT
Organism: Cyprinus carpio; assembly: GCF_018340385.1. Lineage (NCBI taxonomy): Eukaryota > Metazoa > Chordata > Actinopteri > Cypriniformes > Cyprinidae > Cyprinus > Cyprinus carpio. Next base: position 18,953,826 of record NC_056606.1, on the reverse strand, counting down.
ACAATTACCTATTTGGGTAAGCAAGTTGGTCAGGGACTGGTAAAACCAATTGATGCTAAAATAGCAGCTATTCTTCAGTTTCCTGTTCCATCTAATAAACGTGAATTAAGACGTTTTCTGGGGATGAGTGGTTACTATCGAGCTTTTTGTTCAAATTTTTCCACCTTGGTCTGTCCACTCACAGATCTCCTCAGTATAAAACGAGAGTTTGTGTGGTCTACCGAATGTCAACTTGCTTTTGAAGCAGCAAAGGATCTCCTTTGTCAGGCTCCTGTTCTCTCTGCACCTGATTTTACAAGGACTTTTAAATTACAGGTGGATGCGAGTGACAATGGTGCTGGAGCTGTATTGTTACAGGAGGATCAAGCTTGTGTTGAACATCCTGTCTCCTATTTTTCTAAAAAGTTCATTGGAGCTCAACGGAATTATAGTGTAATTGAAAAGAGGCCCTTGCACTGTTGTTAGCGCTCAAGCATTTTGATGTGTACCTGGGTAGTAGTATTAGTCCTATTGTGGTATATACTGATCATAATCCCCCTGGTGTTTCTCTCTCGTATGTCAGGGGCTAATCAACGGTGTTGGAGGGTGGTCTCTTACTCTACAAGAGTACAGCTTAGATATTCGTCACAAGAAGGGGGTGGAGAATGTTATGGCAGATGCCCTTTCAAGAAGTTAAGAGTGGTACCTGATTAATGTATTCACCATCTAGGAGATATTTGGGTCGACGTCTTTATTTGTTTCTTATTTTTATTTATTTATTTTTGCATTCTTAGTGGTGGGGGTGTTACGTCCTGTGGACGTATTTGTGAATTGTGCGCTCTTGGAGAGTGATTTCACCCTACTGGGCAAGTTAGACATTGCATGTGTTCTTCTCCTGCTCTTTCTGTCTCTCTCTGTTATAGATCGCTAATTGGATTCCAGCTGATGTCCATCATTCCTCAGTACTGAGTGAATGCTACAGAAATCCAAGGTGATAAGACGGCTAAGAAATAATGTTGGAGGACTGACGGCTACGCGCTCACTCTTTGTCCTGATCCAGATGGGTGTTATTTGTGTATCTCAGTGGGACCAAGTGTGGTCTTTATTATCTCTGAACTTTGTGAATTAACTTGTTAATTACAAACTATGAGAGTGTGTGTGAACGTTATGGTGGGTGTGTTTATGATTCTTTTGTGTTATTTTCTAATTTATGTAAATACCTTTGTTTGTCTTTCTTAGGAAGCGGTAGGGAGAGGGTGCCATTTGTTTTGGATATAACTTTTGTTTATGTTTATGGTAGACAGGGAGATAGGTAAGACTCTGTCATTTATTTTCTTTTGTTTTAGTTAAGGTTATTTAGAGTTTTTGTGTTTAGCTAGAGGGTTTTTTGTTTATGTTGGCCTGCCCTCTCCTGAAGATTTGCTTCCTTTTGTTATTAATAAATTAAGTTATTTGCTTAATTTAGTGGCTGTGCTTTTCTGGATCAGGGGATTGATGTGACCGTCAGACTTTTTATTTATTTACATTTTGTTACGACTTCATTTAACCCCTAGACTAACAGTGAGGTTTGTAACACTGTGTCCTAGGTCCCCTGCTCCACTCTTTCTACACACATGCGTGTCTTCCCACAGCTCCACATCTATTATCAAATTTGCTGATGATACTTCTCTCCTAATCCTAACAAAAAAAAATAACTAATTCTCAAACCCAAAAAAAGAAAACAAACTTACATCATGGTGCCAGGACAATTGTCTCTCTCTGAATGTGAGCAAAACTAAAGAGCTGATTGTTGACTTCAAGAAGAGACAGCAGCAGCCCTATACTCCTCTTATGATCAACGGGACCCCTGTGGAGAGGGTGAGCAGCTTCAAGTACCTTGCTGTAAACATCTCCGAGGACCTGACTTGGACTACCCACATTCAAACACAGGTTAATAAAGCCAGGGAAAGACTGTACCATCTGCGACAGCTGAGGAAATTCAGGGTCTCACCAGCAATCCAGAAAACATTCTATTCAGGGACCATAGAAAGTGTATTGACTCATTGTATATCAGTGTGGTATGGGAACAGCTCCAGTCAAGACTGCAAAGCCCTGCAGAGAGTTGTGCGCTTAGCTGAGTGCATCTCAGGGGCTGCTCTTCCCTCGCTGCAGGACATCTGCCTCAAACGCTGCAAAAGCAGAGCTGTTAAAATCATCAAGGACTCCAACCACCATAGTAACTGTTTTTTTCACTTTGCTGCCATCTGGTCAGCGCTTCCGTAGCCTAATGGCTAAAACTGAGAGACTTAGGAGGAGTTTCTTCCTCCAGGCATCAGGCTCCTAAACTCAAAACCAGCCTCTTAACATCTACATGTCTCCACTTAATAATCACTTAATCAGTAAGATATTCATCATTTTCTACCTCATATTGACATATCGACAGTGTCACAACCTATTTACACATTTACCTCTTGTACATTCCTGTGTATCTTAATATTTAAGACTACAGTATACTTTCATGCACATTTTATTTTGTATTCTATATTTAATTCTACAGTATACATTTTTAAGAAATATTTTTTCTTACATTTTTATTGTTTACTTATTGTTATGTATATTTTCCTCTGTGTTGTATTCTTTAATAGTTGCACTGTCCATGGAGCGGACCTGACTTACATTTCACTTCTAGTTATATATTCTCTGGGGGAAGTCGTGGCCTAGTGGTTAGAGAGTTTGACTCCTAACCCTAAGGTTTTGGGTACGAGTCTCGGGCCGGCAAAACCCCCAACTGCTCCCCGGGCGCCCTGCTCCGGGTGTGTGTTCACTGCTGTGTGTGTGAACTTTGGATAGTTTAAATGCAGAGCACGAATTCTGAGTATGGGTCACCATACTTGGCTGTATGTCACATCACTTTCACTTTCTATATAATAATTTACATTTACATTTAATCACTTAGTAGACGCTTTTATCCAAAGCGACTTACAAATGAGAACAATAGAAGCAATCAGACCAACAAGAGAACAACAACAGTATACAAGTGCCATGACAAGTGTCAGTTAGTCTAGTACAGAACACCTAGCCAGGTTTTTTTTTTTTTTTTTTTTTTTTTTTTAAGAATATGCTAGACAAGAAAATAAAAGAAAAGGTAAGTGCTAGTATTAGTTGGTTAAGTGCTGGCGAAAAAGATGAGTCTTTAGATGTTTTTTGAAAATGAGTAAAGACTCAGCTGTTCGAATTGAGATCGGGAGTTCATTCCACCAGCTGGGCACAGTCCAGGAAAAGGTCCGTGAGAGTGATGAGAACCTCTTTGGGATGGCACCACACAAGGCGTCGTTCACTTGCAGAGCGCAAACTTCTGGAGGGCACATACGATTGAAATAGTGAGCTTAGGTATGTTGGTGCTGTGTCAGTGGTCATCTTGTAGGCAAGCATCAGTACCTTGAATTTGATGCGAGCGGCTACTGTTAGCCAGTGTAACCTGATGAGGAGAGGAGTAACGTGAGCTGTTTTTGGCTCATTGAAGACAACCCTCGCTGCTGCATTCTGGATCAGTTGCAGAGGCTTGATAGTACATGCAGGAAGGCCCGCCAGGTGAGCATTACAATAGTCCAGTCTGGAGAGAACAGGAGATTGGACAAGAAGTTGGGTGGCTTGCTCTGACAGGAAGGGTCTAATCTTCCTAATGTTGTATAAGGCAAATCTGCAGGACAGGGTCCATTGTAGCAATGTTGTCTGTGAAGCTTAACTGATGATCCATCAGAACTCCTAGGTTTCTGGCTGTCCTGGAAGGAGTTATGGTTGACGAACCCAACTGTTTAGAGAAGTTGTGATGAAACGATGGGTTAGCTGGAACCACCAGCAGTTCTGTCTTAGTAAGGTTGAGCTCAAGGTGATGGTCATTCATCGAGCTTGAAATTTCACTCAGACAGGCTGAAATGCAAGCAACTACCGTCGGGTCATCTCGTTGCAATGAGAAGTAGAGTTGAGTGTCATCAGCGTAGCAGTGAAAAGAAAAGCCATGCTCCTTAATGACAGATCCTAATGACGTCATGTAGATGGAGAAGAGAAGTGGTCCAAGTACTGAGCCTTGAGGAACCCCAGTAGCAAGTTGTTGTGACTTAGAAACTTCACCCCTCCAAGACACCCTGAAGGATCTATCAGAAAGGTAGGACTTAAACCCACTGGAGTACGGTTCCAGAGATGCCCATCTTTCTGAGGGTGGACAGTAGAATCTGGTGATTAACGGTGTCAAAAGCAGCAGACAGATTCAGCAAGATGAGTACTGAGGATTTGGAAGCTGAATCAGGGTGTCTTGCCAGTCGCAGGGCTTCAGTAACCGAGAGCAGGGCAGTCTCAGTTGAGTGGCTGCCTTTGAAGCCAGATTGGTTGCTGTCCAGGAGGTTGTTCTGTACAAGTAACATAGAAAGCTGGTTGAACACAGCTCGCTCAAGTGTCTTTGCAATGAATGGAAGAAGGGATACCGGTCTGTAGTTTTCTAGAAGTGCCGGATTTAAAGATGGTTTCTTCAGCAGTGGGCTTACCCGAGCCTGCTTAAATGCTGAGGGAAATGTTCCAGACTGAAGAGAGGAGAGAAGGAGGAGAGAGAGTGTGCATTAGTCGTTGTGAAGTTATCCTCAGTCTGCGGTGTGGAGAATTGGTCACTGATGGTTCTTGTCTTATTTGTGAAGAAAACTGCAAAGTCGTCAGCTGTAAGAATCGATGGAGGAGGAGGTGGAGCCGGATTAAGAAGAGAAGAGAAAGTTTTGAAGAGTGTGCAAGCATCATAACAGTTGTTAATTTTGTTGTGGTAGTATGATGTTTTAGCAGTGAAGACATCTGCAGAGAAGAAAAAGAGTAGAGACTGATACACACTGAGGTCGGTAGAGTTTCTTGATTTATGCCATTTCCTCTCTGCAGCCCTGAGTTTAGAGCGATGTTCACGGAGAACTTCAGACAGCCAGGGGGCAGATGGGGTGGTGCGTGCTGGTCTAGACGACAGTGGGCAAAAGTTGTCCAAACAAGAGGTTAGAGTGGAGCAAAGAGTGTCAGTAGCACTGTTCAAGTCCAGAGCTGAAAACTGCGAGAGTGAAGGAAGTGAGGATGAAACCACAGAGGATAGGCGAGATGGAGAGAGTGAGCGTAGGTTCCGTCGAAAGGTGACCTGCGTTGGAGTGTATGCTGTTCAGGAGTAAGTGCTAGGTTAGCAGTAATGAGGAAGTGGTCTGAGGTGTGCAGTGGAGCAAATAAAGAGTTGTCCACGGAGCAACACCGTGTGTAGATGAGGTCCAGTTGGTTGCCTGATTGGTTGGTTGCCTGATAATCATGTATGTGACGAATAAAAATCTTGAAAAATCTTGAATCTTGTTTACCATACCTCTTGTTTTCTATTGATCAATATTACAATTGTATGCAACTAACAAATCTGTATACTGTCGTACCTGTTATGCTTTACATTTGTTTTAATCAATCTTGTATGTGTCTTTATTGTATGGAATACATCAGATACGATGGATCGAACAGTATTTATGTTTAATATTTTAACTGCATTGTTGTATCATCAATTTCATATTGTCATTTGGTTGTTAAGGGTATATATTGATGAGAATGTTATATATTATTTCTGGACTTTATGTCTACATTCTGGAAATATTTTTCTGTTTGTAAAGAGCGTGAGATTTGAGTGTCACTGTATATATACACTGTACAAACTGATGAAAGCCATCGCAGCAGCATGCTGCTTTAACATTATTATACTTCGTTCCAGGTGTACTACATAAACATGAGAAGTGCTAGTAATACAAAGTTTGACAACTTTCAGCAGGATGCAGTTAAGTGCTCATGGGAAAGATTAGTTTTAAGCTTTTTTTGAGTATAGTCAGGGATTTGGCTGTTGGGGATGGGGTGGGGAAGATCATGCCACCAGCAGTGGACAGTGAACGAAAATGTTTGAAATCTGATCTCTCTGACCTTTCTGGATGGAAAGTAGATGGATAAGATTGAGGTGAAGTAGGAAGGTGCGGAGTTGATGGCCATTCTGTATTCAAGCATTATTGTCTTGAATTTGATGTGAGCTGTAACTGGTAGCAATTACAGAGGTGTGACGTGGGCTCAATGAAGACTAGTCATGCTGCTGTGTTCTGTATTAGTTGTAGAAGTTTGAGTTCACATGATTTTGAGAATTTGAGAAAAAACCCAAAAAGCTTTATTTCATGATCATTTAGTTTTTTTCCCATACAATCTAAGTGAAAGTTGACAGAGACCATGACTTTAATGTTTAAAAATGACATACAGGTTTGGAACAACACAAGGGTGAGTAAATAAAGTCCATTTTCAAAAGTTTAGTTTTAACTTCCCTTTAATATTTAGTTATTGTTGATTATTTTATGTGTAATTCCTATAACTGAGCATGTGAATACATTTCCATGCTGTAATTTTTGGAGATTGATCTCAGAGGGTGTCTAGGTAAAAACATAAAATAAAACAAATAAATCCCCACTGAAAATCATTAATGACAATCAGTAAAAATATCCATCAGAGAGGATGCTGGCTGTAAAATTCTAAGAGTTAGAATGTTTTTAACTGATATTTTAAACCAGTGGTAAAATAAAGCATAGACAATAGGATTCAGACCTGAGTTTACATAGAAGGTCCATGTTAGAAATGTTAGTGTAGTGGAGGAGACTGTTTTTGTTAGAGAACAGATGAAGAATGGAATCCAGCAAAGCAGATAAGCTGTCACAATGATTCCTAATGTCAGAGCAGCTTTGCTCTCAGTTTTCCTCCTCACTGAAATGTCCATTACAGATTTTGCACCATTCATTTGAGAGTTAATAACTCTGACTTGCCTTTGCACAACATAAAATATCCTCAAATATGCAGTGATGATCACAGTACAAGGAAACAAAAAAGACACTATTAAATCAATGAATCTCCAAACAGGTGTAATCAAAACAATACACTGGCCGTAACACAGTGTTGCGTCTGACATATTAAAATATCCGTTACTTATTACAAACCAAATAATGTACACTGAACAGCAAAACCAACAGAGACAGATGCTTATTAAAGTTTTAGTTATAGTCATTTTCTGTGGGTACAGTAAAGGATGACAAACAGCCAGATAACGATCCACAGCAATTAATACCAAATTACTAAGAGATATAATAAGGACCAACCTAACGATGATCACAAACAGTCCACAGTAAGTGTCTCCAAAGTACCAACATGTCTCAATTTGCTTGATTCCCTCTATGGGTATCACAAAAATTCCAACAAGCATGTCGGCCACAGCTAAAGAGAGAATGATCAGGTTGGTTGGAGTGTGAAGCTTCTTGAAGTGAGAGATAGAGATGATCACCAGCAGGTTCAGAAAACACAGTCCAGGCTGACAGCAATAATACAAACATATAGATGATATTATGTTCAAAACTGGAGCGTTTTCCCTTGATGCACGATGAGTTCATGGCAGGAAAGCAATATTGAGTCTCATGATTCTCTGTCTCATTAGCCATGAGTGACTCTCCTCCTGTTAGGAGTTTGTTCTGCTCTCCTTACTGTGCTTTCATTTATACAGTGTCTGGATCAGATTGACCAACCCATCTACCACCCACTCTGATGCTGAATAATTATATAATAATATTCTTCCCCAACTTTTGATATGATGGATACACAGTCTAATTTATTTAACTTTATTTAAACATGAAGTCTCATTGAGATTAAAATCTCTTTTACAAGAGAGACCTGGCAAAGGTAGCAGCTATATAGTAAGACACATTTTAAAATACAACAAATACACATTAAACAACACAGAGGAAAATATACATAACAATAAGTAAACAATAAAAATGTAAGAAAAAATATTTCTTAAAAGCCTCTTTATGATGCCTTTAAATTCACCAATAGACACAAATTTATAAAGTTTTAAATCTTTTTGCAAATTATTCCATGTCCAGGGTGCATATTACAAAAATGCAGT